>NC_092712.1:203472768-203776021 GCF_047496885.1 Scyliorhinus torazame | reverse complement strand
TGGTGGTGCCATACATTTTCAGCTTCTCCTGCTATTCACCGGCCTAGTTTTGCAACGAGGCTAGAGAATCACACCCTCGACCTTTATTCCACGTTTACGTAATTCACTGAATTTATATTCCCCAGGGGTATCGTAGGATTTGAACTCAAATTAGTCTAGTAATATAACCACTGTACTACTGCATGTGCAAAGTGATAACAGAAATTAAGCTGGTTTCATATACCCACTATTGAGCTTTGCTGAAATTCTAAAGAAGGGGCAACTTACTTGTATAAATATATTTCATTGATCCATGATCCATACAAATCTTGAGCTGAATTATTGCATCTCATGCACACCTGTCAGATTCTAGACACCACACACTTAGTTTGGATGCAAATAGACTTTTAGAAAAAGCAAGTAATTGACCTGGCGCTGAAATTAACAAGCACTTCCCAATATGCAATTAAACACTGTGGTGAAGGACAGAACTGCACTATATCACATGCTTGCTTTTAAAGTAATAGATCATTAACTTACTGTGAACATCACTACAGAAAGCCCTCTCATTCTTCAGGTAACTATTTGCAATAACCCCCAAGGTGGTTAAAATGTCACCATAGACAAAAGGACCCCATTATCAAGACTTTTTAAAAGGCTAAAATTGGTTCCAACCTTTCAAATCTTGCATGTTTGCTTTTTAATTTGAGAATTTAGCATAAGCACAATACTTAGGTTTTTAGTATGGTACACATTTAGGTGTAGCTTAAATAAAACTAAATCAGTCTCCGTTGAGAGAAAGTGACTACTGAGCTTCCTTTTATTCCAATTAGTATTTACAGGCACTTCAATTTACATGGGGAAGAATTGTTCATCTGTCAACAGGAGACAAGAGCCTGATGAAAAGTTACAGGCTTTAACATTGCTCTGGCCCATTGAGTGGTCAGCGCTGGCAAGCTTGTTTTTCAGAAAGACTCAACATTTCTGTTCACTTGTGGATTTTCAAAGTTGTATCTGTGTCAAAAAGCTACAGTGGACATGGGATGTTTATCTCCAAGATGAACTCAGTGAAGTTCTCCCTTAAATTTAGAACCAGCCGGATTATCATTCAGTTGAGAAAATTGGCAGGTTCTACAAAGGGCAGATGACCCACTCTGCCAGGTTACCATCAGTGAAGTCAAAAGCTACTCACTTTGTGTTTAAGGAGTGAGAAATTAATTAAGATTAAAATATAGCAATGTGTTTTTAGATTACCACAGACGACTGCATGAAGATTGGCAGCCTCAAAAGCAAATTTGAGGCTGCCCCACAATTTCAGTAGTGTTCCAGAATATTCTAGTCTGCCAACACCAATAAGATTAATTGCAACATTTTAATAGGTTACATTTTTTCGAATCCAAGATGAGCTACATGTAGATCCCATAAACAATAGATATGCTGCACCATTAGGTTATTCATTTAAAAATCACTGAATAATTATGCTAAGACCTTGCAAACTCAATTTCACCTGAAGCAACCACAGTTACACCTGAAGCATGCAGTCAGGTTATAGTCAGAGTTCAAACTCTCGGAAGGATCCAAAATTCTGCAGGTAACTTTTGCAATATCAGTTACAAGAGGGCGGGAATGAGTTTCTGCATTTGTATCTGTACACACATGGCGGCACAGTAGGTAGCACTGTTGCTTCACAGCGCCAGGGTCCCAGGTTCGATTCCTGGCTTGGGTCACTTTGAGTCTCCACATTTTTCCCGTGTCAGGATGGGTTGCTACGGATGCTCCGGTTTCCTCCCTCAAGTCCCGAAAGATGTGCGGTTAGGTTTCTGAATTCTCCCTCAGTGTACCCAAACAAGCGCGTGTGGCGACTAGGGGATTTTCACAGTAACTTCATTGCGGTATCAATGTAAGCCTACTTGTGACAATAATAAAGATGATTATTATAGTCTGCTTGTTTACTGCTGTTTTGAAAATACACTTGATCTCATAGAATCGTAGAATTTGCAGGGCAGGCGGCCATTCGGCCCATCGAGCCTTCACTGGCCCTTGGAAAGAGCACCTTACTTAAGCCCACGTCTTCAACCTCTCCCTGTAACCCCATCTAATCTTTTGGACACCAAGGGCAATTTAACGTGGCCAATTCACCTAACCTGCACATCTTTGGACTGTGGGAGGAAACTGGAGCACCCGAAACCCAAGCAAACATGGGGAGAACGTGCAAACTCCAGGCAGACAGACACCAGAGGCCGGAATTGAACCCCGGTCCCTGGAGCTGTGAGGCAACAGTGCTAACCACTGTGCCACCCATGATATATAGATGATCAGTTTCACCAGTTTGCAATACAGCTACAAATATTCACATTTTTGTAATTTCAGGATGGAATGTTTTTCAATGCCAGTATGTGTCTGTAAACAATCATGTTCTCCCACTGGAAGTGAACTGCTTCTGGTTTGCACTGGTAAGGCGTGGTACCAGAAGCGATTCCATCACCATTGTCATGCAAATTTCTGCATCAAAGGGTTCCGTTCCGAATCCCACTATTGGGCCGCCATTTTAAGCGGGTGAACCGATACAGAGGTCCAGTGCTGCCCCCCACCCCAAACTGGGAAGCTAGCCACAATGTTTTAAACATCTAGCTATGATTGACAGCTCATGACCACATCAAAAGCAGTTAAATGCTTTCTGCTGAGAAAAAGAGGAAATTAAAGCACGTAACTCCTAGATCTTTAGAAACATTGTGTTAGGTTCATAGCAGGGTACTTGAGAGACATTTAAGTGTGAAGGGAAATTGAAAGAAACAATCCAGACACTTGCTTTCTACAAACTATTAACCTGTCAATTACAGCCTACTGAAAGTTTTTTCTCTTTGAAAGTGATCTGAAAGGGTTTAAAGTCTTGTGATGTGTTTTGGCTTGCTATGAAGTAATAACTGCTACTTTCTACACATTTGTCTGTGGCAGCAGGTGTAAGGGACAGGTAAGTGAAAACGCAGCGATTTTTCACTGTTGCCTGGACTGCTATTTAGCTTCAAGGCAGAGGTGATTCATGGGGAGAGAGGGGGTTCTGACGGGGTCTCAGGTGGAAGGGGTTTGGGTATGATTTAAGTCCTGGGGGTGGAGGGAGGAAAAGAGGAAAGGCCCCCCCCCCCATGGGACTTTAGGGGGCACCCATGTTAAATACCTACCTTCTTGGCCCACCTCTTCAGGGCCACACTGGCAAATGCTTGCACCAATCCATGCTCGTGTGAATCCCGGCTGAGAGGGCGTGGAGAATCCGGTGCTCAGCCCGTTAACAGGAAGCAAATGGGTTCCAGTGATCCATTCGCATCCTCCTGCTGGCGTGGGCTGTGAACCTCAATGCCACCATCAGTGGGGGACAAGAGCATTGCAACAATGCGAAATTCTCCACTGCCTCCGGAACGCTGCTACAGGCGGCAGAGAATCCCGGCCCATACCTCTTTGATGTAACTTAGATTTCAAATAACACTGCTTGATGCTGTAAGCTTTAGACTTCATCTATGTGACTGTTTAAATCGTCAACAATACAACACAGCGGAATTTGGTTACGATGAATGATTTGGGGAATTCTGTGTTTACTGTTATAGCCAAGGCTAGTGACCTAGGGTGACTGCATAAGTTAAATACCATTTTATATATATGGGGTCCTGGCATTTTTACCAGTTTGGGGGATTTCATTCCATGATTCCATCTTTTCAATGTGAAAACTGCAAACAAGCAGTCTTGATTTAACATATAAAAGGTTCAATGATGTTTAAAGTGCTGGCAAATTAAGCTTGTTTTGTTTAATGTGGGATCATAGCATTAGAACTGAAATCAAGCGGAGTTCCCAAAAGAATACAAGTGTTCAAATATGGTCTGTGCATTTGTTCTGGCTGGTGAGACCAGCAATACAACCCACAAAGTTCAAGTAACATAGTTGGAAGATGGTTCCTGGGGCAGGCAGCTCCCTAGGATACTCCTTGCTGTGCATCTCTATTCAAGGTCATCCTTTCTCCGCTAATCGCCCCTCTTCCACTGTTTAAGCTCGAAGAATGGTTGCATTTTAGCCCAAACTAGAAATTAACTGCCAGTTTAAACTGCAACTGTCCACTGCCAACAGTACTTGCTCTTTGTTTTCCCTCAATCAGCGCTGGATCGTTTTATGAATTTGGCTTCCAAATTCCAGGTCTTCTCTGGATCAAGGCCAGGCTTCTACACTGAACAATACTGCATGACGCCACAGTAGCTTAACTTTAAAGTAACTCTGATTAGCTTACAGTGGTGCTGTTACGTGCTGAACCTATGACTGGCCGACTGGTCTTACTGGTTCTTCCGCTTTAGCTACGATCTAGTTCTTAGTGCCAAAGTACAGTTCTTGGTTCTGGAGTTTCTGCGACCTGCAACTTTGCTACCCTTTTGTCAGTCCCACAAACAATTCTGTACATCTCCTCGGTGTTCACTCGGATAGAAATCCTCCAGCAGTGCAGTGCGTCCTCTAATACTCTGCTTCAAAAATCTTACTGACAACTGTTTACCCGCCCTGTCTCCAGAAAAGGTTATCGATGCTCCATGCTGACTCCACCCAAATTACATCAACTTCATTCCACCATGCGACCTCTGATTTTAACTCTGGACACCCTCTGTCTTTTCTCTGTTCCAATAAAAACAGAAAATAGTGCAAATAATCACATCAGGTAGCACCTGTAGAAAGAAACGAGTTCATGTTTCAAGTTGATGGCCAATCACCGATACCGATCTGATGAAAGGTCATCAGCCTGAAATGTCAACTCTTGTTTTTCTCTCCACAGATGCTTTCTGGCCAGCTGAATATTGCTAGCATTTTCCGTTTATATTTTCAACCATTCAGTATTTCTCAGCTATCCTCTCCCCTGTCGTCATCTTAGGCTTGACCTTCTTAGATGAGCCTAAAACTTCTTTTGTGCCTCATTTGGCATTCTCCAAATGGCCTGTTGAGGCACTCATCATTGTCTTCTGCCAGCAACTCCAAGTACCCTATCCTACTCACCTGCTGAGTTTCCCACCTGTACCCCTGCTGGGGTAAAATCTTCCCCTCCTCCTTCCCATCCACCTAATCCCTTCCAATGCTGATCACATAGGCTCTGACGCTAGGTCAGCTCCACTGCCCTTCTCCGCATTTCTCTCCCAGAACGTCTGTTCACTTGTGAACAAAGCCATCTTTAACCATGAGCCAATTGCAGATAATAAGCATCACAGGCTTTGATCGAAGCCTGGTCGACTCTCCCACCCCAAATGAAGCCTACCACATGGCTATAACTTGAACCACTTGCTTCTTCAGGCTGCCATGGTGGTGGGGTGACTCTCATCACCCAATCATCCCCCCCACCCCCCCCCCCCTTCCTTCCCCTTCCCTCCCCCCCGACTTCTCCTTTTGGAGCATCTCACTTTACTCCACCTCTCTCATTTAATATCTTTGCTGTCTATCACTTACCCAGTACCACAAAACATTTCTCGCTCAGGCATTTTCACTATTTTGTTCCCTCAGGCTCGGAGAAGAGTGAATTTTCATCCTCAGTGATTTTTACTGTCATCTCAACTGAAATTGCTCTCTCTGTATCTCTCTTGCTCCAAAGTTCATTACTTCTATCCTTCTTTAATCTCCCTCCATCTACTCCTCCTATCCTTCTTTAATCTCCCGCCATCTACTCCTCCTATCCTTCTTTAATCGCCCTCCATATACATGAGACTGATTATTCTTCACATTGATGAAATATGTTGTCAAGAAGCAGTTGTGGCATGCATAGCAGATCTGAGAACTGGTGAAGACCATTTGTTTAGTGCATTGGAGGGCTAGGTCAGAGGAGAGAGGTTTGCAGGCAAAATAGGGAGAGAAAACAATCTCCATTATTGTCAGCTTTTACAAGAAGCAGGTTATTTGTATCGTGCGTTGCTATGTGTAAGAATCCATGTCTGCAGCCAGTAACACTTCATCAAAGTAAAAGCACTTCACATCCATTTGTCAGCACTGGAACAGATTTTCAGTTTGCTCTGACAAGTGGAGGGTTTGATTAAATACACAATAAAACCAAATCTGCATTCAGAAAGCCAAGCAGCGGAATTCTCTGTCGGCGGGATCCTCCTGTCCATCGGCAGCGCATCTACACCCGCGGGTTTCCGGAACGCATGGGCTGGCCACAATGGGAAACCCCATTGGCCAGCTGGGAGAAACAGAGAATCCCGTAGCTGGCGGGGAGCGTAGCGCCGGAAAATGCGGCGGGCTGACCGGAGAATTTTGCCCAAGATCTTTTAACCTGAGCATCCAGGTGTTTTATCGTCATTGGTCATAAGGTACAAATTATTGTGCTTTGAGGGCCACCTATAAAGTTTAGAAACATTGCCATTAGTTTGCATATATCTTGAGCTTGGATAGCAACAGATCTGTGTAATCATATTATCACTACAGTGCAGAAGGAGGCCATTCTACCCATTGGGTCTGCACCAACCCTCTGAAAGAGCACCTTACCTAGGCTCATTCCCCCACCCTATCCCCGTTATCCAATAACCACACATAACCTTTTGGACACTAAGGAGCAATTTAGCATGGCCAATCCACCTAACCTGCACATCTTTGGACTGTGGGAGGAAACCAGAGTACCCGGAGGAAATCCACGCTGACATGATGAACGTGTAAACTCCACACAGTGACCCAAGGCTGGAATTGAATCTGGGTCCCTCGTGCAGGGCTAACCAGTGTGCCACCATGCCTGAAGACTTAGCCACCAAAGGGTAACAGTGCTGCAAACAGCCTTTTTACAGTTCTGGACCCACAAAATTCAAACTAGACATTTGATCTCGGTTATCGCTGTACAACAACCACTTGTATTTATATTGTACCTTTTAATGTAGTAAAAAGTCCCAAGGTGCTTCAAACAAGGGTCATTGAACAACATTTGACCCTGAACCACAAAAGAAGACACTGGAGATGACGACGAAAAGCTTGGTCAAAGTGATAGTTTTAAAGAGCATTTTAAAGGAGGAAGGTGAGGTAGAGCAATGGAAAGTTTTTGAGAAACAATACAAAGCTTAATGGCATGGCGATTAAAAGTGAGGCCACCAAAAGTGGAATGGCTAAAATTGGGGCCCATCAGAAGACCAGATTTGGAGAAAAGCAGGTATCTTGCACAGTTGTAAATCTGGAGGAGGTTACAGAAATGAGTAGCAAGAACCATGGAGGGATCTGAAAATCCGGGTGAGAATTTTTATCAAGAAACTGCTTAGCTGCGAGTTAATGCAGGTCAGTGGGTATGCGATTATGAATGAACTGAACCTCACAAATTTTGAATGGTCCAAGCATTGAGACAGTGGAAGATGAAAAGCTGATAAGGTTTTCCATGGTAGGCTACTGCAGAAAATACAGAAGCATGGGATTCAGGGAGATTTAGCAGTTTGGATCAGAAATTGGCTAGCTGGAAGAAGACAAAGGGTGGTGGTTGATGGGAAGTGTTCAGATTGGAGTCCAGTTACTAGTGCTGTACCACAAGGATCTGTTTTGGGGCCACTGCTGTTTGCCATTTTTATAAATGACCTGGAGGAGGGCGTAGAAGGATGGGTGAGTAAATTTGCAGATTACACTAAAGTCGGTGGAGTTGTGGACAGCGCGGAAGGATGTTACAAGTTACAGAGGGACATAGATAAGCTGCAGCGCTGGGCTGAGAGGTGGCAAATGGAGTTTAATGCAGAAAAGTGTGAGGTGATTCATTTTGGAAGGAATAACAGGAAGGCAGAGTACTGGGCTAATGGTAAGATTCTTGGCAGTGTGGATGAGCAGAGAGATCTCGGTGTCCATGTACATAGATCCCTGAAAGTTGCCACTCAGGTTGAGAGGGTTGTTAAGAAGGCGTACGGTGTGTTAGCTTTTATTGGTAGAGGGATTGAGTTTCGGAGCCATGAGGTCATGTTGCAGCTGTACAAAACTCTGGTGCGGCCGCATTTTGAGTATTGCGTGCAATTCTGGTCACCGCATTATAGGAAGGATGTGGAAGCATTGGAAAGGGTGCAGAGGAGATTTACCAGAATGTTGCCTGGTGTGGATGGAAGATCTTATGAGGAAAGGCTGAGGGACTTGAGGCTGTTTTCGTTAGAGAGAAGAAGGTTAAGAGGTGACTTAATTGAGGCATACAAGATGATCAGAGGATTGGATAGGGTGGACAGTGAGAGCCTTTTTCCTCGGATGGTGATGTCTAGCACGAGGGGACATAGCTTTAAATTGAGGGGAGATAGCTTTAAATTGAGGGGAGATAGATATAAGACAGACGTCAGAGGTAGGTTCTTTACTCCGAGAGTAGTAAGGGTGTGGAATGCCCTTCTTGCAACAGTAGTGGACTCGCCAACACTAAGGGTATTCAAATGGTCATTGGATAAACATATGGACGATAAAGGAATAGTGTAAATGGGCTTTAGAGTGGTTTCACAGGTTGGCGCAACATCGAGGGCTGAAGGGCCTGTACTGCGTTGTAATGTTCTATGTTCTATGTCTAGGAGTGTATTGGGACAGTCAAATGTAGATTTAACAGAGGCATTGATTAAGGGCTTCAGCAGCATATGTGCTGAGGAAGGTGGAGCCAAGATATTTATGGATGTGGAAAGAGGCAGCCTTAATAATGGCATGGGAAGGTGACAAGTGCTCCTTGAGGCCAAATATGATACCAGTGTTAATAGTCTGGTTCAGCCTTAGACAAATCCCAGGGAGAGGAATGGAGTTGGTGGAGTGATTGCATTGTGGCACGGATGAAGTCAATGGCTTCAATCTTCCCAATATTTAGTTGGAAGAAATCTCTGCACATCCAATACTGGATGCTGTATAAGGAGTTTGACAATTTATAAACAGTGAGGAGTCATCAGGGATAGTGTTGAAGCAATGCTCCTGCTAAGCTCTTGTGGCCACGAGGCAACCTAAAAGTAACTGCACCAAAGTTAGCCCCTTTAAGTTATTGCACGTGTGTTCACACAATAAAACTTCAAGAGCCTTCCCATTTAAATTGTCTGTTCGGTTTAAAAAAAACAATTGGAAGGTGCAGTGTGATGGAAGAGTTTGAGTGTCATCAGCCAACATATGGAAATTCAGTTTTCAAATAATGCTGTCAAGGACCAGCAGGTAGATGAAAAATAAGACTATGCGAGGCGAGAGTGTAGCTAACAATGTCGGAGGAAGAGAAATTATTGCAGACAATTCTCTGGCTGCGTCTGGATAGGTATAGTTAAGACTGGAGTTAACGTTCAGCTCAATGGGTTCGCTCCCATGCTGACCTTTCTGTCCATGGCCAATTACAGTGTTCCAGTGAAGCTCAATACAAACTCGAGGACAGGGCTTTATCTTTGGTCCCGGCATTTAATTCCAATCCATTGAACTGTTGCCATGCACATGCATGAAGACTCCCAAGTTTTTAAAAATGTGAAAACTGCCATAGGATTTGATTTTGTAATGTTGGTGTGTCTTACCTTCTGATGTCCTGTGGTTTCACTAGAACTGTTTTCAAACCTTTTTACTTCACAATTCAACTGTTGTGCATATTGAAATTCATGGGCTGATGTGGCTGAATGAATACTGTTTTTGCCACTGATTACAAATCACTAGAAACTGGTAATATTGGCATTAAGGGCTTTTGATAGTCTCTGAGCAATTTTAGTCTCCTGTTGCAACACTAGACATTTTTATTCCATAAAGCAGCTACACCAACTAACCGTTGGTCCAAAATCTTTGCTGGACTGAGGGTTTAATTTGGCCCTTTAAGTGCCTATAAGGACATTGCATTTCCGGTGACCATGTAACCATTTCAACGATTTTTGATTGTCCATTCCAACAGCAGATGCTTCCCAAGAGTAGGTGGGTGGCTGGTCCCTGCTCTCATGGCACATTTGGTCTTGGGCATAGTCTTCAGGACAAATACCTTCTTCAATTCCCACGCCAGTTTTTCACTCACACCAAAGTTCCTCGCTGCAGCAGTTTTGTGCTGAGTTAGCAAATGTTGTGACTTTTAGTTTAGACGACCCATTTCTGTTCATCACTTGCCATGCCATGCACGGTCTATTCCATGTGGTGTGTCTTAAACTTCTGCATACCTCCTTCGTAACATAGCCTGCAGTGCCTGCTTGATCCCATGCGCCAATTTAAGGCAAGAAAGACATGCGTGTCTGGGGTGAAAATTTTAGGCCAACAACTAGTACATTATAGTATATCATAGCTGAAAGGCAGGGGATTGGGACGAGTAAATCAACATGTATGTTGAGTATATGCAAAAGCATGATTTTTGGTTCCAAAATAGTGGAGTTTTCTTATATGCTGAGTCAATTTATACGCCACGATTTACGGTGGTAAGAAAACTATAGTATCAATTTCTAATTGCTCAGTGAATGAAGAAATGCACATAATTATTTAAAAATCCAGAAGTTGAAATGTGGCACTAAAAATAAATGATCACAGATCAATTAACTTTCTTCTTATGCTTGTCAAATCTCCTCTCTCCAGTCCCTGTACTGCAGTGAAAATTGTTTTTTTTTGGGGGGGGGGGGGGGGGGGGGGGGGGGGAAAGAGAGAAAAAACAAAGGGGGGGGGGGGAAAGAGAGAAAAAACAAACCCTACAGGGCGAGAACAGCACTGGACAATTAGAACTACCTGCTTTTACTTCCCAATACCTGCTGACTTCAGGAAGTAATCATAATAGCAAGCAGACACTGACACTGGATTCATACAATGGAGCTGACATCCAAAATTTCCTCACTTTGTCCTACTGAAACTTAGTCAGGATCCAAGCTAATGTTTTCAAGTATATTTGTACATGCCACTTAAGACCTGTAATCTTAGTACTTCTACACAAGTCAAAAGCTCGCATTAAATACTGTGAAAACATGAGGGACTTTGAAGAGGTAGCCAAGGTGAAAATTTACATAAATTGTTATAACATTAACTCGGTTACAGTTTAATTAATTGCATTTTTGTTAATTGGGTTTCCTTATAGCAGAATAAATTCTTCATGAATACAAGAGTTCAACAGATGAAAGAGAGGAACCTTGTACCTTCAGTAAGTATCTATCCACTGCAATTGTCTTGATCTCCCAACAAACATCAATTTGCAAAGTTCCCAGACCCTCTAAGTTCAATGGCATTGGAGATCCATATTTGTAAGCTGCCACTTGTAACCAAAATCTACAAAAAAAAATTTCATTTTCTTTTAGTGATTGGAACTGCAATTCTCTGCTGTCCAATGACCCATGACTGGAGGAGGGGCACAAACTCAAGTAAATAAAATCTTTCAAACCAATGTCTAGTTGCTTTGACACTTTCACAAAGCTGCAATATACAGATTTTTTTACACATCATTTAAAAAAAAAAAATTTAGAGTACCCAATTCGTTTTTTCCAATTAAGGGGCAATTTAGTGTGGCCAATCCACCTAGCTTGCACATTTTTGGGTTGTGGGGGCGAAACCCACGCAAACATGGGGAGAATGTGCAAACTCCACACGGACAGTGACCCAGAGCCGGGATCGAACCTGGGACCTCGGAGCCATGAGGCCGCAGTGCTAACCCACTGCGCCACCGTGCTGCCCTAGCACATCATTTATTAGGAGTTCACTTTGACGTGATACAACACAGACAAATTTATTCAGAGCTAGAATTGTCTTGATCATACAAGGAATGCAGAATGCACAAGTGTGTTGCTGAAATTCAGGAGAGGCATCGATTGAAGCTTAATGTTTCCCAAAGTTGGACAGTGAAAAACTTGGACAGTGCATTATCCTGGTTGATTCTCATACACTTCCTAATGGATGGATCAAGGACAAGAGTTCAAAATACACACCAATCAAAGAATTATTTCTAGAATGGGATTATACACAAAAAAATGAATAACCTTGGATTTATATAATAATAATAATCTTTATTAGTGTCACATGTAGGCTTACATTAACATGCAATGAAGTTACTGTGAAAATCCCCTTGTTGCCACACTATGGTGCCTGTTCGGGTACACTGAGAATTCAGAATGCCCAATTCACCGAACAAGCATGTCTTTCGGGACTGGTGGGGGGAAACCGGAGCACCCAGAGGAAACCCAAGCAGTCACGGAGAGCACTTGCAGACTCTGCACAGACAGTGACCCAAGCTGGCGCTGTGAAACAGTGCTAACCACTGTGCTACCATGCCGCCCATGTAACACCTTTCATGACCATTGGATAACCTCAAAGTGCTTTACAGGGAATAAAAAATTCTGCAGTTGTGGCGAATTTGCACACAAGGTCTCACAAACAGCAGAGACAAATGACCAGATAATCTGTTTTAATGATGTTGACTGAGGAATAAACATTGGCCTGGACACTGCGGGAATCTCCCTGCTCCTTTCCTAAAA
This sequence comes from Scyliorhinus torazame, assembly GCF_047496885.1. NCBI lineage: Eukaryota > Metazoa > Chordata > Chondrichthyes > Carcharhiniformes > Scyliorhinidae > Scyliorhinus > Scyliorhinus torazame. Next base: position 203,763,667 of record NC_092712.1, on the reverse strand, counting down.
GTTCCATGTGAACTTTTTGTTCACCTGGGGGCAGACGGCACCACAGTTTAAATGTCTCATTCAAAAGGCTGCGCCTATGACTGTGCAGCACTCCCCAATATGCATTGGAGCCTCAGTCTTGGTTTACCCTTAAATCCATTGAGTGGAGCTTGGCCAGTAAGTGCATAACTCGGATGAGTGCGTTACTGAGCGAAGGCTGAGACCTTAAAATAATGTCTGTTCTCTGCATTTATGATACCAACCCAAAGCATGGATTAGTTAATGCATAAAATAGGAAAACTACATGGTCATTAAACCCTTGTCCCCATTACTCTATCACACCCAACATAGTCCTCATCTGCAACACCTTAAGTTCAAGGGAAGCAGACAACTGGCTTATCCGTGATCACCAAGTGTGGTTGGACTACCACTGAATCTTTGGCTGTAAAGAAAAAGTCACTATTACAGGATAATCCTGGAATACAAAGATAATCCCTGGTTTCTCTTCCCTGCTACATACTCTTTTCCTAAACCACCCTGCTCCTCTTCCACCCTCACCTCCAATGAGAGGAGCTCATGAACGTCTTTGTTGCAAAGTTTAAGACCATGTATTCAGCCACCTCCTTTCTCCTCCACCACTAAGCTAACCTTTTCTGTCCTGATTTTATATCTTCCTCTAGTTTCTCTCCAATCTCCCTTCATGCCTTCTTCAAAATAATCTTGGCCACAAGACCCACCTCTTGATCCCTTAACTCTATTCTGTTGACCATCCTGGCCCTCACGTTAGTTGATTTGTCGATGCCTCCAACTGTTCCCTTCCCCTTCATTTCTGCTATCATTCGTCTCAAAATCACATGCATGACCCCTCGGCCATTGCAAAGATCCACCCCATATCCCTCCTCCCTTTTCTCTCTATAGTCCTTGAATGTATTGTTGCCTCCCCAATCTGTGTACATCAGTCATTAAACTCCATTCTTGAAACATTCCAATTACGTTTCCGTCCGTGCCACAGCACTGAAATAGCTCCTAAAGTCACAAATGACAACCTTCTGATTGCAATAAAGGTGGCAAACCTGTCTGCAGCCTTCAGTGCAGTTGACCACATCCTCCTCCTTCGATACCGGTCCACCACTGTCCAGCTGGAAGGGATTGCATTTGCCTGGTTCCATTCTTATCTATCCATCATAGCTACAGAAATTAACAGCAAACTTAAATTACATAGATTTTAGAAGCTATTTAGATAGAGCAAAGGAACACTGCAACATGGAGCTTGTGCAATTTGGCTCAGTTTGTCACACTCTCACCTCAGATAGCTGGTAAACTTGAACCCCATTCTGGAAGTTCAGTATATAATCAAAGCTGTCAATCCAATATCCTACTGAGAGAATGTTACATTGCCAGATGGAGACATTCAACTAAGGCCCTGCTCACCTATTTTAGCACTAACTGAAGACCAGAGAATTCTCTCAGTGCCCTAGTCCATAAATGACTCTCAAAACTATCACCAAATCAGATTAATTTATTATTGCTGCTGGTTGGTGAATCTTATTTACAAACAAAGTGATTGCCTGTTCGACTACATCACACTTTGAATAAATTAATCATAAGTGCATCTCTCACATTGAAGAATATCTTAGGAGTACATGGCAAAAACCAACCTGTAACATTGACAGATACTATGCTGTACTATATTTGTGTCAATATATACAGCGGAAGTAACCACAACACAGGATATGAACAAGCTGTGTGGTGTTTGGTTATGCAGTGGTTTGAATTCACTTAATACACAAGTGTGAAAAAAATTAATTAGCACCTGTCTTTTTTTCCCTATAACCTAATTTGCATCATTACAACCATATCTATTAAAAAAATCAATTTATGCAAACACCAACTTAAATAAGATCACAAGGGAAATGCTGAACATTTCCTCCTGCTTAGTTTTCCTCATCTCACCTACAGATCATGAGATAGCACTGTAAGAAATCTTACAGACTTTTCTATTTGAGCTGCAAAACACATTCTCAAGGGCCATTATTGCTCACTGATGTCTCTGATTGGGGTCATTTTCTTTCACACTTGTATATGTGAGAAATTCAGCAAAACTGGAAATGCCTATTTTCTACTGAAATCAGCATAATGATCTTCTTATAGATACAACAGATTTAGTCAGTAATTATGGGATCGTAATAAGCGGTGTGATGGCAGGGGACAAAAAAAGAAGAAAACAAAGTAATTATCTTAAATACTGTTATAGACCAGAACAGAAGGTCTCAGGTCTAATTTTTGGTCTGTGGTCACGACAGAAGACCCGAGCATCCTTTGGGCAAGACAACAATCAGGTAGAGTTAATCATTGCCAGAATTTACTGGCTAGTACAGAAAAATCTGTCCAGACTGAGACCCATGAAGAAATTCAGTCTATCCACATTTGCGTTTCTAATTCACTCATTTGGCTGTTTAAATTTGTGTTCAAAAGTGTTATTCTGAATACAGTTGTCCTCCCTGTGACGAACGCAGGATTTTAGATATATTGAATTATAAACATTTGGCAATTTAAGGGTTAAAAGCCTGGGTCAGAGAGTGCGTTTGACTGCAGTAATCTAGTCTTTAAATGAATCTTGCTTTGCAAGATTGAAAAGCTTTTAGGAGCCAGAGCTGAAGTTGACATCGTAAAAGCCTGGACTAAAGCATTGTTGTTTGACCAGTGGGAGTCCCTGGTGAGTTAATGGACGGGATTCTCTGTCCAGCGACCCCAGAATCACGAGTCAAGATCATGTGGGGAATCGGGCATCAGCCGAATATAGAGGCCGGCGCTGGGCGCCCTACGGAATGGAATGCCATGGGCTAGTGCCACAACAACAACATGAATGCTTTCTACGCCACAAGTACAGTAAACGTCATTGGCATCTCATTAATGGGCCCATCCAAGTACTCTCCAGGACTCCCACGATGCTCCTCCTCCGCCAGGAGAAATTACAGACGACGCGGTACACTTGTAGTTTAAAAAGAAAACTGGAAATAGGTGCCATGGCTGCTGAGTGAGTGGCAGAAGTCATATTCCCAAAGGTGCAGCTGTGCGTTGGCAGAGGGCGGGGGGGGGAGAAGGCGCACGATCAGAGGATGGGCTGTGGGGTTGGGGTGTCCCTCCAGGTCTAGGGTGTCTAGGCACGGACTGCCATTGTTGCGGCCTGCAACGCAGCCATCTTGCTATGCATCCCACTGACTGCCCACCGTGGCCCGTGGTTATGCAGAGTGACTCCGACAAATGGGTACCTCCATCTCCCCCACCCTCCACAACCGGGCACCACCCTGCCAGCGGGCATCATGCGGCCCACTCAAAGGGGATGCTCATAGTAGCTCCTACAGGACGGCACTGGGCGGGGCCACAGTGTGTACTGTTGTCATAGGGACACCGCAACTTATCAGGAACTCACTTAGTTCTCTGATGCCGACCTCCGCTTTCCGGGCCAACCGACTAGGTCCAATCCCCACCACTCCATGATGGTGAGGGGCCGCAGGACCGGCACCCCCCTCCAGGTCTGCTCGTGTTCTCTGCGGCGGAGGGGGGAGTTGGACAGAAAATGCAAGTGTGAGGCAGTCGGACACAGGCAGCTATTGGCCTGTGTGGGCAGGGCACCCGGCCATAGCGGGTGGCATGTGGTGCAGGATGGGGTCCGCACAGACTGCCGGTGGGCAGGCCGTCCTCTTGGGTGGTGGTGGCGGCGGCGGCAGGGGGGGGGGGGCATGGATGTGTGCGATGGGGGTTGGTGCCAGGAACACTGCCGGTTACTCACCCTGGCTGCCTGGAGGTATTGCAGCTTTTTACACCACCGCTGGCCGGCCCTGGCAGTTGGGACCATGGCGTTGAAGGCCTCTGCCACCTGCGCCCAGGCCCGGTTGTATGGCAGCATCCTTCCCACCTCGGTGAACAGGGTGCCCCGTTTCTCCTCCACGGCATTCAGCAGGGTCTCGAACTCTGCATCTGCAAAATGGGGCCGTTCTTCGGGCTGCCATCGCGTGGCTGGAATGAGTGTGTGTGGGGAGCGGAGTGCTTATATGCAGTTGCAGCTTGTCAGCCTCTCGAGTGCCAATCCCGACCCTGGCGAATTGGATGCCGTTTTGCATTGGAATTGCACTAATTCCACATGGTGGAAGTGATAGCCCATTAACGGTTCCGGAATTGTTCCAGGACCGGCGCCGCTTTGGTGGTCCAGAACACCACAGGTTCAGTTCCGGCGTCAGCACTCTCTAAAATGGAGTTCATTTGTTTTTCAGCTTGAGGAGAAGATGCCATTGCCGAATGGAGTCAAGGCATTCAGACATTTTGTGATAAGAGTTTTGAGAGAGTTCCGATTTGATCAACATTGAGTCCACAGGTAAGGTCGTTTTCTGGCGTAGTCGGAAAGCTAAAACAGATTAATAGTATTTAAAGCAGTGCAGTCTTATCGAATGACAAGGGAAGAAACTGAAACAAACCAGTTGAAATAGTTTTTTTCAAGACATCCAGCCAGTCTCCAGGGGTTCTGGAAAGCAAGTATTACTTTGTGCCATTGGAATGTGAGACGGATTGAGAGTTGTATTTTTTTTTCTTCCTTGTTGTTTAATTGGGAATAGAGATAGTAATTAAGCGTATTGTATTTACCGTATTGAGTAGTATTGTTTAAGGGGTAATTATAAGCTATTTCTGGGTGTAATATTAAGGAGTTTAGTATTGTGATACTAATAAATCAGTTTTTCTTCGTGAAATCACTCCTGGAGCAAAGTGTTCTTTCACAGTCTTACAAAATAAACTAAAATATTAGAGTTTCGGTCCCGTATCCTAGCCACTGTTGGGGTCTGGTCTGGGACCGTAATATTCGTTGCGTAAATCTGAAATTATCGATAGATCTCGATACAACGAGAAATACTAAATTAAAATTTATGGCCTGCACCCAAGCAGCCCATGAAACTGAAAGTCCTAGTTCCTGTGGGAACTATGACTTGAGAAAGGAACACGTTTGAGATCACTGGAAACTGAAAAACACAGATGGTAACTGAAGGGAAGGTACCAGTTGGACACCCAGTAGTGAATACATTTCTTTTTTTAACAGGTTACTTCCATCTCCCTCGCCAAAGGCATTAAATTCCTGTTTGGATATAACTTCATGCCTGCTGAGCACTTTGATACTTTACCCAAGTAGTAATTTTTAATGTGTGAGCATAAACAGTGAATGTTGGCAAACAATTTGATCACGAGGGGCTGACAGCAGAAACACATCCCAGTCTTTGCCTGATATCTGCATATACGCACTCTCTGGCAAGCATCACTGCAGAGACAGGAACTTGAACTCTGGCCAATTCGCCTCGCTGCCAACTTAATTATGATCAGCTTACAGCAATGACTGGAATAGTATCTGGGATTTTAAAGCCTAAGTACTTCAATACATTAATGATTTGAAGAATTTAACATGAGAATGTGTAACATTTTCTTCCCGTTTTGTGTTTTAACTCTTCTACCAGAACTGGTTAAATTCCCATTCTCTAAAGTTCAAGTAACATACATTAGTGCAGTGTTTCCCAACCTTTTCCAGATCTTAATGCCTCAGCAAATGGGGGGGGGGGGGGGCTTTAACAAGGTGATAATTATTGACCGGGGTGGGAGTTTAAAACTGCTGGGTTTGCCCCAAATAAGGTCAACACCCACCTTTTTTACAGGCTGTGGTTATAGCAATAATGAAGACAATTAAGCCACACCCACCGACAGAGAACCCCCCCCCCCCCCCCCCCACCCCCGAACATTTGAAGGGGCCTTGCAGCTGTAAAACTCAGTTCGAGCTCCAAAGCTGCAGTGGCGGCCTTGGAGCTCGTGATCCCCAAATCTTGATCCGAACCCATGATTTGGGAGCCCCTACTTTAGTGCTTATGGTACTCGACGTGCAACGTTATGGGCCCAAACCCCACTCAATTTTCAGTTCCATGAGACATTTGGCAGAGGGCAGGGGTATAACAGGTGGATGATTTCACAATTATCAATTCATCACCCATCCCTGGAAATTAACTAACTTAATTCTCCAAGTTCATTAGCATTACCCTGGCGGAATTCTCCACAAGCAACATCCTTGGAGTTACCATCAGAGCTCAAAATATTAATCCACTGCTTATGTCCGCTGCTCCACGGGCTCTTTTTGAGGAAAACTGTCAGCGTAATAATTTTCTCCTATGCTTTTGCATTTAATTTAATTTCTTAGGTGATGTAGTCACATAGTTACCATCTATATTTGTGTTGAACATTTTTTTAGGGTTGCCTTCTTTAAATAGATGAGAGCACAAATACCAAATGGAAAGACTTTATTGTATTAACTCTTTTATTCATGAAAAATTCAAGAAGTCCACAGTAATTGTGCCGAGTGTTTATAAATTCTAGAATAGAAAGATTTATTTGCACTAGCGTAATTACAAAAGTAAAAGTAAAAATTGTAAAAGTAACAATCAATATTCTTCCAGATCTCTACCATTACTACTTATTACTATTTGCACCTGCCTACCGTCTGCCAATTTTCTTGGGTGTTTCATGGACTATTTTTGGACCTTTTGCTGGTGAACTCACTGCTGCCCCCAGCTACATAAATACAGTAGCTAGAAGGGTGGGTTGGAGGCTGGGAATTTTGTGGCAAGTACTAAAATCTCCTCCTCCTACCAACTCCTAAATTCGAACGGAGGCACAAGTCGGAAGTGTCTCCACTTGCCTGGATAAGCACAGCCCCAACAACACAATCTCTGGCCCATCAGACTTCTGAGTGAAGCCCAGGAGACATTTTGTTGACCATTGCCCATGTGCAGGGTTGTTAGATTCTGCTGGATCCGTCCACAGTTTATTTCTCACCATATGACTAAAATGTCCAGACCCCTTGGTGAGCACATTCCAAACCCCAATACCTCTACCTAGAAGGACAAAGGCAGCTTACGCATAGAACACCACTGTCTGCAGGATCTTACCCAAGCCATACACAATCCTGACATGGAAATATAAAGCTATTCCTTCACAACTGATTCGTCAAATCCTGAAACTCCTTCCCTGACAGCACTGTGGATCACCTACACCAGACAGATTGCAGTGGTTCAAGGACAATTCTCACCAGCATCTTTTCAAAGATAATTAGGGATTGACAACATATGTTGGTCATGCCAGCAACACATGCATTTCATAAACAAGTGCAAAAAGGTCTCTGGGGAAGAAGAGAATGGGAGAAAACGAGCAAGAAATAATGAATAATCTTCCAGTGGATCACTCGGGTACAAAATGCACCAGAACTTCATTTAAACACAAAACACATGCTGTGGGTCCATGTTACAGGTTTATCTGACAATCAATATACAACCATATGTCATTTAATTCAGTTATGTTACAACAAAGCCCTTTGGAGATATCTAAATGGCAAGTGCTTCAATTACAAGTTCTAATTTGAATGTTCAAGCAGCAGAATGTTCATGTAGTAAGAGCCAGACAAGCAAGTAAGTTTGGCCAGCAATGTGTGTATATAAAAGGTTTATAGATGCATCTTTCTGACATGCATACCTGGGCCATCTACATGACAATGGTAGTTCTACCAGGCTGCTTTTTATTGAGGTATGTGGAAGTTTTCAGTATTCAGCACAGAAAACCTCAATGCATTAATAATTTCTTCTACGACTGCTTTCCTCGGCCCTGTGGATAATGTACACAGCTGAGACACAATGTAGCCTGCCATCAGCCAGGCTGCACTGCTATGATGCCTTGAAGTTTCAAGCCCAAGATAACTACCATAGGCAAGAAAATTTCCAGTCCTCCATCCACCAGGAAGGATTTTGATTTTACACTACTCCCTCACAGACTCCACTTCCTGCCTCCATATTTATTGAGTCACTAACTTGTTTTTGTCAGCAACTTACTTTGCCCCAGAAAAACTTTATAAACCTTTTACAACCCTGAGCAACAAATTAAGTAATTGCACTATTTAAAGCTGCAACCCTTTAAAGACTGACAAACTATGAATTATCCTTGCTACTCATCCTTTCATTAAAGAACAGCTTGGGTCAGCTCTTTGCAATTGATGCAAACAAAGCTCAGTGCATTCTGATTCCACAAAACTACAAGTCCAGCACTAACATCTTTACGAATAAAAAATAACCAAACTTTTTGCCGGAACCACATACACGATACAACTATACAAAATCTGTTTACCAATGGCAGTTTCACACACTCAGCTGGGTGCTTGATAGATGCAATGTTAAAATAACCTTTTGAGGAACAGGTTGCAGTTGATCGTCGACAAATAGAATAAAGGAGGTGGTGGCCATTTGGCTTTCGAGCCTGTTCCACCACTCAATATAACCATGGGTGATCCTCTATCTCAACAACATACTCCCCCACTCTCCCCATACACCTCTAGAGTTCATCCTGAATATATTCAGGGACTTGGCCTCCATGGCATTCTGTGGTAGAGAATTCCACAGGTTCACGATTCTCTTGAGTGAAGAGGTTTCTCCTCATATCAGTCCTAAATGGCCTACCCTGCATCCTCAGACTGTGACCCCTTATTCTAGATCCCCCAGCCAGAGGAAACAACATCCCTGCATCCAGCATTTTCTCTTTGATCCCAGAATCCAGCCTGTCCAGCCCCCTCAGAATGTTATCCCCTTCCATTCTTCTAAATTCCAGTGAATTATAGGCCCGGTCAACCCAATCTCTTCTCATACGAAAATCGTGCCTCCCAGGAATCAGTCAAGTGAACCTTCGCTGCATTCCCTCTAGGGCAAGCATATCCTTTCTTAGTTAAGGAGACCAAAACTGCACACAATACTCCAGGTGTCGTCTTACCAAGGCCCTGTGTAGTTGCAAAAATGATGTGGAGATGCCGGCGTTGGACTGGGGTGAGCACAGTAAGAAGTCTGACAACGTCAGGTTAAAGTCCAACAGGTTTGTTTCAAACACTAGCTTTCGGAGCACGGCTCCTTCCTCAGGTGACTCCTGAGGAAGGAGCAGCACTCCGAAAGCTAGTGTTTGAAACAAACCTGTTGGACTTTAACCTGGTGTTGTAAGACTTCTTATAGTTGCAAAAAGAGATCCTTTTTCCTGTATTCGATTCCTGTTGCAATAAAGGCAAACATACCATTTGCCTTCCCAACTGCTTGTTGTACCTTCATGGTAGCTTTCAGTGACTGGTGTACTGGGACACCCAGGTCCCGTTATATGTCAGGATTTCCCAATCTATCATCATTTGAATAATACTGTGCCATTCTGCTTCTCTGTCCGAAGTGAATAACACTGTATCTGCCGTGTACTTGCCCACTCACTCAATTTGCCTAAATCACCTTTATGCTTCTTGACACCGTCCTCACCACTCCACCGCCCCCCCCCCCCCCCCCCCCAGTTTTACATAATCAGCAAACCTGGAAATATTACTTTTTGTTCCCTCATCCAAATCATTGATATATATTGGGAATAGCTGAGACGCAAGCACTGATCCCTGCAGGACCCCACTAGTCACTGCATACCACTTCAAAAAGGGCCCATTTATTCCTACTCTGCTTCCTGTCTGCTAACCAATTCTCATTGGCAAGCCCATGGACTTTAATTTTGCATACGGACCCATTATGTGGGGTTTTAATTTTTTTTATACTGACCGCTTATGTGGGGGTTTATCAAAAGCTTTCTGAAAATTGAAATACACATCCCACTGGTTCACCCTCCTCTATTCCACTAATTACACCCTCAAGAAACTTAAATAGGTTTGTCAAACATGATTTCCCTTTCATAAATTCACATTGACGGACTTTTGGTGGCAGCATGTAGGAGGAAGTCATGCACTAGGTAGTTCGGGTACTTCTTTTTTGACCCGCTTTGCCCAGTTCCCGGCGTTTTGTGGTGGACAAATTCTATCCACATGAAAGTAAAAGGAGCCTACTGTTGAAGAATGTCAAAAAAGGCTGGAAAGTAAGAAGTCTGCAGATGGAAATTCTTCGACAGACTCGGAGGTTTCACGTGGCGCATCAGCAGGAAAGATGGTGGCGGTGGCTCCGGTTGTCCCAATCACGGCAGGAATGCTAACTGGGGTACTGGCTACTGAATTTGATCAGCATTGAGAGACAACGGAGAGTGATGTTTGAAAGCCTCTGTAAACCGATAATGGAGGCGTTGAGTCCTGTCTGCGAAACGTTTGGAGAGAACTTCATAAGCCGTGAAGGAGCATGGTGAGGTGTTGAAGGGGATGGAGATTTCTGTGTCAAGGCACAGTGAGAAAATTGCCTTGCTGGAGGCCGAGATCTCGTTGATGGCGGAGTCAAATATGAGTCCGAGGACAAAGGTGTACCACCTGGAAAATCAGTCAAGGAGACAAACCTCACAGTCATGGGATTGCCGAAGAGGATGCACTGCCCAAATCCTACTAGACGTTTGCTAAGATGGTGGGGGAGGATGGATTGGCGTCCCTTCCAGAATTGGATTGGGCCCATAAAACACTCGGGCGAACAAGTCATCACAAGCGGTTATCCTAAGATTCCATAGCTTCCAGAAGGAGCGGGTCCTGAAGTGGGCCAAGGAGAACCTTGATTCAAGGTGCTAAGGGAGCCTTGTAGAATATATCAAGATGTTGGAGCGGAGCTTGCAAGGAGATGGGCAGCCTTCAATGAGGCTAAAGCAGCATTGTACAAGAGTGGAGTGCGGTTTGGAGAGGTGTACCCGGCGAGGTTGAGGGTTACCTTTGAGTCAAAGGACTATTACTGAATCTTCATAGGAGGCTGAGGCCTAAAAATGGACTGGGATCAAATCAAATGGGCTCTGTGGGGATTTTTATGATTGTGGGGGGGGGGGGGGAGTTTGGGGTATTTTGTACTTTGTATATATATTTGTTATTTCTTTGTTCTCGGGATGTGGTTTTTGCACAGGTTGTATGGTGGGGTTAACTGTTCTGAGGGGTATTATTTCAGGCAGTATTTTTGGAAATATATGGCTCCTGGTGGGATTTGATCTTTGTGGGGTTATTGAATTTTGTTTTACGTTTTGCACACGGGAAGGGTAGGGGTGTTGCTTTCTCTCTTTTCCTGCCCTGGGTAGCGGCTATCTCTCTGGCAGTAAAGTTTTAGCAAGCAAATGGGAGGGAGGTGGGGGGCTGCGGCCTTTTGGATCTGTTTTCGTGATTCGCATTTTTGTTTTGTTGAGGGTTGGGGTGGGTTAAGATGGGGTATTGTTCTTTGGTGTGTAACCAATATGTACATTTGAGTAGGATCAGGGTTAATTTTCTAATCATGACGATGGGTTTTTGTTTCACTTTATGGGGTGGGTTTGGTGGTCATCTTTGGTGAGCCTTGGGCCTACATCTTTTGGCGATTGACAATCTTCCACGGTGGAAATGGCTGACTCGAGGTTGAGGGGTTGGAAGGCCCCCGATTCAGTTGGTCACCTGGGACGCAAGGGGATTGGGGATCCCAGTAAAAAGGTCCAGCGTTTTCTCTCACCTAAAGAATCTGAGGGCTGATGTGGTGTTTTTGCAGGAGTCTCATTTGCAGGTGAGGAACCAGACCAGGTCTTTCACTCGGGCTTCAAGGGCAGGGACAAATATCTTTATGGGTCAGAGCCCTCGGCTGGAGAGGCGTTGGACACGTTGGCATTTTTAGATGGGTTGGAGTTTCCAATGGTGGGGGATGAGAGGCAGGAAGAGTTGGAGGCCAAGGAGATTTTGATAGGTATTGGCCAGATGCAAACTGGTAAAGCTCCTGGACCGGATGGGTTTCCTGTGGAATTCTGGAAGACGTTTGCGGATCAGTTGGTCCCACTGCTGGTAGACATGTTCAATGATCCTTTCTTATGGAAATCCCTGCCTGCTACACTCTCGCAAGCAGTTATTTCCCTTCTGTCGAAGAAGGATAAAGACCCTGTGGAGTGTGGGTCATACCGGCATATCTCACTGTTAAATGTAGGCGTCAAGATACTGGCTACGGTGTTGGTGGGAAGGCTGGAGCCATGTCTCCCTGAGATGATTGCAGAGGATCAGACAGGCTTTGTTAAAGTTTGACAATTGTCTCACATATTCGGAGGCGGTTGAATGTTCTCCTCTCCCCATCCGTGGGACCTGAGCCGGAGGTGATTGTGCCTTTGGATGCCGTGATGGCATTTGAGGGTGGAATGGAGGCACCTTTTTGAAGTACTGGCGAAGTTATTCTGGGGCCAAAATTGATTCTGTGGTTACGGTGATTGCATAGGGCTACCTCAGCTAGTGTTCATACCAACGCCTTGAACTTGGGATACTTCCAATTGAATAGAGGGACAAGACAAGGCAGGGATGTATAAATGATCTGCAAGCAGAGACAGAGTGTACAAAGCAAAATTTGCAGATGGTACTAAAATAGGTGGGAAAGCAAGCAGTGAAGAGGAGATAAAGATTTTACAGATGGATATAGATAGGCTAGGAGATGTGACCAAAATTTGGCAGATGGAGTTTGATTAAGATAAGTGTGAGGTTATCCATTTTGGACAAAAAAATACAACGGCAAATTATCTAAATCAAAAACAGATTCAAAATATGCCTGGGCAGAGGGACCTGGGTGTCTTTGTTCGTGAATCACAGAAAGATGGTATGCAGGTACAGCATGTAAATGGAATGTTAGCGTTTATTGCAAAAGGACTGGAGTATAAAAGTAGAGAAGTGCTGATGCAATTGTATCAGGTGTTGGTGAGACCACATCTAGTGTATTGTGTCCAGTTTTAGTCTCCTTATTTGAGGAAGAATGTAATGGCATTGGAGGCATTTCAGCAGATTGATTCCGGGGATGAAAGGGTTGATGTATGAGGAGAGATTAAACAGTGTGGACTTACACTCACTGGAGTTTAGAAGGATCTGAGGGGATCTTATCGAGATGTACAAAATACTAAAAGGGATTGATAAAGTAAACATAGACCAAGTATTCCCCTGAGTGGCTAGGCCATTCCAGAGGACCCTTAAAAGTCAACCACTTTGAAAGTGAAAATAATGGTTCCATGTGAAATCTTTTATTTTTCATTAATTAATCTATCAAGGTTAAAATGTGCTGCTTGCTTCTTTGCGATTGGAAAGATCAGTGCAAACATGATTTCACTTTTTTCAGAAGGTACAATACCTTAAAATGGGATTCCAAGTTGAACAAATATTCAAAATAAATTGAAAACATACTGCTGTGAAGTTGCCTGGCAGGCAGACAGGATATCAATTTATCCAGTAAGGTCCCTGGGGAAAGATCATTTTTTTCCTTCTGTGATCCAACTTCAAGGTCTTATCCTGCAGGCAAGTCATGGCAACAGAGAATGGATTTGTTCACATCGGCTCTCTGGAACACGCTCCAGAGAAGGATGAGATTTAAATCAGTTGCGTAAGATTGTAGCTGTTGTGATATCTAAATGGGACAACTTGGAAAATGTTTATTCAATTTTATTTTAACAAAAACACCCAAGATAACATTAGGGACTCCTTAACCACATAAGCTTATTTTGGATATTCAAAGGTCAGTTATATACAAATAAGAAATCAATGTGAAGCAGCTCATCATGAATATGAAATATTTACATAAAATTTGCAGAGAAACCTAGCACTTGAATTTCGTATGCACAAAAAGCCAACTTATACTGAGAATGCTATAACTCTGAAATACAAACCAAAATGCTGACAATACTCACTCAGCAGGATCTGTGGAGATAGTTGATGTTTCAAGTTGATGAACAATTTCTGTTTTTAAGTCAACCTCATATAGGCATGTAACACTTCTACAAGATACTCTGAAAACTAAAAATGTTACTTCTTTACTTGTTGTAGTAGTTTTAGAAATTGGTGTAACTTCCCTGCTGAAGCCTGTTGGCTTACTACTAAGCTACTGGTTTGTTTTATAGACAGTTATTTGTAGCGGCATCGTCACTGGACGAGTAAACCAGAGACCCAGAGTAATGGTCTGGGGACCCAGGTTCAAATCCTGCCACTGCAGACGGTGAAATGTGAATCCAATAAAAATCTAGAATTAAAAGTCTAATGATGACCATGAAACCATTGTCGAATGTCGGAGAAACCCATCTGGTTCACTAATGTCCTGTAGGGAAGGAAATCTGCCATCCTTACCTGATCTGGCCTACATGTGACCCCAGACCCACAGCAATGTGGTTGGTTGACTCTTAACTGACCCCTCAAGGGCAATTAGGGATGGGCCAATAAATGCGGGCACAGCCTGAGATGCCCACATCCCATGAACGAATAAAAAAAAATTATCTGCTGGTACACTGAATAGTATCAGATCTGATGCAGAAAAACATCTCAAAGACATCAAAGAGAACCATGCAAGATGGTGAGATTCCATTAATTTCAGAATGATTATTCCCTGGTATTTCTGGTGCACAAATGCTAGTTTGGGGCAGCACGGTAGCATTGTAGATAGCACAATTGCTTCATAGCTCCAGGGTCCCAAGTTTGATTCCCGGCTTGGGTCACTGTCTGTGCAGAGTCTGCACATCCTCCCCGTGTGTGCGTGGGTTTCCTCCGGGTGCTCCGGTTTCCTCCCACAGTCCAAAGATGTGCAGGTTAGGTGTATTGGCCATGATAAATTGCCCTTAGTGTCCAAAATTGCCCTTAGTGTTGGGTGGGGTTACTGGGTTATGGGGATCGGGTGGAGGTGTTAACCTTGGGTAGGGTGCTCTTTCCAAGAGCCGGTGCAGTCTCGATGGGCCGAATGGCTTCCTTCTGCACTGTAAATTCTATGTCTATGTCTAACTGTTGAAAATGCAAGACCAGTATAACTTTAAAGTCGATTTTATGCAAATTTGACTCCATTACTTTTGACCTAAATAAAAGGTATTTTTTCCATATACTTTATGTAAAATTAGGCCTTAAATGTTTTCATGGATCAAATTGCACTGCGATCAATTACTTACCAGTAATTACTTTGTTCATTAGTTTAACGGTATATATGGGAACTACAAGATCCCCTCCCCCCTGCCAATTCCAGCTGCCATGTCTCTGCCAATCAATGTGTGTAATTCAGGATTCGGTCAGCTCAGTCAGTAACAGTGCCACCGAGATACTCCAGGTGATGAACATTTAAGTCCCCTACTCAAGAGTACATATTGTACCCTTACCACTCATCGTGCTTTTTCCAAGTGTGTTCAACATGGATGGGTGCGGATTCATTAGCTGAAGGAGGGTGGTGGGTGATAACCAGTAGGAGGTTTCCTTGTCCATGTTGGACCCAAAGCCACAAGACTTCATAACGTACAGAGTCACCATAGAGGAATCCCAGGGCAATTCCCTCCCGGTTGTATACAACTGTGTCACTGCCTCCGTTAGGTCTGTCCTGTCGGTAGGACAGGGCATACCCAGGGATGGTGATGGCAGCATCTGGGACATGGTCATATTCACAGAATCGCACTTTGTATAAATCATCAGTCTGTTGCTTGACTATTCTGGGGGACGGCTCTCCAAATTTTGGTACAAATCCTCAGATGTTAGTAAGGAGGACTTTGCAGCGTTGGGTACACTGATGTGTGATTCAGGTATCTAGGTTGTAACACACCACATGATCGACCACGAAGCCTTCAAGAAAGAACAAGTATGCAGCTCAATTTAAAATGAAAGCTGTAGTATTTGCCAAGAAGACTAAGAATTGTTCAGCAGCAAGAGGTTGAGAAAATAGTTGGAGACAGGAGAAAGATATCCAACAGAATAGAAGCCGAAGAGTAAATACACCAGTGGAGGAGACTGAGCAAGCAGCCTCACCTGGAGAAAGAGAAAGTGGCAGAATGGGTAACAAGCATCAGCAAGATGGTAATATCATCATCATCCTTGGAGATATCCAATGCCATCGTTGAAGAACGATAGCTTGCCAGAATTAAAGGCCAGGGTCAGGTCATGCACAAGGTGAATGAAAAGGCACAATTTAGTACTCTGTCAGAAAGCAAAGGATTTACAGTACCTGTCACCCAAGCTCAATAAAATGTCATGTGAGAGTACCTTTAAGACATGGATGTTTAAGCAATGTACCTTTAAGAAAACAGTGATGTCAGAGAGTGGATGGGGCGGAGCTCAGGTCAGCCATTTTGGCAGTTTTGTTTTGCAGTTGGAAAAGAGCTGGGTGTGTGTCTGTGTTTGCAGTGAGCTGGATCTCTGCCATGAAAGACTATCTCTGGATCATGTGGGTGATTTAAACTCATAATTGTAACGCCTTTAACCTGATGTGATTCTGTTTAAAGGTGTTAAGTCTCTTGGAAGTTTGAAGGAACATTTTAAGGAATTATTTACTGTTGCAATATTTTCGGAGTTATTTTTAAAGTAAGGGGTGTTAAGAGATCCAATGTTTATTTGAGATGTTAAGTTGAGTTCATGGAATAAACAGTGTTTTGTGTTTAAAAACCCATGTGTCCATAATTGTAATCCCACACCGAGGGAAAAAGCCGTGTGCTAGGAAAAGCCACAAATACATTAAAGGGAGAGGTTGGTTGAACTCCATGATACATTTTGGGGTTCTGAAAACGCCTCGCCCATAACAAAAAGAATCAAGTTTCACGTTTTGTCATCCAACAGCAAGAGAAGAATGTGCGACTGACTTCATGGGCGTCATTCTCCGACCCCCCAGAGGGTCGGAGAATGGCCGTTGGCCGCCGTGAATCCCGCCCCCGCCGGTTGCCGAAGTCTCCGAAGGGAGCAAAGTCGGCGGGGCGTTAATGGCGCCGCTGCCGCGGAGAATGTCACGGGTCTGCGCAAGGCAGCCGATTTTTGGCCTGCCGATATTCTCCCTTCCGGATGGGCCGAAGTCCCGTCGACGTGATGACCGTTCACGTCGACGTGAATCAAACCTCCTTTTCATCGGCGTGACCCGGTGCTCCAGGCTCACGCCGACCAGCGTGGAGGTGAATGACGGCCTGGGGGGTTGGCTCTGGGCAGGCAATGGCGTGGCCGCAGTCTGATTGCGTGAGGAGAGGTGTGTCTCGGGTTGTGTGTGTGTGTGTGCGGCGGGGGGGGTGGTGGTTAGAGTAGGCTGGGCTCCGGGGGAGTGCCGGGAGGGGGTCCGTGCCGGGGTGGAGGTTGGGGGGGGGGGGGGGGGTGGTCCGTGCTGGGGTGGAGTTTGGGGGGGGGTCCGTGCTGGGGTGGAGGTTGGGGGTTGGTCCGTGCTGGGGTGGAGGTTGGGGGGGTCCGTGCTGGGGTGGAGGTTGGGGGGGGGGGGGTCCGTGCCGTGCCGGGGTGGAGGGGTCCGTGCTGGGGTGGAGGTTTGGGGGGGGGGGGGTCCGTGCTGGGGTGGAGGTTGGGGGGGGAGGGTCCGTGCCGTGCCGGGGTGGAGGTTGGGGGGGGGGGTCCGTGCTGGGGTGGAGGTTGGGGGGGGGGGGGGGGTCCGTGCCGGGGTGGAGGTTGGGGGGGGGTCCGTGCTGGGGTGGAGGTTGGGGGGGGGTCCGTGCTGGGGTGGAGGTTGGGGGGGGTCCGTGCCGTGCCGGGGTGGAGGCTGGGGCTTGGGGGTCCGTGCCGAGGAGGGGGATGGGAGGGCAAGTGAGTTGGTCCACCTGGCCAGTTGCCAGCCTCCAACAGTTGGACCCATGCGGTCCATGCCACCTGGCTGGGGGGAGATGGGGATATGGGCAATGATGACATGTCGTCATTCCCCTCCCCCCCCACCAGGCCGTCAGGTTTTCAGATCATCCAGCGATGTTGGCCGCCGTGGTGGCAGCCGCTCATGTCTATGTTGCCCTGGATGAGGAGGAGGAGGAGGAGGAGCGTGCCAGAGAGGCGGCGCAGGCTGCCGCAGAGGGGCAGGTGGCAGCCGCCCAGGCTGGAGGGACACCTGACCGACAGGACGAGGAGGGGGAGGAGGACGTCGCGGCCCCACGGCAACGGAGGCACCCGAGGGCGCCCCGTGTGTACCGGCCCCGGCAGTCATACCAGGACCTCACGGACCGGGAATGCAGGAGGAGACTCCGGATGAGCCGGGAAACCGTGGCACACATCTGCCACCTGCTGGCACACCTGTCACCGCGTGGCACTGGCGGGGGACACCCTCACCCAGTGTCCGTCAAGGTTACGGTGGCCCTGAACTTTTATGCAACGGGGTCATTCCAGGCACCGCGTGGGGACCTGTCCGGCATATCGCGGACATCGGTGCACCGGTGCATCCGGGCAGTGACAGATGCCCTATATGCCATGGCGCACCGCTACATCCGCTTCCCCGTGGACCGTGCCAGCCAAGATGCCCGGGCCGTGGGCTTCTCTGCCGTTGCCGGGTTCCCCATGGTCCAGGGCGCGATCGATGGGATGCACGTCTCCGTGCGGCCACCTGCAGATAACAGGGCCGTGTTCACTAATAGGAAGGGGACCTATTCGATGAACGTACAGGTGGTCTGCGACCACCGCATGATGATCCTGCACGTCTGCGCCCGTCACCCAGGCAGTGTACACGACTCATTCGTGTTGTCGCGGTCATCCATCCCCGGCATGTACGAGGGACGCCATCCCCGGCTGAGGGGCTGGTTGCTGGGCGACAGGGGCTACCCATTGCGATCGTGGCTGATGACGCCTATACGGAGGCCACGCAATGAGGCGGAGAACCGCTACAATGATGCCCATGTAGCGACAAGGGGAGTGATCGAGAGGTGCTTTGGTGTGCTGAAGATGCGTTTCAGGTGCCTGGACCTCTCTGGGGGCGCCCTCCAGTATCGGTCAGATAGGGTCGGCCGCATCATTGTGGTGTGCTGCGTCCTGCACAACATAGCCCAGCAGAGGGGCGATGTGCCGCAGGCAGAGGAGGGCGGAGTGGAGGAGCAGCAGGAAGAGGCCCAGTCCTCCCAGATGAGGGGGATGGGGGCAATGGTCAGGGCAGACGGGGTAGACACAGGCGGGTGGCTGTCCACCGTTACCGGCTGGCCCAGCGGGCACGGGACAGGCTGATCGACGCCCGCTTCACTGACTAGATGGGCGTGGGAATCGGGTAGTATGGCCACAGACCGCACACCATGGCAACAGCCGACCACCCACACCCCCCACCCATCCACCCACCCAGCACCCTCACCCCCCTCCCCAACCCCACCCACCCCACCCACATGCACACCACCCCCCCCCCTCATTGCCGATCCACCTGCGGCACAACGGGCCGGGCTCACACAGTTGCGGGTGGACGCGTGTCTATCGCAGGCCATGGAGGATGATGACAACCCGCCCTGCGATGAGCTCCTGGCTCTACATCGTTGGACTATGTCTGACCCATGGCCACAGTACCACCATCCACCCGGACCATCCCTGCATGCGGCTGTGACACTGCAGCGCACGGTCCCGTCCTCTGCCCGGGGGATGTTGATGGCGGCCCAGGGGGAAGGGGGCAGACTCACCTGGGGCTGAGGTAAGACCACCCCTCACACACACACTTGCGCTCAACGTACATGACACCCCCGCACACTTTGGACAGAGCACAAAGGCAGCTTCGGTAGGTGTAACATTGACTTTAATAACCAAAGGAGTTCATGCACGTGCCCTAGCGCCTAAAGCTCATCTGTGCCCTGCACCCGTGCCAACTTACTCAGTGTCTAATTGTTTGGCCTTACGGGCCCTTTGACTACGTCTACGTGGTTCCCCAGACGGTACAGCAGAACTGGAGGTGGGCTCCTGTGATTCCTGCCCTCTGACACTGGATCCCTTTGGCGGCCGTTTCCTGGGGCGTCCTGGCCTAGATGGGCCAGGCTGCGGCCCGGGCGACTGGGATGGCGAGCTGCCAGCCGGTCCTGCCCGTTGCCCACCCGATGCACCTGGGACGGAAGGGGGGGGAGTCCGAGGTGTCGCGGTGTACCGGGACCTCCCCTACAGAGGGAGCCAGAACGGACCACACCACCTCCTCCTCCCTTGGGGTGCCCGATGGCCCCCAGGCCTCTACATGGGTGGGGGATGCGAACGGACTGGCCATCTGACGCGCCCCCGACATCTGGCGCTGCCAGTCCTGAAGGCCCGTGCTGGTATCGACAGGGGTCTGCAGGTTTGCATACATGGAGCCCAGGGGGTTGGCAAACCTTGTCTGTGACAGTGCGACGCCGGCTCGCACATGGCCACTGGCGCCGATGCCCTCAGCGATGGCCTGCAGAGACTGGGCCATGGGCTGCTGAGACTGGGCCATGGCCTGCAGAGACTGGGCTATGGCGTTGAGCGCCTCTGCCATCTGGTGCTGGCACTGGCTCATGGCCTCCTGTGAGAGGGCAGCCATGTCCTGGGCCACAGACGCCGCCTGCACGGAAGGCCCCAGGCCTCGCAAACCGTTCCCCATGTCTGACACCGTCGCACCCATTGCCTCCACCGCGGACGCCACCCGTGCGGTGTCAGCCTGGGTGGCACGCATGACCGGCACCACTCCCAGCTCTTGGACGTGGGTGGACTCCTCCACCTGCGACCGCAGCCGCCGCAAGCCACCCGTCACCCTCTTCGCTCGTCTCCGGGTCGGTGGTTGCATCGGATCTATGTGTGGGTGTGGTAACTGCAGGAACCCGGGATCCATCTGGGTGGCAGATGTTCGCTTGGGCTGGGCTGCCCTCCGACCGCCCGGTCCCTCTGCTGCTCCTACCTCCACCTGCTGTACCGGGACGGCTGCGTTGTGCGCACCAGTGAGTGTACCAGACGCCTCATCACTAAAGTGCCCAACCGTGGTGAGTGTTTCTGCGATGGTGGAGGGTGTTGGTGACAGCAGTGGCGTTGTGTCGTGCTCTTCGTCCCACTCGGAGTCCATGGCACTTTGGGGTGGGGGTTCGTCTCCACCCATCCACTCTGTGTCACTGTCCGGTATTTCGTCTTCCTGGGTAGTGCTGTCCCGGGTAGTGCTGTCCCGGGTAGTGGTGTCCCGGGTAGTGGTGTCCCGGGTAGTGGTGTCCCGGGTAGTGGTGTCCCGGGTAGTGGTGTCCCGGGTAGTGGTGTCCCGGGTAGTGGTGTCCCGGGTAGTGGTGTCCCGGGTAGTGGTGTCCCGGGTAGTGGTGTCCCGGGTAGTGGTGTCCCGGGTAGTGGTGTCCCGGGTAGTGGTGTCCCGGGTAGTGGTGTCCCGGGTAGTGGTGTCCCGGGTAGTGGTGTCCCGGGTAGTGGTGTCCCGGGTAGTGGTGTCCCGGGTAGTGGTATCCTGGCTCGGATGTGATGGGGGCCTGTGGCTGCCCCACTCGTCGCTGGGTGGTCGCTCCCGCACGTGACGGGGTGTCGTCTCCCTGTTGCTCCAGGTCTCTCCGTCTCCCGTGGTGTGCGAGGGGCATCCTGCGGGCGTCGCATGCTGGAGGGTCCGGGTCTCTCCGTCTCCCGTGGTCTCCGAGGGGCATCCTGCGGGCGTCGCATGCTGGAGGGTCCGGGTCTCTCCGTTTCCCGTGGTCTCCGAGGGGCATCCTGCGGGCGGTCTGCATCTGCGGGGATGGGTGCCTGGACGTTTGGTCCTGCGATACACAATGAAGCATGCATGGTTAGACATCAGGCAGTGATCAGGTGATACAGGGGAGGGGGATATAGGGGAGGGGGGATATGGGGACGGGCTGTCGGTGGCTCACTCGCTAGTACGCCCCCGACCTCTGCATCAGCAACCTCCCGGTCCTCAGGTCCGCCAGCCAGTTCCAGGGCCCTTTCCTCGTGTACGGTCAGTGGCCTCTCATCAGCGGGCCCTCCTCCAGTCCTCACATGCTCCCTATTGTTGTGTGCGCGCTTCTCCTGGGGGGGGGGGGGGGGGGGTGGTGGCAGGGGTAAAAGGCAACAGTGTTAGGCAGGTATATGAATGCACGCCATCGGTTGCGCGTGCATTGCAGAGGTTAAGGTTACGGCTGGATTCACTTGGGGATATGGGGGAGGGGGGGGATATGGGGGAGGGGGTATATGGGGGAGGGGGGATATGGGGAGGGGGGATATGGGGAGGGGGGGATATGGGGGAGGGGGGATATGGGGGAGGGGGGATATGGGGGGTTATGGGGAGGGGGGATATGGGGGGTTATGGGGAGGGGGGATATGGGGGAATATGGGGGAGGGGGGGATATGGGGGAGGGGGGATATGGGGGAGGGGGGATATGGGGGAGGGGGGATATGGGGGAGGGGGGATATGGGGGAGGGGGGATATGGGGGAGGGGGGATATGGGGGAGGGGGGATATGGGGGAGGGGGGATATGGGGGAGGGGGGATATGGGGGAGGGGGGATATGGGGGAGGGGGATATGGGGGAGGGGGATATGGGGGAGGGGGATATGGGGGAGGGGGATATGGGGGAGGGGGATATGGGGGAGGGGGATATGGGGGAGGGGGATATGGGGGAGGGGGATATGGGGGAGGGGGATATGGGGGAGGGGGATATGGGGGAGGGGGATATGGGGGAGGGGGATATGGGGAGGGGGATATGGGGGAGGGGGATATGGGGGAGGGGGGGATATGGGGGGAGGGGGGGGATATGGGGGAGGGGGATATGGGGAGGCTCACCCTGCTTGCTCTGACGAGGTCGTTCACCTTCTTGTGGCACTGGGTGCCTGTCCGTGGTGTCAGGGCCACAGCGGCGACGGCCTCTGCCACTTCCCTCCACAGACGCCGGCTGTGGCGTGGGGCAACTCTGCGGCCGTGCCCGGGATACAGGGCGTCCCTCCTCTGCTCCACCGCGTCCAGGAGCGCCTCCACATCGCGTGACTCGAACCTCGGGGCTGAGCGACGGCCAGCCATCCAGTCGGGTGTTCCAGTCGGATGCGGGGGAGCAGCGCGGCCTTATGAGCCGTCACGCCTTGCAGCGCGTATGACGCTGCACGGCGTGAACCACTGCGCAAGCGCGGATCCCGTTACGTCGCTGCTAGCCCATTTCGGGCCGGAGACTATCGACCCATTTTTTCCGACGTGACGCAAGTCGGATTTGCGCCGTTTTTTGCGCCGATCGGCGGACTTTCCGCCGATAACGGAGAATTTCGCCCCATATGTATGGAATACATATATACTTTGACATCCAGCAAAACAAGACAGTTACCAAGATTGAAGGAAAAAAACATCCTTGTAAAAGGAGAATGGGCACAAAATGCACAGCGATTTTAACTTGTATGGGGCAAAACTAAAACCGGCAGTGATATTTTGTTTTATTTGTTCATGGTATGTGGATGTTGCTGGCTTGGCCAGCATTTATTGCACATCCTTAATTGCCCTTGTTCAGAGGGCATTTAAGAGTCAACCTCATTGCTGTGGGTCAGATGCAAGCCAGACCAGGTAAGGACCGCAGACTTTAGAAAACCAGATAGGTTGTTATGACAATCGGCAATGGTTTCATAGTCATATTAGACTTTTAATTCCAGATAGTTATTGAATACAAATTTCATATCCGTCATGGTGGGGTTGGAACCTGGGTTCCCAGAGCATGCGATGCCTGCGCATTCTCTCCGTATCTGTGTGGGCTTCCTCCCGCAGTCCAAAGATGTGCACGTCAGGTGGATTGGCCATGTTAAATTGCCTGTAGATTAGGTGAGGTTACTGGATTATGGGGAACGGGTGGAGGTGTGGGCTTAACTGGGGTGCTCTATCCAAGAGCCGGTGCAGACTCGATGGGCTGAATGGCCTCCTTCTACACCGTTGATTCTATGATATATGAACTTTAATCCGCATTGCCCTGGGTCTAGGAATACTATAGTGAAATGAAAATCGCTTATTGTCACAAGTAGGCTTCAAATGAAGTTACTGTGAAAAGCCCCTAGTCGCCACGTTCCGGCGCCTGTTCGGGGAGGCTGGTACGGGAATCGAACCGTGCTGCTGGCCTGCCTTGGTCTGCTTTCAAAGCCAGCGATTTAGCCCTGTGCTAAAACCAGCCCGTGACAATATCACATAGTGACAATATCACTACGCCACCACCTTTCCACAAGGGCTCCATGTTCACAGGAAAGGCCTGATGGATAAAGGCAGTTGCAAGACATAGATCAAAGAAATGTGGAATTTCAGACCAGGAGGACAATGCAAAGAAAAATGTTTTGCTCCTCTGGGACATGTTCAAATTTGACCTTCATGACGATGTAGGTTATGATGCAAGATCAATCAACACCAACAAGGCAGTTATTCCCTGCAAGTGTTATTCAGCCTTGGATGGGTGTATAAATAAACCTCTCAATGACAGTATCGAAAAATGTGAAACAATTGGATGTTGGATTGGAAGGCAAAAAATTCACTACGGGCAGAAATCTGCAAGTACCCTCAGTCGCAACATTGTGTCAAGGGTCATTGACGTGTGCAATAAACTTGATCCCAATATTGTCACACAAAAATATTACTTTTAAAAACTGGAATGTCGAATGCGCTCGATGGTACCTTCCCAATTAATTGTGGAATGATATTGCTGAAGTTACCAGTCCCAATTTACCATTGATGAGGAGGAAGCTTATGTTATACAACCAAACTATTAGGATGAATTGTTCTGTGATTCAGAGAGATTTTAACATGGTTAATTCATTTCTTTTTTGTAAAATATTTTTATTCTCCATTTTCACATTTTCTTCAGAATTTACACCCCACCAACAAACGTTAACGAATACAATGTCAATCCCCTTATTAACAACAACAATCCCATCCTCCCACCACCCCCCAAACAACAGCCCACCTGACAATATAAGCATCAAATAAAACAAAACATCCCAAGGAGAAAAAAAAGGAAAAAGAAAAAGCAATCAGGAATCGCCTAGTCACCATTGACATATATAGTCCACCCCCCAAAACCACCCCCCCCCTAATATTCAACGCCATCCGATCCCCGAAAGAGTATGTGAATGATACCCATGAATTGTAGACACCCCACCCGTACTCCTCCCTCCACTTCCTCTTGTAAACTCCTCCCCCCAACCTCTGCTCCTTCCCCCAACTTTTCACCCCAGCTAGACTCACCGAAACCTGTTCTACCAGGCTCCGATGACCACAGCCCCTCCACCCCACCTGTTCACTGGCTGGTTTAAACGGGCCAGCGTGGAGGCCCCCGCCTGGGTCTCCTTCCCCCTTGCCTGGTCCCAGGAAAACCAAGAAATCCCCTTTAACACACAACCCCAGCATACACACTGAAGCCCCAAAGAACCATCATTGCAAATGAAAGTTCCAACTCTTCCCTTGTCCAAATATACAGCATCGACTCATTTAGTGTATACACCAACACGCCACGCAGTGAAAAAATAATGTTACATTGATTCCGGCTTGGGTCACTGACTGTGCGGAGTCTGCACGTCCTCCCCGTGTCTGCGTGGGTTTCCTCCGGGTGCTCCGGTTTCCTCCCACAATCCAAAGATGTGCGGGTTAGGTGAATTGGCCAATGATAAATTGCCCTTAATGTCCAAATTGCCCTTGGTGTTGGGTGAAGGTGTTGAGTTTGGGTAGGGTGCTCTTTCCAAGAGCCGGTGCAGACTCAAAGGGCCGAATGGCCTCCTTCTGCACTGTAAATTCAATGATAATCTATGATTAATCTAGGACAAAGGTTCGGCACAACATCGTGGGCCGAAGGGCCTGTTCTGTGCTGTATTTTCTATGTTCTATGAGGCAACATCGGTACACGACCCGCTCTCAGTCCCATTTCTCAATTCTGCCACAGTCTTTCTGCCTTTGTAAACTCCTCCTTCGCTTCCGCCGTCCCAAAAAGTCCTTGGACTTGTAGGTCACCCTAAACTTAGCTGGATATACTATGCCTCACTGCACCTTGCTGATATACAGTGCCTTCTTCACCCGGCTAAAGGCAGTCCGCCCTCCTCGCCAGCTCCACCGTAAGGTCCTGGTATATGCAATACCAGCTCTAACCCACTGCACCACCCGCTTCTGCTTTGCCCAGCACAGGACCTTCTCCTTCACGCTGTACCTACTGAAACACACAGTTACTACTATTGGCGGCTCACTCGCCTTTGGTATAGGCCTCCACGACTGATGAGCCCGATCCAGTTTGTATCGAGAGGAATTGTGCCCCTTCCCCAAAAGCTCCGCCAACATCGTGGCAAAATACTTTGTCGGCCTCGGGCCTTCCACCCCTTCGGGCAGACCCACGATCCTCAGATTCTGCCGCCTTGATCTGTTTTCCATGTCTTCAATTTTGGCTCACAGACCCTTGTTGGTCTGTCACCTTCTGCAACTCCTTCCCCATCGAGGTGAGTTCATCACTGTGCTGCGATAATGCCTCTTCCATTTCCTTCAATGTCTCACCTTGCTCACGCACCTCCGCCGCTGCGCTTGATAACGCCGCCCTCACCGGGGCTATCGCCCTCTCCACCAGCACTTTCAATACCGCCCCCTTCTCCTTCTTCATGACTTCCATGTGCTTTGTGAACTGTTTTTCAAGTTCCAAAGCCATCACCTTGGTCATTTCTTCTGCTGTGAGCAATGCGGCTTCCCCTGGTGTCCCAGCCTCCGCTTTCCTTACAGATCCTGCGCTGACGTTTCCACTCACCGGCGGACTTTCATTAACCCCCTTTTTCACGGCTGCTTTTTTCCCCAAACTTGGACATTTCTCCTCCCTGTGCCTTTTTACAGCTTTTTCAGCCTCTGTTGCCCCTGGGACCGGGCGTTAAAACTCCAAAATTTCTATTCCCGAGCGGGAACCCTCCAGTGTGCGACTGCCTTCCGCCCGTCGTCACCGGAAGTTCCAACGTGGTTAATTCATTATGGTACATGTTTATAGTCTGTTGGACAAGATGTATCAAGTTTGAAATGCTATGAAATAAATTAATGTTAGTGAAGCAATATGAATTGTTTTGTGTTTTTGGGTATTATATTGTTCCATTATAATGGTCATTTATTGGGGCAAATCAAGCATATAATTCAATCAGCCAAAAACGGTGCCTGTGTAGAAGACGACATCCTGACTTTTGACCTAAAATATTGGTCTTAAATTTATGGTTCTTGGTCAGTATTCTTATGCTAGGGAGTGAATGAAAAAGATCAAGCAGGGTTCCCATTTCTAGGTGCTCACCAATGACCCCTGCTAGAAGGTGTGCTTATTTTAGTAATGGGTGAGAATAGGATTGTTGGTGATGGTTGAGTAGCCCAGCCACATGCACTGGTTAAGCTATGACTACTACAAAGGCGGTTAGTAAGTGTCGAAGCAAATGAAGAATGAATGGGGCCAATTTCCATATACCTACCACTTTTTTAAGATTGGAAAACAGGGTAGTAAGCAAATGAAAATTTGAAAAGTAAGTTCTGCTGGCTACGTGATCAATTTTAAAGCAAGCCTCAAAGTCCCTGTCCCACCTTCCCCATGTCCATAACAGGCTTCCTTTTGTATTTAAATTTGAGGAAATGTGTCGACTTTAGGACAAATGGACTGACTAATTGCTGACACGAGTCACTAACCAGCAGTTCTTAAAAGGAGCAATTTTAATTTTCTTTTTACGTTTGTAGGACCAGGAGTGGTAGGAGCCATCTTTCTGGCACCACAAAAATATTTCAGCCTGCAACCAGTCACTATTTAGCAATTGCACGGCTCACTGCGAAATCAAACATTCAGGAAAAAGAGAAAGAATTGTACTTTTATCTATTCATGGATAGAATAGGGGCACCTGTGGCAAGGCCAGCATTTATGTATTACCTGTACCAGATCCTAAAACTCAGCCTTTATTGACCACTCTTGCTTCTTTTATTATCATTTATTAATTTTATAAAGAAAATGGAGCATGGTCAACCATATCGTTATTGGTACTTCAGGAGGAAAAAAAGAACACGACTGATATTAGCATACAAAATATCAGGTTCAAAAGAAGTTTCTAAATATAACCTCTTTTTTCTGATGGGAACCTGAACTGAACCTTGCTCAAACCAAAGTCCTATTTATATCTTCAGCACAAGACCCATTGCTTTCAAAGGCCTTCAAAGTTGCCAACATGGTTTGAAGCCTTCAGTTGATGTTCTGTACATCATTGTACTGATCTCGGAAGATTTATGGTTTTATCCGTAACTGCCGGAGTTTATAAACACTGGCTGACCCAGAGGCACCGCTCCTCTATACTTTTCCACACTGCTCATACTGTTTAAAAAGTCCTTGCAACCCCAACCCACCAACCACTGTGTGTGTCATGAAACATATTAAAATAGCACTTTGTGTACCATTATTGAATTTACTGTGACCTCTTCTAACCAAGCTCACAGCTGCTTGGACACATTTTCCAGAAGATAAATACAGCAATTAATATTTGCTGAAAACGTCAAGTCATTTTGTGTGTGGAACTGTACTACTAAAGTTGCTTTAATACAACCCCTCAACACCCTGCTCCAGGTCATCCTGTCTGAAAGCCAATCCGTTACAATGGAGTTGGCATTTACAATGATTGGTACAGAAGAGGTTACCCACTGCCATTTGTGAGTAATACTCATACCAAGATATTCATTTGCATTGTTTTCAGAACAAAATATTGAAACACTAACACGTCATCACAAGACTTTCTATATTTAACCACAAAAAACACAATTACCTTGGGGCAGAGATTAGTATGATGACAAACTCAATGCGACTTCAAGCCGAAGCATGGTCTAAAATGTCAAAAACATCTTACTCTTTGAAACTCATTCATGGATTTCTTCTACATGTACAAAAATATAAATTATGACGAGTAGGCCATTCAGCCCCTCAAGCCTGCTCTGCCATTTGATAAGATCATGGCTGTTCTGATTGTGGTCTCCACTTTTCTGTATATCACTTTTGACTTCCCCATCTAGCTGAGCCATAAAAATATTCAACGATCCTGCCTCGACTGCTCACTGGGGGAGAGAATTCCATAGACTTAAAGATTCTCAGAGAAAAAAGAATCCCCATCTCTGTCCTAAATGAGAAACCCCTTATTTTTAAACCGTGTCCCCAATTCTAGTTTCTCCTATCAGGGGAAACGTCTTTTTGACATCTACTCTTGTCAATTCCCCTCAGGATCTAATATGTTTCATCAAGATCACCCCTCATTCTGATAAACTCTAATGGGTATAGGCCCAACCTTTTCGCACAAGACAATCACTTCTTTCATCCCAGGAAGCAGTGAACCTTCTCTGCACTGCTTGTAATGCAATTCTATCCTTTTTGTAAATAATGGGATCAAACTATGTACAGTTCTCTAGTTTTGGTCTCAATAACACCCTGTACAACTGTAGCAAAACTTCCCTACTTTTATATTCCATTCCCCTTGCAAAAAACATCAACATTCCATTTGCCTTCCTAATCATTTGCTGTGCCTGCATACTATTATTTGGGAGTTATGTTCCAGGAGACCCAGATCCCTCTGTCCAAGATATCTGTGATCTCTCTCCATTTAAATAACATGCTGCTTTTCTATTCTTCCTACCAAAGTGGACAAGCTCACATATTGTGCTCCATCTGCCAAGCTTTTGCCCATTTACTTAAAACTATTTATGTCTCTTTGCAGACTCCTTTAATCCATTTCACTACTTACTCTCCGACCTACCTATGCATCATTAGCAAATGTAGCAACCATGGCAGTCCCTTCATCCAAGTCATTGATATGGATTATAAATAGTTGTTGCCTAGCATTATATCAATGACACTCCACTGGTTATATCATGGTTTTCGCCGTACCTTTCTCATAATCCCTCATTATGTCTTCCTGTATATGGAATTACAGCGTAATTACTGTTGGCACTGGTACTCCACAAGTGATTTTTACCTTTTATTTCTTTTCTCTACTCACTGATTCCACATCTTGATCTTTAGAACATCTTTAGGTCATCTTTCTCTACTGTCACCCTGAATTAACAGAGCCTTTTCCGAGCTTCCTCTACTACCAAAATGTCATGTACCCTTGAATATTCAGGTCCCGACCTTAATCACCTTGCAGCCATATCTCTGTAATGGCTATAAGGTCATACGTATTTACTTCTAGTCGAGCTGACAATTCATCCATTTTGTTACAAATGCTGGGTGCATTCCGAGAATTTCATACTGGCTGGGATTTTCTGGACCTGCCCATCACCGGGATCATCCGGCCACGCTAAAGACAATGGACATTTGGCTGGGCTGCTAAATTCCACCACAAGGGTGCCAGAAAATCCTGGCCACTGTTTTTTGTACTATTATTGCAGCTCTGGCCTTCCTGCTGGTGCATTTTTAAGTTTGTACTTTTCATGTTCTGGGGCGAAATTCTCCGGTATCGGCGCGATGTCCGCCGACCGGCGCCAAAAACGGCGCATATCAGTCGGGCATTGCGCCGCCCCAAAGGTGCGGAATCCTCCGCATCTTGGGGGGCCCAGCCCCAACCTTGAGGGGCTAGGCCCGCGCCGGACTAATTTCCGCCCCGTCAGCTGGCGGAAAAGGCCTTTGGTGCCCCGCCAGCTGGCGCGGAAATGACATCTCCGGGCGGCACAAGCGCGGGAGCGTTAGCGGCAGCTCACGGCATTCCCACGCATGCGCAGTGGAGGGAGTCTCTTCCGCCTCCGCCATGATGGAGACCGTGGCGAAAGCGGAAGGAAAAGAGTGCCCCCACGGCACAGGCCTGCCTGCGGATCAGTGGGCCCCAATCGCGGGCCAGGCCACCGCGGGGGCACCCCCCGGTGCCAGATCGCCCCACGCCCCCCCCCCCCCAGGACCCCGGAGCCCACCCGCGCCACCTTGTCCCGCCGGTAAGAGAGGTGGTTTAATCCACGCTGGCGGGACAGGCATCCTAGCAGCGGGACTTCGGCCCGGAGAATCGCACGGGGGGGGGGGGGGGGGGGGGGGGCGCCAACCGGCGTGGCGCGATTCCCGCCCCCGCCGAATCTCCGGTGCCGGAGAATTTGGCAACCGGCGGGGGCGGGATGCACGCCAGCCCCCGGCGATTCTCCGACCCGGCGGGGGGGTCGGAGAATCTCGCCCCAGATTATCATTACCCTTATTGCTACTTTGCTTTCTTGCCTTATCTTCTCCCCCCAATTTATCAGACCTTGCCTCACTTGATCTCTTGCCCCCATTATTTAGTTTAAAGCCCTCTCTATCACCCAAGTTGTACAACTCACCTGGGCACTAGTCCCAGCTCAGTGCAGGTGAAGACCACCCCAATGTTACAGTTACAGCACCTACTTTCCCCAGTACTGGTGCCATTGCCCCATGGATCAAACCCCCTTTTTCCCCACACCAATCTTTCAGTCAAGCATTCAACTCTCTAATCTTATTTACCCTGCACCATATTTGCTCAGCTGATAATTCAGGCTACCACCTTTGAGATTTTGCTTTTTAAATTTAGCCCCTCGCTGCTCATACTCCCTCAGCTGAACCGCTATCCTTGTCCTATCTATGTAATCAGTGCCTACGGGGACCGCCACAGCAGGATCCTCCCCCTCCCATTTCAAATTTCTCTCCAGCCAGAGATGATGTCCTAAATCCTTGCCTTGGTCAGGTAACACCAGCCTTTCCGCTCTCGGCGGCAGTGAACAGCATCTATCCCTCTGCCTAAACGGACCTGGACTACCACTACATTCCTGGGTACTCCCCCAGCTCCAATGGCTTCCTGTACCATGGTTTGATGGTCAGTTCACTCATTCACCCTGCTACGCTGCTTTTGTCCAGATAATCTGCAAGAACCACAAACCTGTTGGACAGTTGCAAAAGACAGCTGCTCCTCCACATCTAGCTTCTCGATCCCCATATGTACCTGACTTGCAGTAACACCTTGCTATCCATGACACTGGACCAAATTGGAAGATAGTAACTTAAGGGGTATGGCTAACTCCTGGAACAAAATGTCCAGGTACCACCGCCCACGTCCCCAATGATGCATTCACAGTATCTGAAGCTCGGACTCCAGCTAATTAGATCAGAGTCAAAGTTCTTCAAGCTTCAGACACATACTGCAGACTTTTTGCCTTAGATCACAGTGGCAACCACGTGCCCCCACGTACTGCCATCTCTATACCAGTTTTAATTAACTAATTACATTTTAATTACTGCCTCCTCTCCCTTGGGCTGTATTCTTATTTCAATAAATGTTATGCATTGAGGGCAGCACGGTGGCGCAGTGGTTAGCATTGCTGCCTCACAGCGCCAAGGTCCCAGGTTCGATCCCGGCTCTGGGTCACTGCCCGTATGGAGTTTGCACATTCTCCCAGTGTTTGTGTGGGTTTCGCCCCCACAACCCAAAGATGTTAGGTTAGGTGGATTTGCCATGATAAATTGCCCTTAGTGTCCAAAATTGCCCTTAGTGTTGGGTGGGGTTACTGGGTTATGAGGATAGGGTGGAGGTGTTGACCTTGGGTAGGGTGCTCTTTCCAAGAGCCGGTGCAGACTTGATGGGCTGAATGGCCTCCTTCTGCACTGTAAATTCTATGAAAAATTCTATGAAATTCTCTGTGCAGGGTAGGTGGATTGGCCACAATAAATTGCCCCCTAATTGGAAAAAATGAATTGGGTACACTAAATTTATTAAATAAACAAATAATATACATCCCCCAATTGAAATTCCCTAGTTTTGATGAGAAGTAAATATACTCAGCAACCAATCACATATCTACCCCCGTGATCTTACCCTTGACTTTCCCCGTCTGAATGAGGTTTCTGACAGGCTCCTGGTCTTCACCGCTTTATATCCCCTGCCCTTCCCCAAAAATCCCGCTGCTTCATGTCCCCCTCCTCGCGAAGTCTCGCTGCTTTATATCACCTTCCCCCTGAAGCTTCGCCGTTTTATGTCCTCCCCCACCCCAGCCCGATGCTTCGCTGCGTTATGGAACTTTAAATGTTCTGATCATAAAGCCAAAGATTGGACAGTCTATCACAATAATCAGTAATAATAATGACAGATTATCACAATAATTAGTAACTGTAAAGGAAAGAAACAACCACAGAAACTAAGGAAAAATATTGTTACCCGTGTTTCCCTATCCCCCCTCTTGACCATGTGTAAAAGGTGCCAAATGTCATGCCCACAAGAGGTCATTCTTCATGAGAATCTGGATTGAGTGTTGGCAGCTAATTCAATGGCTTCTTAACATGCCATTTAGAAGAAGGCATTAAAATGGACTGTGTTCCTGCCTTCACCTGATATTACCATGAACACTTTCCAGAAACAGATTTCCAAGTTTTTTTGCAGTACAAGTGAGATACGTTTTATGACCATTCAAATGGCCCCGTTAGATATTTTGTTTACAAAATAAACTTAACACAGTTCGACTCCTGAAGAATTACCAGTTAATGGGTGGGATTCTCCTGCTGCCCCCGGCACAAATCCCGCTATGTCGGGAGAATTCCAGGCGAGGCCCAAAACAGGATTTGTATCAGGCACCTACAGTTTGATGCTCATGGGTCCTTCCAGGAGACGTAATCTGGATGAGCATATTAAAATTCTAATTCAAATACGCAGAATTGGCTTCAAGCCAAATTCTCCCGGTTCCTGTAATTCTCCCACCCGCCAGCGGAATCTGACCCCAGCAGGAATCACTACTGGCCACAATGGAGACCAGACCGG
The DNA here is from genome assembly GCF_047496885.1 of Scyliorhinus torazame. Lineage (NCBI taxonomy): Eukaryota > Metazoa > Chordata > Chondrichthyes > Carcharhiniformes > Scyliorhinidae > Scyliorhinus > Scyliorhinus torazame. The sequence goes on along the minus strand of NC_092712.1, from coordinate 203,730,341 downwards.
ATGACCACGCTGGGAGGGCTCAAGAAGCCATTGCAGCACCGGGTGGTCAGAAATATGGCCCTAGCATTGCCAGGGTGCCATGGCCTTTACCGACCTTATAGTGGGCTGCCACTCACGATGGGTTGGCCCGGGAGCGGGGGGGTGGGGGGAGGTGGGTGGTACTGGTGATTTGGGGCAAGAAGAGAGTGGCGTCTGTAGCATTAGTCTGAGATCAGCACCCCCCTTAAAAATGCTCCACCCCCAATCTCAGAGGATCTCGCCTCGCTGGCATCTTTGGGACCCGCACATCTCATTCACCCCACAAATCACCCCAAGCTCCGAAAAAATGTCTTAAGTGTGGGTTGATTGCGATCGGAGATAACACTTGGTCATTTTTTCTTTTTTAAAAGGAAAATTCCGTCCAATGTCTCCGAAACGTTATTCTGCTGTGCACTGGGAAAAGGACACTTTTGTTTTTTAAAGGACAGAAGGAAAAAGCCACAATCGAGGATTTTTAAAGTTTAAGTTTACAACTTCTGGAAAGTTATACCATTAGCATTAATGGTGTGCACCGCTATTAATTTTTTTAAAAATCCAATAATTTGAGGAATTAAAAACCGCTGGCTGACTTGCAGCACTTTGCCATTACCTTGCTAATAAAGTTTGTTCTCACCGTGAGACTCCACACTGAACTTAACATTCAGGAAATTGTTGCATGTATTTGTTGCATGTATGACATTATCCTGAATTATTCTTGCTACAGCCATTTAGCATTGGTACTTGGTGTCATAGAGGACCCAGTAGATATGATTTATAATCTAGCCATGTCACTCAAACCTGGAGGCCCATGAGGCGACCAATGAAGCTGCACTCTTACTCCGAACATGTAGTGAAATATTCCTCAAAGTTTGTTTTGCATTCCTTTCATCTATCTTGCAGTCATTTTTTTTTATATCCTTGCCGTTCCCACTCTTGGTAGTGTCAGAAAATGTTCAGCTTTCAGCTGTTTTGACACTCACAAGAGGATCGAATCATTCAAATGCAGGTCAGGTAAAACCGATAAGATAAAATTTGAAAATAACATTGGGATACAGTGTATGAGTAATTTGACATGCCTTGCAACATGTTTGGAAAGAAAAGGGTCCCAAAGTCCCACGCCAATGGAGTATTCCAGTTATCACCTCTGGGTCTATTGTAAACAGATTAAGAGATTTTGAGTGCCATGATTAGTCAATAACTCCATTATCATTGAATCATGCAACCACCAGGATAATAGAAGATAAACTAGATGGACTTTGGTCTTTTCTCCATCCATGCTCCTATGAAGTAGTACAGTAAGTAGGTGTTCCTACTAGGTTTTCCACTGTTCCTGATCATGATGGATGGGGTCATTCACTGGTTCTATGCGTCAGGTGTCATGAATGTTTGATACACATATCCTACCATTCACAGAAACATAGAAGATAGGAGTAGGCCATTTGGCCCTTTGAGCCTGCTCCACCATTCATTATGATATGGCTGATCATCCAACTCAGTAACCTGTGCCTGCTTCCCTTCTCCTTATCCTTTGATCCCTTTAGCCCCAAGAGCTATATCCAATTCACGCTTGAAAACATTAACTGCTTTCTGTGGTAGCGAATTCCACAGACCGACCACACTCTGGGTGAAGAAACTCCGCTTTATCCCATCCGTAGACTGCGACCTGGTTCTGGACTCACCCGCCATCGGGAATACCCGGTCTAGTCGTTAGAATTTCATAGGTTTCGACGAGATCTTCCCTCATTCTTCTAAACTCCAGTGAATATAATCCGAACCGACTCAATCTCTCCTCAATTTGCCAGTTACCGCCATCCCAGGAATCAGTCTGGTAAACATTTGTTGCACTCCTTCTATAGCTAGAACATCCTTTCTCAGACACGACCAGCAAAATTGCACACAGTATTCCAGGTGTGGTCTCACCAAGGTCCTGTATAACTTCAGCAAGACATCCTTGCTCCTGTGCTTGAATCCTCTTGCTCTGAAGGCCAACATACCATTTGCCTTCTTTACTGCTTGCTGCACCTGCCACTTACCTTCAACGAGTGGTGTACAAGGACACCCAGATCTTGTTGTACAGTCCCCTCTCTCAATCTTATAGGCAATCAGATAATAAACTGCCTTCCTGCTTTGTTACCAAAGTGGAAAGTCTCACATTACACTGCATCTGCCAGGCATTTGCCCATTCATTCAAATGTGTCCAAATCACACTGAAGCACCTCTGCGTTCCCCTCACATCTCACCCTGCTACCCAGCTTTGTGTCATCTAAATTTGGAGATATTGCATTCAGTTCCTGCATCTAAATCAGTAATATATATTGTGAATAGCTGGGGTTCCAGCACTGAACCCTGCAGTACCCCACTAGTCACTGCCTGCCATTTGAAAAAGGACCTGCTCATTCCTATAACCAAAAGAGAAAATACTGGAAAATCTCAGCCGGTTTGGCAGTCTGCAAGGAGAGAAAATAAAATAATAATAATAATAATAATAATCGCTTATTGTCACAAGTAGGCTTCAATGAAGTTACTGTGAAAAGCCCCTAGTCGCCACATTCCGGCCCCTGTTCGGGAGGCCGGTATGGGAAAACAGCTTTGACAAAGGATCATCTGGATTTGAAATGTTAGCTCTTTTCTCTCCTTACAGATGCTGCCAGACCTGCTGAGACTTTCCAACATTTTTTCTTTTGGTTTCAAATTCCAGCATCTGCAGTAATTTGCTTTTATCCAGTGTCCATTCCTATGCTTTGTTTCCTGTCTGCCAACCAGTTTTCTATCCATCTCAATACACTACCATTAACTTCTCACGCCCAATACAGCAATTCTGAGACAACACCGTTATAATGTCCTCTTCTGCTGCTTGCCCTTTTCAATTTTTTTCGTACCTTTTAGATTCCTTTCTAATCCTCTCTCAAATCCACTCACTTTTTCCCCCTCTTCATTCCTTTGTCACTATAATACATTTGATCCAAGTTCATCCAATTTTCTTCTCTATCTTTCACAATTTCTTTCCCTCTTCTTTTCCTTCATTCATCAAGGATACTCGAATCAATAGCGACATTAGAATGATCGAATTCAGAATTCTTACAGTGCAGAAGGCGGCCATTTGGCCCATTGAGTCTGAGCCGATGCTCTGGAAGTGTACCCCACCTAGCACATCTTCGGACCCCAAGGGGAAATTCAACATGGCCAATTCACCCAACCTACATATCTTTGGACTGTGGGAGGAAATCCACGTAAACACAGGGAGAAAGTGAAAAATCCACACAGTCACCTCAGGCCAGGATTGAACCCAGGTCCATGGTGCTGTGAGGAGGTAGTGCTAACCACAGTGCCACTGTGTCGCCCAGATATTTTCAGTGCAGGTGAGCATGATGTCAATGGTGAGCATAGAAGTACAATTAGCATTCCTCACTGCCAAATTTAGCATTGCAGCAATTTCTGGCTCAATTTGTGCAAAACCTAACCAGGCTGTACAAGTCCCAAAATTCAGTTTTGAAACCCAAATCCAGCATATTGGCCAGCATAACCTCCAGTGTCATGGCAGAGCCCTGGAGACCACAGTTCAAGCCACAATATAGCTCTTACCAACCATCTGCTTGTTGGACATATGCTCCACCGTACCACAATAATTTGGACGATGGCGGTGGTGAGAGTTGGACAAGTAATCAAGACACTTATACAGTTTATCACAGATTTGAACTCATTGTAGTTACTTCATTGATGACAAATACTGTTCATTGAAGGAAAATGCTCAAATTGGTTGCAGGTTTATTTAATTGTTAACTAAATCCTCGGTGAAAACCACATACTATTTGGCAATAGTACTGTTTTGCCTGCAGATTTCAAAAACAATTCCTGGTGTCTAATAAAAAAATCAACTAAACAACTAGAAATACTTATAACAGTTTAGCAGTATTTCCATCACTACCAACTGGTTATTTTGGCAAGTTTCAGGATATCAATGGAACCATGAGAGGGAATTGCCAGTTTAACCTTCCGAACAACTATTTGTTATTCTTTACAGCAAGTTTCAGGATATCAATGGAACCATAAGAAGGAATTACCAGTTTAACCTCCCGAACAACTATTTGTTATTCCTTACAACACGAATGATAAGTCATCAAAAACTTTGTGGACAAAATGGTTCCACAGCAAATTAAGTTACTTTTTTTTTTAAAAAAGGTTGGTGCCACATCATGGTATTATTAGTCATTGACAGCAATCAGGCATAAAAATATTGCCTTATATTTCCCTCCTTAGCCTCAAGGGTAAGACGGCAATTGCAGCAGGCCTACTTGCCACTCCAGCTTACTGAATACACACCAGGCTTTGAATCTGGGGAGTTGGTATTTTTATGTGTGGTATCACACTGTGGTATGCATCTAACTAGCAACTACCCTATGGGGAAGTTGCATATAATCCTTTCGTGAATTGTTTCACCATAATTGATGGCATTTTTGAATTGCTTACAAGGAATGGTGACAGCAATTCATGCAATTTACATCATAACCCTATCAGATTCGACCATGAGCTGCATCAAAAATTTCTATGCATAGAATCATAGAATATACAGTGCAGGAGGCGGCCATTCGGCCCATTGAGTCTCACCGGCCCTGAAATAGCACCCCACCTAAACCCTATCCCCATAACCCAGCAGCCCCACCTAACTGACGAGCAACATGTTGGTAATAAACTTTTAGAGAAATCAATATAGAAATAGCAAAAAAAAGTTTCTTCCCTCCACATACACACTGTAGATTCCAGTTTTGTCACAAACTGAGTCCATGATTTTATGTATAATAAATGCAGCATACAATGATGACTACTCCAGATACTAACGCGGAAAATTGCACAGCCTTTTGTAACAGATATTATGAAATTTTAATAAATTTAAAAGTATAGCAGTTAAAATCTCACAAATAACTTTCAAACAGAACTTTAGGGGCAGCACGGTGTTGCAGTGGTTAGCAAAGAACAAAGAAATGTACAGCACAGGAACAGGCCCTTCGGCCCTCCAAGCCCGCGCCGACCATGCTGCCCGACTAAACTACAATCTTCTACACTTCCTGGGTCCGTATCCCTCTATTCCCATCCGATTCATGTATTTGTCAAGATGCCCCTTAAATGTCACTATCGTCCCTGCTTCCACCACCTCCTCCGGTAGCGAGTTCCAGGCACCCACTACCATCTGCGTAAAAAACTTGCCTCGTACATCTACTCTAAACTTTGCCCCTCTCACCTTAAACCTGTGTCCCCTAGTAATTGACCCCTCTACCCTGGGGAAAAGCCCCTGACTATCCACTTTGTCTATGCCCCTCATAATTTTGTAGACCTCTATCAGGTCGCCCCTCAACCACCTTCGTTCCAGTGAGAACAAACCGAGTTTATTCAACTGCTCCTCATAGCTAATGCCCTCCATACCAGGCAACATTCTGGTAAATCTCTTCTCCACCCTCTCTAAAGCCTCACAACCTCCTGGTAGTGTGGCGACCAGAATTGAACACTATACTCCAAGTGTGGCCTAACTAAGGTTCTATACAGCTGCAACATGACTTGCCAATTCTTATACTCAATGCCCCGGCCAATGAATGCAAGCATGCCGTATGCCTTCTTGACTACCTTCTCCACCTGTGTTGCCCCTTTCAGTGACCTGTGGACCTGTACTCCTAGATCTCTCTGACTTTCAATACTCTTGAGGGCTCTACCATTCACTGTCTATTCCCTACCTGCATTAGACCTTCCAAAATGCATTACCTCACGGCGCTGAGGTCCCAGGTTCGACCCCGTCTCCGAGTCACTGTCCGCGTGGAGTGGAGTTTGCACATTCTCCCCGTATTTGCGTGGGTTTCGCCCCCACAACCCAAAGATGTGCAGGGTAGGTGGATTGGCCGTGTTAAAATTGCCCCTTAATAGCTGGTTTAGCTCAGTGGGCTAGACAGCTGGTTTGTAATGTAGAACAAGGCCAGCAGCGCGGATTCAATTCCTGCACCAGCTTACCCAAACTGGCGCCGGAATGTGGCGACTAGAGGCTTTTCACAGTAACTCCATACTTGTGACAATAAAAGATTATTATAATTATAATTGGAAAAAAATGAATTGGAAACTCAATTTTAAAAAAAGAAAAAGAGAAACGGAACTTAGGGTATTTACAGAACAGAATCAAATTCTACATTGTGTTTCATCACTTCCAAAGTCCAAGTACCATGAATATTTAAATCTTCAAAACTTAGGCAGGTGAAAATGTGCTCCAACGGACTGCTCCACATAATTCAGATTTTTGGGTTTCTGATGGAAAATGCTATCTTTAAAGGACATCTTTGATTACAAATTCTCCCGAGGGGTGGCACAGTGGTTAGCACTGCTGCCTCACAGGGCCAGGGACCCAGGTTCAATCTTGGGTGACTGTGTGTATGTGCAGTTTGCACACTCTCCCAGTGTCTGTGTGGGTTTCCTCCGGGTGCTCGGGATATGCAGTTAGGTGGATTGGCAATGCTAAATTGCCCCTTAGTGTCCAACGGTTTTTTGGGGCCGCGGGGTTAGGGTAGAGGAGTGGATTTGGGTGGAGTGCTTTTTTGGAGGTTCGGTGCAGACTCGATAGGCCGAATTGTCTATCTCTGAACTGCAGGGATTCTATGATGCACGTATATATTTGAAAAGACACTGTAACTGGCCAAGGCAAAATATAGGACAGGCTACAATAGGCAAATTTAGCATGAGGATCAACCACCCCATTCAGACAATTAACTTCCTCACATCAGCCGAATATTGTTAGTAAGGAAACAATGAGTTAGGATTCATTAATTCAATTGAACGGTTAGAAAAATGTGAAACTGCAGAGATTCAATTACGGTCTTAAACCTACTGCCAGCTATTACCATCATTATTGAATTAGAAAATATTTTTTGTGCAATATAGAAAAATATTTTCAAGGAGAAAGGAGTAGCAGTGAGAAAGGCAGAGAAAAAACAAAGAACTATCATGGCAGAGCAGGTTAGAGGTGCAGTGCTGCACATTACTTTGCCCCTCCAGCAATTAATTACTGAAAGTGACACACGACTTGAAATGAACGCTACAAAACCACAAAGACAAAATGCTGCAGTCGACAAGATTCGGGACTTGTAATGACTACAAATGCTGCATTCACAGAAAAACTGAAAAATGCATTTAACTGTTTATAATTCATTAGACACATTTCCACATCTGGTGGCAAATGCACAGCACTTGTATTAGCAATTGGGATGTGCATTTGTTCTTTTGACTTAGCAACTCATTGTTAATGTTGAGGTCCATTACACCTCCTCAGTACAGAGGCAGCAATAAATACCACGAGGGGGAAAAAAATAAAAGAGTCCTTCATCACTGTTAAAGTAATCCAGGAGCCCATTCTCATCACTTTGAAACAATACACAAAAACAGACTGCTTCTGTAAAAACACAACTCAACTACCCTTTTCAATAATCAGTTGCGCAAAGAACTACTTTTAGGCTTAGAAGAAGACAAAGTTCATGCTATAACATTGTAACAGAATTACGAAGCAAGATGGAAAACCAAAGACTGGGCAGCTGAATGTGGTGAAGGGACTTGTCATAATCATTGGAGGCAGGATAAACGATGATCCTGGGTAAGGAGTACTGCCATACGAGGCAAGATTAAACAGGTTGGGTCTCGAGTTCAGAAGAATGAGTGAAATAAACAAGATTCTTAGGGGGTTAGACAGGGTAAATGTTGGGAGAAAAGCAAATTACTGCGGATGCTGGAATCCGAAACAAAAGAGAAAATGCTGGAAAATCTCAGCAAGTCTGGCAGCATCTGTAGGGAGAGAAAAGAGCTAACGTTTCGAGTCCGATGACTCTTTGTCAAAACTGACAAATAGTCATTGGACTCGAAACATTAGCTCTTTTCTCTCTCTACAGATGCTGCCAGACTTGCTGAGATTTTCCAGCAATTTTTCTTTCGTAAATGTTGGGAGGATGTTTCCACTCATGGGAGAGTGTAGGATCAGAGGGCATAGTCGCAGAATAAAGCGGGTGCTCATTTACGACGGATATGGGGAAGCATTTCTTCTCTCAGAGTAGCGAATCTTTGGAATTCTTTACCCCAGGAAGCTATGGAGGCAGAGTCCTTGAACATTGTATCTTTAAAAAATAAATTTAGAGTCCCCAATTATTTTTTCTCCAATTAAGGGGCAATTTAGAGTGGCCAATTTACCTACCCTGCACGTCGTTTTGGGTTGCAGGGACGAGATCCACGCAGACAGGGGGAGAATGAGCAAACTCCACACGGACAGTCACCCGGGGCCGGGATTGAACCGGGGTCCTCAGCGCCGACATTTGCAAGGCTGAGATCGATAGGTTTTTAAATCAGTAACGTCATTAAGGGCATGGAGATACAGCAAAAGAGTGGACATAGTGAGAGAGAAAAGAGGCGGTGGTAAAGAATTTATTTCCATCGGCAGGCACAGAAAGAAGTGGAGCAGGAAGGGGCATGTGGGTTGTGAGGGATGCAAAGAGGTTGTTTTTGTTTGTGATCGAGACCATGGAAATGGAGAGGTCATAGGAGGTAGCAAGGTTGAGAGATGATTATAGATATAGATGAAAGAGTTTATACGGAAGGAGGTTTAGAGGACTTGAGGGCAATGAACTTCAATGGGGCCAATGACCATGTGGAGCTAAAATGGAGATTAAAATAACTGAGGATGAGGTGCTCGGTATTGAGAAGATGAAGACATTTTAGTGAAGGACAGAACAAGATTAGATTCCTGAAGAAGACACCAATGATTTTGTAATAAGGGCGATACCACCACAGCAGTAAACAGAGGGTAGTTTGTATTGGGCGCGATCAAACGGAAACATTTCTAAAATGCCATTTCAGGCTGGTTTGGTTGGGGGTTTCTCCCCAGCTCAGTTGTCGGGTTCCCCACCGCTATCTAAATATACTTAGTCACTTTTTCAGACCCTGGGGAATTTCTCTCTGGACTAACTCACACTTAATGATTTTTGTCACCACTGGGAGCTGAACTCGCTGGCCAGACCGGCTCCTCAAGAGATTGGGCCACCCTTTTGAAAAGGTGTCCCAATCTGTAAGTGAAATTGATGGTCTCTCATAACGCCCACCCTAGGGCAATGTGTAGTCATCTCAGATGGCCACCTGCAAAGGACCATGGGAATTATGGCCAACCCAGGACTCAGACACACTCCGAGCTGGTGTGTGTATTTGCAACCCAGATAAGCTAGACGCGATCAAAACGCCCGCTCTTTTGCATTCTAATGGCCCATTTCCCCAGAACAAAAGGACTGCACTCAGATAACCGATACAGATGCAGACTAACCGGCGCCACTCACTTTGCTAAGAAAGCCCTAACAGCCACGGTAAATGACCGTTCAGGACACGCCCAACCATCAAGGTACCCGCCCCTGTATTGGCCAAAATCGAAGGCAGTGATCGAAGCCTGTCGAATTATTGGGTCCAAAGCGAAGGACCGCCCCAAAGTGCGAGACATCCCAGAGGGATTAAAAAGAGACACAGCCATGTGTTCGGTCTCTCTTGGATCCGGCCTATGCCAACCAAAGTGCAGCATAACGACCAGACAGACAAGTTCAAGACCAACGACCGCTACCAGACGGATGAGCCCAGCAGAAACAGGGCCACTTCTTCCACCCAGCCATGCAAGATCCGGACAATGGCCTTGTCCATCTGCATAGAGCCGGTTACCCTGAAGTTAAGTATAGGTTATTGTAGTTGTTAGGTGTAGTTTAACTTGTAGTGTTTTGTGTTGCATGTCAAAGTAATCCTCGTGTGTCCTTTGATCGATATCCGGTAAAGCCTTGTGGTGGTATCATTTGATACCTGGCGACTCTAAAGAGCATCATTATTAATTGGCAACATTAATTGGCGACTCTGGTGCCGAAAGAGCAACAAATGTCACCCCCCACACACATGGGCATCACTCTTCCTCCCCCCCCCCTCCCCCAAATGTGGGGACACCCCGCTATGGTGGGTCGCTGAGAGCCCCCCATTTCCAGGACATCCCATGCCCCCTTTCGGGTATTTCCCCCCCCTCCCCTCCCACCCCCACAACCACCACCTTTCCAGCACCCCTACCCTTCAACCTTCCTCCCCACAAAAAAACATCCGGAGGCCGCTTCATATCTGCCCCTCCACGCTCCCTCATCCCTCCTTTCATGGACATGGGCCCCCTTAGGTCCTGACCTGTGGCAGTGCCAAGGTGCCTGGGGGCTACCCTGCTCTGTCCCTGATCACCTTGGGGCCTCCAGTGGCCTGGGAGACCCCCCGGAGGGCTGTTCTACCTGGTCCTCATTTAAGTGGACGGCACAGTAGCACAGTGTTTAGCACTGTTGCTTCACAGCGCCAGGGTCCCAGGTTCGATTCCCGGCTTGGGTCACTGTCTGCGCAGAGCCTGCACGTTCTCCCCATGTCTGCGTGGATTTCCTCCGGTTGCTCCGGTTTCCTCCCACGAGTCCCGAAAGACGCTCGGTTAGGTAATTTGGACATTTTGAATTCTCCCTCTGTGTACCCGAACAGGCGCCGGAATGTGGCGACTAGGGGCTTTTCACAGGAACTTCATTGCAGTGTTAATGTAAGCATACTTGTGACAATAAAGATCAAATGGCACCCAGCTGGTGTCTTCCTGGGGGAGGCAGGAGATTTCGGGAGCCAGTTAGATTGGCGTTAGCATTAGCCGTGCAAGACTGGATCCTACCAATTGTGGGCCGGACCCAGATCGCGATGCCTCAAGAGACGTGGTTAGATCTCACAAGGCATAGCAGCTGTCAGAAAGCCCGGAAAAGGCCTCTCCCATAAGGTCCCGCTCACATATCCGGCAGGACTCAACCAATAGATCACCCCTATTGTTGTTACGGTCAAAGGAAAACAAATATGATGACATGATAGCATGCATTTGATGACTACCTTTAATGCAGATATTATATACCACATGCTATTAAAATCGACTTCCTGATGTAGGTGATGTGATGGATTCTAACAGTTCAAAGATTCCAAGTCTGCCTGTGTCTGATTTAGGAAGGCACAGAGATTTAGATAATATGTCATTCCAAATTAAAGTAATGACAAATGATAGTAAAAGTGTAAATAGAAATGCTTTCTTTAAGTAACGTGAAGTGGGAAGATGCTTTCTTCAAGAATTTGCATCATTCTAATCTGCTACTCATTCACCAGCAAGATTGTGTGCATACGTATGGATGTGGAGGGCGTGTTGGAGAAAATGAAAACATTGTGTTCACACTTTATATTAGGATTGTTTCACCTTTGTGATTTAGGTTTTTTTTTTAAAGTGCACAGTACATAGTATTTTGAGGAATAATCACCCATCAATAAAGTAATGGGTTCGTTCTAAAAATCTTGCCAGCAAGTACAAGTAGAATGGATGAACCTTAAAAGTCTATTTAAAATAACGGGTGGCACGGTGGTGGAGTGGTTAGCACTGCTGCCTCACGGCACCGAAGACCCGGGTTCGATCCCAGCCCTGGGTCACTGTCAGTGCGGTGTCTGCATTCTCTGTGTCTGCGTGGGTTTCACCCCCACAACCCAAAAAGATGTTCAGGGTAGGTGAATTGGCCATGCTAAATCACCCCTTAATTGGAAAGAAGTAATTGGGTACTTTAAATTTATAGAAAAAAAATGAAATAATTCTTGAAAAGGTACTGCGATTTCACTTTGTGAAGCTAGTAGTTGGTCAGCATGACATTGCCAAACTCTTAGCATCATCTGTCTACACGGTGTATGATATTGGACCTGTCTTTGCCAGGATTATAGCCGGTGCCCATTTCTCATTGGCGTGTAGCTTTTCATTAGCACTCACTCTCCTTGAATGAATACTCATTTTTCAAGTTTTGTTCCCTTCTAGCAATCGGTGCTTGTTGTTGTCGTTTGATAATCTAGTATCAGGTGGTATCAAAATATCAAACTGCGTCCCCAAGTTTCCTTTTAAACAGCAGCATTGCTGGTGAACTCCCATGTTGTTGCATGTGCTGTGTTCCGCTAAGACATTAGGAATTTGTTCACTCTTCTTGCCAATGGTACTTTGGTCCTTTGATGCCTTGATGGAATGTTTAAGTGATTGAACAAATCTTTCAGCCAATCTGTTTGTTGCTGATCATGTGGAGCTCATTCCCTTCAAGTAGACTTCAAACTAAGCTGTACTTTTCCTTTTTAACATGGAGATAAGAGTAGCTTCCAAGTTCTTCCAGTGTTCCTGTTCACTTAATCCGGTGATGAGAAAGTCATATAAATAAGATTGCACCCCATTTAACCCACTCAGAATATGATCCATGAACCTCTGAAAAAGAACAGGAGCAGATATTTTTTTGCGATAAATTTAGAGTAGCCAATTATTTTCTTTTCCAATTAAGGTGCAATTTAGCGTGGCCAATCCACCTAACCAGCACATCTTTGGGTTGTGGGGGTGAAACCCTCGCAGACATGGGGAGAATGTGCAAACACCACACGGACAGTGACCCAGGGCCGGGATTCGAACCCGGGTCCTCAGCACCGCAGTCCCAGTGCTAACCACTGCGCCACATGCCACCCCCAACAGGAGCAGATATTATTCTAAAAGGAATTGTTCTGTAACAAAACAGACCTTTGTAAAAATGCCTGTGTTAGATCAATTTTACTGAATTTCTGCCCTCCAGCAGCAGTGGATAGTGATTTGCACACAATACCTGGTTAATAGTCATTTTAAAATTTCTCAGAGCCATTAGGTTTGAATACAGGAACTATTGGTGTTGCCCAATCACTTGTAGAAACCTGTTCAATGATTTTTGGACTGGCCTTCCTAATTCCTCTTCGACCTTTGGCCTGATGGCGTATGATACCGTTCTAGCTGTAAGCTATTTTGGTGTACTGTTGGCTTGATTTTTAGTTGAACCTCAACTCCAGTCATTGCTCCCAGTGAATCTTCAAACACTTTTTCATACTTCTCCGGAAGTTGCTGTAGGCCATTCGGTTGAATCTACTAGTTGATTTACAGCTCCCCAGTGGAGTTTAATTTTTGTCAACCATGCCCTACCAAATAGAGCAGGAGAATTTCCACGGATAACATGGTCGTAAATCTGTTGTTTGTCCATTTACTTCTACTTTTACTATAATGTATCTTTTTCATGGTACAACCTTTTCTGTGTATGTCCTTAGGGTAACATTTGATGGTTTTAAAGGCAGATGCTTTAACTTCCAATTATAAATTGTCTCAGGTAACAATGATACAGCTGAAGCTGTATCCACTTCCATCTCAATTTGATGCCCATCAAGTTTTGGAAATGCCCTGAAACGTTGTTGTTTGTCCCACATCAACAAGACACCTCATTTGAGCTTCTGGTCGTTCGGGTACATCGCCTGAGTGGTACATAGATGCAGAGAAGATAGGAGCAGGAGGAGATCTTTTGGCCCTTAGAGCCTGCTCCACCATTCATCACGATCATGGCTGGTCATCCAACTCAATAGCCTAATCCTGTTTTCTCCTCTTAGCCTTTGATCCCATTCTCCCCAAGTGCTATATCTAGTCGCCTCGTGAATACATTCAAAGTTTTAGCATCAACTACTTCCTGTGGTAATGAATTCCACAGGCTCACCACTCTTTGGGTGAAGAAATGTCTCCTTATATCTGTCCGAAATGGTTTACCCTGAATCCTCAGACCGTGTTCAAGACAGAAGTCTTGAACTTCGTCTACTAACTTTGGTGTTGGTGAATTTCTCTGAGCCCAGCATGCTTTAGCAATATAGTCCTTCATGCCAGAGTTCTTGCACTCATTTTTCTCTTCTCCAGCATACCCCCAGAGTGTCCGACCTGTGTATATTGATGTCATGGTTGTTCCCTTGCATCCTTGTTTTTGACGGTCCCCATTTTGTGGATCTTCACTCCAGTCACTATCTGTGAAGCCTCTTTTGTTGCTAGCTCCATAGACATGGCAACTTCTACAGCAGCTTTGAGGGTTAAATTGTCTACAGTAAGCGCCTTCACTGAACAGAGTCCACATATCAGCCTCTCACAAAGGATGTCGTCTAGCGTTGAACCAAACCCGCAGTATTTTGCTGACCTTAAAAGTCGCTACAAATTGTACAATGTTTCCACCTTGTTCCTGACGACGGCGGTGGAACCAAAACCTTTTTGCAATTAACAACAATCTAGGTGAGAAATACCCTTCTAAAATCTTCAGTAGTTCGCTATAGGTCTTTTTTCCCGGTTTTGCTGGATACAGCAATATAAAGTTTTATGCCCTACCGAACTGAGAAATGTTGCAACAATTTAGGTGTTTGATTCGCTGCAAGATACAATTGGAATCTCTCCTCATATTAGTGCCAAGTCTCACAGCCTTCATCAAATGCATCCATGGTGACCGTTTTCCCTACCATTCCGGATACCGGCTCCATACTTCAACCAACGAGCGATCCCCATATCCACATTGCAGCTTTGAATTTTTTTCTTTTTGCCTGACTGTGGCCTAACTCTCTTTCCACCCCAGTCTCCCTCCTCCGAGTAGCGGCCTGTATGGAGTAGGAAGACTTCCGAATCCCTGTTCCCATGGCAGCAGGATAGCATAGTGGTTAGCACAATTGCTTCACAGCTCCAGGGTCCCGGGTTCGATTCCCGACTGGGTCACTGTCTGTGCGGAGTCTGCATGTTCTCCCCGTGTGCGCGTGGGTTTCCTCCGGGTGCTCCGGTTTCCTCCCATAGTCCAAAGATGTGCGGGTTAGGTTGATTGGCCATACTAAATTGCCCTTAGTGTCCAAAAAGGTTAAGTGGGGGTTGCTGGGATAGGGTAGATAAGTGGGCTTGAGTGGGTTGCTCTTTGTAAGGGCCGGTGCAGACTGGATGGGCCGAATGGCCTCCTTCTGCATTGTAAATTCTATGATTCTCGCAACCTGTTTAACTTCGCCACATGTGCGGTCCCTCAAACGTAGTTCTTCTTAATCACAGTTGTGTTCCCGTTCTATTTATATATATTTTTTAAACCTTCAGCATCGACAGCTTTGCTTCATCTAACATGGGAGTCCAGTCCAGAGAATCTTTCTCTGCTCTTGACACCTTCTCCATTGTTCTTGGCAATGATTTTTTTTCCAGCAATTTCGTTTGCTCGCCTCAATCCCTGTCGCCAGTTTTCTCTTTTGTTATATTTCTGAGTTGCAACAAAGTGAAAAGGTATGGCAGTACCACACACCTTGGATTTCTTACAAACACGATGAGAGGTCTTATTAGATGTTGATCATACAATCTAATATGGAGAACTGAAGCCTGCACTGACATCATTATAGATCATGTGACGTTCCACCAGCAGGGATGTATTCTCTGATACACAATGTGAATTGAAAAAAAATCTGGAATTAAAAGTCTAACGAGGACTATGAAACCAATGTTGATTATCGTGAAAACCCATCTGGTTCACCAATATAGAGGGACAGGTAGTATTGAGAAAGCAAGGGGGCTGCAGAAGGACTTGGACAAGCTAGGAGAGTGGGCAATGAAGTGGCAAATGAAATACAATGTGGAAAAGTGAGAGGTTATGCACTTTGGAAGGAGGAATTTAGGCATAAACTATTTTCTAAATGGGGAAATGCTTAGGAAATCAGAAGCACAAAGGGACTTGGGAGTCCTTGTTCACGATTCTCTTAAGGTTAATGTGCAGGTTCAGTTGGCAGTTAAGAAGGCAAATGCAATGTCAGCATTCATGTCAAGAGGGCTAGAATACAAGACCAGGGTTGTACTTCTGAGGCTGTATAAGGCTCTGGTCAGACCCCATTTGGAGTATTGTGAGCGGTTTTGGGCCCCGTATCTAAGGAAGGATGTGCTGGCCTTGGAAAGGATCCAGAGGAGGTTCACAAGAAAGATCCCTGAAATGAATAACTTGTATGAGGAACGGTTGAGGACTCTGGGTCTGTACTCGTTGGCGCTGTTGACTCTGGTGCTTGAAACTTACAGGATGCTGCGAGGCCTGGATAGAGTGGACATGGAGAAGATGTTTCCACTTGTAGGAAAATCTAGAACCAGAGGACACCATCTCAGACTAAAGGGATGATCTTTTAAAACAGAGATGAGGAGGAATTTCTTCAGCCAGAGGGTGGTGAATCTGTGGAACCCTTTGCCGCGGAAGGCTGTGGAGGCTGAATCACTGAATGTTTTAAAGACAGAGATGGATAGGTTCTTGACTAATAAGGGGATCAGGGGTTATGGGGAGAAGGCAGGAGATTGGGGATGAGAAAATATCAGCCATGATTGAATGGCGGAGCAGACTCGATGGGCCGAATGGCTTAATTCTGCCCCTGTGTGTTATGGTCTAATATCCTTTGGGGAAGAAAATCTGTCGTCCTTATCTGGTCTGGCCTACATGTGACTCCAGATCCACCACAATGCGGTTAACACTTAAATGCCCCCTCAAGGGCAATTAGGAATGGGCAATAAATGCTGGCCCAGCCAGTGATGCCCTCATCCCATGAATGAATTTTTAAAAAGCGTTTATCTACATTGAACAATCTGTAGTTCAACTGACCTTAATATTTCGATTTTAGAGAATAAAATACAAAAGAGACATTGGAAAATATCTACTCCAATGAAATGATTCTGAGCATTCTGGATTGTTAGGAAATTATTATCACTCTGCCATCAGAAAATTATTCACCAAAGACATGTATTGCATCTCACTTTTACAAGAAGCCAATTCCTCATTGGGTTAATGATTTTCTTCCCTCTTCCTCACCTGGATATTGGCAGCTCTCTGGTGCTTTAAACCAAGTAGCATTCTTTATGTGCAAGTCTATACAGCAAATGCTGGCTGTTGCTGTGTATTTGGTGATAGGAGCATTGCAGACAAGCGCATTCTACCCTACGGCAACATTTCCAGGAGGGGTCATCGGACAGTGATCACGAGGGAATTTGCCCAGGGGAACAGTTCTCAATTGTAATGTTCTGCTGCTGCAACCTCAGCTGGTATCAGCTCGTTCATCAGGGGCTGAGGATTAAATATTGTCCTTTGCTAGGCTGTGTGGCTCAGTTTAACATTGCACATATATTTAGATACGTTTCAATAAGTTAGTACAAGATTTATTAGTCTTTTTCAATTTCATGGATAGAATCTTAATTCCAACACTGAGACACTTCCATCAACAAGATGATTGCCAAGTAACTTCACTGGGCTTAGGATTTCTTCGGACCTACTTGATATACACAATTTGAAACATGTTTCAGGATGCTTCCTGGTCTGTGTCAGGTTAGCTGTCAAAACAGGTTTTGGGGCATTACAATTAGTCTCAACTGATCTGTGCTAGGGAGGAGTGAAAAAAAGGCCAGTCCTAGTTCTTGGTTAGATTTCTATCGTGCGATCCATCCTGGAAAATGTACAGATGGAATTTGGGTGAGGATAGGATTGAGCCCAAAAAGGTAGATAACCTTTTATGGTCAGCATCACGGAGAAGCCGATAAGCAGATGAAAAATATTTGATATAATCCATACATGCTATGCATCAATACTCTTGACTGCCCAGCAGCAGTTTCTGCATGCTAACTAATGGAAGCAATCCTAATCTCTGGTTAGGAGTTAATATGTCAGCCTCGGATTCAACTCTAGAACAATCAGGATTTCACTGAAAGGGCAATCAATTTCCACTATTTGCAATTATAATGAACTGCACACGACTCTGTCCTCAAAAATATTATATAGAGTGTGTGTCTGTACGTCAGGTGGTGTGTGTGAATGAGAGATAGATTGAGCAAGAATGTGAAGTTGGCACGGGGGGTGGAGGTTAGATCTGGTCAGACGTCAGATTTTAAAAAGCAGTTTGAATGAACAGCCATGCGAAGGCAATGATGGCACAAACTAGAAAAGAGTTAGATGTAAAAATCAAACACGTTAATGAACTTGGGACAAATACAAACTTGATTTAATAAATACTTAAAAGACAACTTTATTTTGAAGGGCATTTTATCTGATTATACAAATAGAATTACATTAGAGGCAAATAGTAGAACAAACTGTCCCCAATATAGAAAGCATACAGCACACAATATTTTGTAACTGCTCCAAAAAATTCCTCTACCTTTTCAGGCTTCCAATCTGTAAATTAAGACAATTGCAATGCTGCAGAACACTAGCCTGTATACCGGTTTGTCTAGAACAGTCATTTTCAAACTCAGGGTTGCGACCCGTGGACGGGTATCGGGAGGGTCGTGGAACGATCGCTCGCAGCGTTCCCGATCGTGGGAAAAAGAACCCAATGATCGCAACCGGCTTTTAGAAATGCCGACTGTGCCAGCTTTCATGCCAGCCAGCACACGTATGCGTGCCCCCTCAGCCGGATCTAGCAGTGCACAGGCCCGGAGCCCAGTGGGGCAGACGGGTTCATAATGACCTCAGTGCGCTATCCCAGGACCATATTTCTTTTTACAAATCAGAGTCTTTCCACCAGAAGCGGCGGCAGAGAGCAGCCCTGTGCACTAACATCACATGTTCTGGGCATGAATTCATGGAGGGGAGATTCCTCCATTTTGTAGCTGCTAGCAAGCATGCAAGCAACAGGACTGTGAGAAAAACTGAAGATGGATTGTTTTGCAATAAGGAAGCGAGGGCCAGAGACACAACCAGACCAGGACCTCACAACTGAATCTGCTGGAGAGAGCTTTTCAGGAGAGTCCACGGCAGGATGTGGCCGTGCTGGTGTGAGCTGCGATGAACAACCCGTTAAGAAGAAGCTGAAATTGGGGACAAAGTTGTATAAACATGATTTCTTGTGGTATGGGTTTATTAATTGTGCCAATGCAAATCTTGACGCAAAGCCCATGGGCGGGATTCTCCCATCCGTCAGCCATGTTTTCCAGCGTGGCGCGCCCCAACCGGCAGCGGTAATCTCTGTTCCTGCAGCCGGCTAATGGGATTTCCAATTGTGGCCACCTCATGCCGTTAGGAGCCCATGGCCATGAGAGCGCTGCCAGCTGACCGGAGAATCCCGCCGACGGAGAATTCCGCTGTATGTGTGTTATATGCAGGGAAGTACTGGCAAATGAAAGATTAAAACTCTGAAAACTTCAAAGGCATTTGAAGACTAAGCATGGCAAATTCAAGGACAAACCTCTTGACTTTATTCAAAGGATGCAGTGAGAACTTAAATCTTCAGCTGCAGACCTTAGCAGAAATATAACATTGAATGACGAAGCAAACGAGACAGTGAGGACCAAGCAAGCTCACCTGTCGCATTAAAGAAGAGCAAAAGTGGTGGGTCGCAAGGGTCGGCTGGTGTGGGTCACAAAGGCCGGCCATTTGGTAAAAATGGGTCCCGGGAATTTTTCTTTTTGAAAAACACTGGTCTAGTGCCCAATATTCAACTTCCCCACTCAAGAGGATGCAAAACAATTTCAGATTTTCCCTCATTTTTCCAAGCCTTGGTCTTAAATAAAACCCAAATGCATCAGTTATGTCAGAATAGGGTCACCTTTAGTAGCTTGTTACTAGTTTATTCAAACACTACAGCTTATGAACAATTTGCATTATTCCCAAAGATCAACACAGAGTACAGCAAAATAGATGGAACCAAGATAAGATTTCATCTTCAGGGTATGCATTAATGAAATATGATGATGACATTTGAATTGCAAACTAGACAACTAATGCACCACCAGTCGCTTTCATTTATTTTAAACAATATTTTATTACAACCTATGAACTTTGCTCTTAAAATGTACTCTTATGGCATTTTCATTAGATTTTTTGATTGCTTTGAATGAGGGAGGAGTCAACGAAAGGCAGACAGATGTATCTCAGTTGTATTATGATTAATGTACACAATACCATGATAAAAGATTCTCACTTTCTCCATTCCCTTTAAATGGGTATTTTTTTGTTCAGCTACATCAGGCAGGAATGTTCATTTAAGTAGCTTATCCCAGGCACACCATAAACAGTCTTCAAGAGCTAAGAATTGTATGTTACAATGAAGTGCACATTACAAACCTGCCATGTAATTCAAGAAGCCAAAAATTCACACACCCATCTTTAATAGCATTAGTATACAGCAAATAAAACAAAAAACAACCAGCCTCAATTAGCATTATTTATATTAGTATCGCAATGAATCTGCATAATTTTCAAAATCAAATTGCACCTAAATCAAATCGCACAAAATCAAATCAGGGGCTTAAGTGGGTCGGTGCAGACTCGATGGGCCGAATGGCCTCCTTCTGCACTGTATTTTCTATGTTCTAACAAATGCTTAGATTTTTGCTTGTGAAATTGCGCAGCTCCACTATTTTGTATATAAATTGATCTGCCTACAACTAGCCAGGGTGGGGGGTTGATTCTTGTGATTGGATTCACGAGTTTCCAAACCTAAAAGCACTAATTACTCTATCCTCTTGCTCTGGCTATAACAGAATGGCAAGAGAATGCACAGGTTTGGCTAAATACCCAAAGCAACATTTATGCGCTGTTACAAATATCAAAATTTCTTCTCGGGGACTAGGAAATGAATTCAGCAGCATGGTGCTTGTAATTGGCCTTACTGTCTGCACAAATGCTAATTACAGCATATATTGATTCCTGCAAATGTTATAACTGAAGACCTTGTAATTAGGGTTTCCAGCTTCCAATGCAACATCACTATCCCCCCCACCCCCCTCATAATTTTCAGTGTAATTGTTTATGGCCAAATTTGGGCAGTTCCATTTGTAAGGTGAGGTTCAATTTTGCTTTTGATGTTAAGTAAAAAAATTAGTAGTAAAATGTTAATTTGCTCTTTTATTGTCCTACCAGTTTTGGTTCTGACTTAAGGCAATTTGAACCACATTTCAAACTCATACCCAACATTAGCTCTTTTCTCCCTCATCCTTCTCAGTTACCATTTTGGAAGGATACAGTTAACTGTGTGGTGCACAACCATTTCTGTGTGGATCATCAGTTTGTGATGAACTTGTGCAACCAAGTGATCAGAAAATTATCCTCCTAAATAAACTGGATACTCATGTAGCAAAACACCTGTAACCCACAATTTATTTAGTTTGTTGTTCAGCACAATGAAATCATCACGAAACTTATGTATATAGATCTCTGCAGTATCCATTGCCTTTGCTCCCAAAGCCTAGGCTCACCCATCACCCAGGAATACAAGAAATTCCACTTTTAATTCATTGTGCGCACCAAGTTCAATGCATGTCTGCTGGCTAAATTGTGTGGGCCATATGCAAAATTCCTGCAGCCTATCCAATTAGCTGTTTACAACTTCTCAAAGGAAGTCCCGGGAAATTTTCTTTTTGAAAAACACTGGTCTAGTGCCCAATATTCAACTTCCCCACTCAGAGGGTGCACAACAATTTCAGATTTTCCCTAATTTTTCCAAGCCCTTTTCTTCAATAAAACCCAAATGCATCAGTTATGTCAGAATAGGGTCACCTTTAGTAGCTGTTTAAGACAGCAAAAAGTATTCTGATGTGTTTATTAATAACCAGTTTAAGAAATTTTCATTCCAGTGCAATTTTACTCAACATTTTTCTTGTTTGCCTATGCTTATTTTAATCCACTCTGCTTATTGATAAATCTGGGCACAAAAATGTTTAGGAATAGCAGTCGCACAAAGCATCAATTCTATTTATGTTTCCAGGTTTCCGTGCGTCTTACTCTCAAAATGTGTAGCAAAATAAATTTGAGTAATGTAGCGTCAAAAAGAAGAGTCCATCCAGTTTGGTTTTGCTGGGCTTTGTCAGAGAGGAGAAAAAGGCCAATTTTGCAGTTCAGGAAGGTTTCAATATAAAAATGTTTTAAGTTGTGCTCAGGGCATCAGTTTCATTTCTGATTACAGAATGAAGCCGTAGACACCAAAAACATTTCAGCAGATGTACCACAAATACATCATAAAATATTGAAGGTGGATGTTGCCCAAACAAGTTTTTCTTTGAGAACTTACTATTTTAGGGCTTCGTCATGGCAACAACTTTGCCTTATCCCCCATTAGCATTTACGAATGTCTACCCTCATCCAACTGAAAATGCAGCTGGACACAGATTTCATGTCAATCAAAGCAATTGCATAAAGCAACACTGGAATCAAGTAGTGATATGGTGAATTTGTTGCAAATCAGTTAGAGAATAGTGGAAAATAGTGTCAATTGCTGGTAAGTTAGAATTGAAAAAAGGCAAGAATGCACAACAAGTAGAAGTTAGTGATGGCTTAGCCTTTCATATTGGATTGTATATCTAAATGGTCGTCCATCCAGGCTTATGTCTTTCTACAGATTTGCATTTCAAAAAAGTCACTTCTCTGCTATCTGACCTCTCGAAATTAGTCTTCATGCAAGTAAAATTATTAGCAAACTCAATTTGCACACATTAAATAAAGACTTTTAAAAACTCCATCACTGGTAAATTACCTTTTGCCATCCAGCAGCATGTGACAACATGTATAAGACAGCTGTAATATCACTAACCTACAGAACACTGAATGCCCTTTGCAATAGGCTTCAGCTTTATATGGTGTAGTACAGAGCTCCATTTAGCAGAAACAGCCCTAGTGCATTTGAACGCTAGTGTGTTGAATTACCTGCTCTCAGTACTACAGCTTGCTCCAGTATCAACAGACCAGGGCCGGGAGAGTATCTGCTTGAACGATTCTCTCTCAGTTGAATAGTTTGCTGACGCTAACTGTTTAGGCATAACATATGAAGCTTGGCCACTTAAAACTGGGATACTTGACATTGGCTGTAGCATGAACAATACCTCAGCAAGAATGGTCATCTGAAGGGGAGGAGGTGATAAATATGCAAAAAGGATTGCATTTTAGTTAATGTACTCTCCAAATCTATAACTAAGTTTGTAATTTTCAGCATTTTCTGATCTGAAATCTTATTTATTAAGGGAATCAAAATTTCACAGTTCAACGTTTGGAGAATGCAGAAATACATTTTTTAAGGAAGCATTGTTCCTGAGCCATTAATTAAATTTTCCATTGAAAGTTTGCTTTAGCAAAGCCTCAAGCTTAGTCTTATATAACCAAAATGCTCACTGGGCAGAATTAGATCCCACCAAATTTGAATCTTTGATCACTCATCGTTTCCTCCCATACCACTACTTACGAATTTACCTCAGATTAACCCAGAGAAATTTGGGAGGTGATTCTCGACTCCTGATCTGGAAAGCACTGCTCCTGAAATTACCTTCTGTATTCTTACTGAAGTAGAGGGATATCATAAACAACATCACTTTAATGCAAGGAACCCATCACAGCGTCATTATCATGAATACTAGGTGATTCTGGAGGTCAAGTCCAGAGAAAAAGCACTATCCTGATGTTTATTTTCTAACATAAAAGTGCCAATGGCTTAAAAAGATGGCCAGAATGAAAGTATCAATGCATAAACACTTCAAATCCTGGCAACATTTATTTATTAGAAGGTGAACAGGGTGCCAACAAATATATGCTTACTCAGCATAGTGAACAATTTCACAAGTGATGATGCTAGGAACAATTCTTTTTTTTTTTTTAAATTGTGCTGTTATTGTCCAATGTTTGCCCTCCCAAAAGTGCTGAGGTATCAGGTTTTCCTGGTACCAGCAGACCATAGCTACTTGACACAATTCAGCATTATTCAATTGTCAGTGTGGACAATAAGTAGGTTATTTATGGCAACAGACAAAATCCCATTCAGTTCTCACCTGACATCCACATAAACGCACATTCCAGCAAGAATCACGAGACGATAATCAGAAGAGACTTTTTAAATCTTTCCCCTTTCATACTCAAAATATACTATGGTAAATTATAATGTTCCGTTGCAACCCTGTCTGATATCTGGTTCAAGCACTTAATTGAGGGGGGGCTGAAGGGGAATTATGTTTCTTTGCCCTCTTCAGCAGTTCTGCCTGATCCCAGAGTGAAGAAGATAATCCGACAATGCAATCCAGGCCTATGTTAATGCTGCCTTTAAAGGATTATCGATTATGCAAGATTTTTCGTATTCGTTGCAAGATATTACGCAATCCAATTTTCTCATAATTGACCATTTTCATAACCTCTTTTAAACCATGCCTAAATTTGAGTTATATACAGAGACAGCAATGTTTAAAATAGAATTTGGAGCAGTAAAAGCTTAATCTTGAATGACGATCAAGACAAAAGAATGAATTGAAAATCCCTGGGTACACTCAATTTTAAAAATTACACTTCAACTTTAAAGGCGAAAAATTAATTCACAAATCCATTCATCAAAAGCAGCAGCTGTATTTGTCACTTTATTGTAGATTGAGTTTCCTTTCTGATGAACCTATTAATCAATCTTTCTAATCACACTACGCCATAACAAAACAGTCAGGCTGTCCATCAATTTGGATATTTAACAGAGGTCATCAGATACCAACCCAGCACCACCTTTGCCTTAAGGGATGCAAGCATAATTATGTAAATCTCTTTATTTGATATATTTTATCATATTTATTCTACTTGATCGGAGCTCCAAGATTAATAAGCGACGGCTACATGATGGTCTATTGAAGAAAAAATTTCACCTGACTGCAATAGACAAATTTAGCAATATATCATATATGGTTGATTTAAGCCAAGAATATAATACACACACGAGCAGTGGCATTTCCCAAAGAAGCCACTTCCTAATTCACTATCTTTGTGTATATTTTCCCATCCCCTCATACCACCCCATAATCTGGAGACACAACAAGTAAGTAGTATTGTGACATCACAAGCATCCATCACAATCTCAGCACAAACTAAGGTAACAACTACATTTTAAAACAAGGTTAGTTACAGAAAACCAAACCCAAACACAGTTTCCCCCTTTAACCAACAAAGAGAGAGGCTTTTGAATCAAGTTCGTTATTTTTCACAGAACTTCTCCCAAACACACTGATGCATGGACAAGATAACTTAACATACCCATTTGTTTGAGTCTCACTAAATAGTTTCAATTGAAATTGTCATTATACATGTGTAGAACTGACAACATGAAGATTGTTCCTAAAGTATTGACTTTTGTAGCCGGTCATCTGGAAAACTTCAAATGAAATGTCCTAAAACTGTAAAATATGCAAGGCTGAAATGTGATTTGTGGACTTGCACACAATGCATGAACATCGTCAAATACAAATATGGAATTTTGAATCTGACCTATTTCAGATCAACCTGAGCTAGTCCTGGAGTTGGTTGCAAACACATTTTACTCTCATCGTTGATTTTTCGAAAATGACGGTATTTTATGGTAAGCATTGTATGGAATAAGACAACAGCTAAATCACCGCTTTATCAAGAGTTTGACTTAATACTGAAAAAAAACACATTAATCACACAAGCTTGAAGCGTCATCAATACCTCAATTCCCTCCAGTCTCATTTGCAACATTCAGTAGAACAGGAACTGCCCAAAGTCATTATGTCATTACTGTCTATCAAACATGTATTGCTCCACTGATTTATATCCATGGTTATAATGCAACTGTAAACGGAATATGCATGCTGAACAATTCAGCAGTATGTTGTAATTGGCAGTAGTAATGAATATAGCAAAATAAAAACAGAAAAAGTGTACTTTTCATTGCTTGGGTACTTGCTTAGATGTCTCAGATGCAGTGAAATGTCATGAAACAAAACTGCATTGTGCAGTTGATGTTTAGCTGCAAGAGTGGGCCATTCAGCCCATCTACCCTGCTCAGCTGTTGAACAAGATGATGGCTGATCTGAACCTCAACTCCATTTATGTCACACATCATGACCCAATTTAAATTGCCCTGTAGGAAACAAAAACAAGCCTCATCTCAATCATAGCAGTTATAACTGCTTATCTAGTTGACACATTCAATTGAAAACAGACAATCTAAAATGGCTTAACTTCACAATGTTGAATAGCAAACTATGAGCCAAAAAGGACAAATTGTGTACAAAGAAAACAACAACTGGCTTTGAATATAATTTACACATAGAACATAATCTCAGTTCTCTCAATAAATTAAATATTTCTTGCACAGAATCAAATGCTACTAAACAACACAATTATATCACTCCTTTCTAACCCAGCTACTACAGCTCCCTAATTTGGTACTAACTTCAAGCAGTGGTATCAGATTTATTATATAGGTCAATTCCGTACAAGCGAACATTCATACATTTTTGAGGGGGCAGGAGGAAGGAAGATAAAGAGTATGTGTGTCAATAAAAGTTATAAACACTGCATTCGGCACTTTGTGCATTCATAATAGTTCATTGGGGCATCACAAAACAGGCAAGTGAATTGATATTTTCTATCTAGACACAATTAAAAGTTGCTTTTCTACTGGACTTAAGGGTGTTCATGTCCTCAACCCCTGGTCAGAAGATCAGCAACCCCAAAGTAAACCTATGACTGGCTGCCATGAAGACCCACACATTAACAGGCAACGCAATGCAAGAACCTCACTCAGCCCAGTAGTAACAACTTTCAGAAAAGGTTGTTTTAAGAAATCTATTACTGCGGGTTCTCTCCAGTTTTTGATTATCTATGAATTAATAAACTGCATTTTATAACTTGCAAAATAGGTTGACACTGGCTCAAAATTATACTGCACAGTCAACAATTTTATACATCACTTGAAATATCACCACTTTGATGCAGCCTTGTTTGGAGGCCTGCCAATCAATGTTCCCTGTAAGCTTTATGGCCGCACAACAATTAGGAGTGTGCCGCACAGGGAACAGAGACCAAGAACAAGCAACGCTTCCTTTAAAATGCATGCAGATAGCCAGCCAGTCGCGGTAAAAAGAAGTTAGAGAGATTATTGCTGCCATGAGTTTGGGAATAATAGATTTATAAAGAAATCTACACAGGACCACGTCTAGAATGGCACTTATTATTGGGGCGTCAATACAGGTATTTTTTTTTTAAATAGGAGCATTTAATGCATGAACATGGCTCTGAAATCTTTTGCATGAATAAACTTATTTTTTTTTAAAAATGCAGCTAAAACATTTATGAATATTTCAGGATCTCTATTATATGGCATTCTCCTTGTAATGGTACCAGCTGGTATGCTATTGAATGAGCCACTCTGACCAGAAATGTCTCTGATTCAGTCCCAGTCAGATTTGGTCTTTGCTGTATTCGTCGATTTCAAGCAAAGGGAGGCTACAGTCAATCTCAATGACTCAAGCAAAGGAGGGTTCAAAGAAAAGTCAACGGTACCTGCTAAAAAGCCAATGCTTCTGATGTGGACAGGATCAGACATTGCAGTGATACTTTCTACAGAGTATGACCAACATTCATTGTGAAACACAAACAATGGTCTTTTGAATGAAGCATCACTACACCCAATCATCAGTCATCACTTTCGGGGGGGAAAAAATAAGAAAATATAAACATTTATGACATCATTTATTCATCTGCGTTAAGCACAAGCGGCAACTCTCAAAAATCAACCATTTTTCTAAAGTAACAACTGGGGGAATAAAATCTGAACAATTAAACCTCAAGTTTCAATTAAGGAATACTGGAAGCATAGATTCCACAGAAAACCATAATTGTGTACAGTCAGTAAAACCAAGAGATAAAATTAAGTTATTAAAATATAACATTGCAAACTATTGGAATTTATTTTTCCAGAAAAAAGTGCAACTTTTGTTATTTTTTTTTAAAGCAGGAAGATATTCCCAATATTTTCATAACATATATATGCGCTATGTGGTTGCAGTATGAAACAGGCTTAATTTGATGTTGCCCACACTCAAGTTCAGTGAAATAAGTCTCAAAAGAAAAGTGAAAATACAAAATATGGCAAAAAATAATTTATTGGCAGTTACGGACAGCAGCAGCAAACTTCACATTTAATACTGCTAGTCCAAACCATGTAGATTTGCTTCAGACACCATCTCCCAATGGATAGACCATAACAAAATAATATATCATTGTCTCAACCACAATTGTGCCTCACATGTTCTGGCACAGAAGGTACTTACAATGAAGCCAAAATTTAAAAAAAAGAGTGAATCACTGGAAGTACTCTGCTTCCTAACTACTAACCACTGCGAACAATTCTTGCTAGTTTCAAGCACATCAATTTATCCAGCTACACATAACAACTCCCAACAATGTAGAACCTTCCTTCCACACAAAGCTAAAGATTACTGCAAAGAGAGTCCGAATGTAACACCTTTCTCTGTCCCCCTTTAACTTCCACTATCAACATAATCTGAAAAAGACCAGACAATAAGAGGAACTCTAGACAATAAATATTCTGACAGAAAAATAAAATTAGACATCTGGGAACAATTTACAAGGCTGTAATTTATGAAGTGTACAGATTTAAAAAGTCATAAGAATTAATGGTATCCTGACATTCGCCCATGTCCAAGATAACCTCCATCGCCATATTTGCTTTCTTGCCTCTTCTGACTGAATTGACTCAGGCTGGGTATGATTCCACCAGATTGTACATTATCCAAGTAGTTTTCGACCAGAGGTCACTGCAGAGCAATCAGTAACAAAGAGTAGAACGAAAAAGATTCCACCTTAAAATATGTGGGCAACAAACTGAGATTAGGTAATTTGGCTAGATCACTTCCTGAGCCACAAAGCTCCACTATGGCAGATGACGGATTTACCTGTCCATAGAATCCAGACAGTGCAGGAGGCCATTCGGCCCATCAAGTCTGCACCGGCCCTCAGAAAGATCCCTCACCCTATCCCCTTAACCCCACTTAACCTGCACATCTTGAGACTGTGGGAGGAAACTGGAGCACACAGTGGAAACCCACGCAGACAAGAGAACATGCAAACTCCACACAGTCACCCAAGGCCATGATCGATCCTGGGTCCCTGGCACGTAAGGCAGCAGTGCTACCCACTGTGCCACCGACAGAATCTGTGTGAAAGTTTCAATTTGATTCTAGACAGAATGGACTTTAGCATGTTATATTCTGCAGACATGCTCTCTCCATGTATCAGCAGTAGGGCAAACTCTCCAAATTTTCCCCTTCTTCCCTCCTCAATCCCATTTTCATGATTCTCATTGAAACCATTCCCCTTACTGCCACAAAGAGAGAACAATCTCAGATGCAGACTGATTCACATTATAATCAAACCTGTTTGGTTCTCACTTTACAGAACACTAGATTCCACACATTATGAGGAAGATTATGCCAACTGGTTTGATACAGTAGAGAAAATGAACTCACTCACTGTGAAGCAAGTGTTCATCTCAAAGGTCACAACCACTGAAACTGAAATGGCAGCCAAGATTGGCATTTTAAAAATTCACTCAAACAAAAATGTGAATGCTCATCCATGAAAGCAACATCCAGCAAAGCTTGTTACAGTCTTCTGATCTTTACTTTCTAGTTAAGTCAACATGATTACAACAAAATATCCAGTTTGAAGAACAAGTGTGCAAATAGGTTTTGAATATTTAACATGTAGATGCAACAGTCACAAGTTCAATGCTTTAACTCACAATAAATAAGTTGGCACACTGTTTCTAATCTCCTCCAGTGGAAGAAAAATGAAAGAAAAAGGAGGCAGAAAAATCTAAAGATAATGTTCCACTTGAAAATAAATAAATCAGATTTAACTCAGCCACTTAAGGCCGATAACATTTTTCAGAAATGCTTGGATGATTCACAGAAGGCTGCAGGGCAGCTTTATTAGCTTCCAGTATTAAAACGATATTTCTGTCAACTGACCACAAATTAGGTATTTGTATTTCATATGTACAATAACCTGGTTCTTATTTTAACTATTAATCACCATTGCTAAATAATCCCTTGAAACTTTACCACAGCTATATTTTTAATTCTGCATTTAAAATTATAGTCTGAACATTATCATTTCACACAATGAAAATATTTAGGTAGGTTTTGTTCGTGGAAGCACTCTTTCTCAACTCTTATAGCCTTCTATTTCTGACTGCCAATGCCACCTTCTAAAACTGCTGCACGCAAATATTAAACAACATTTATAACTTCAGCTGCTTTTCGGCCTGACCTTTATTGACTAGTAGAAAATACCAATGTGAAAAATAAAATGGGATCTGAAAGATTGCAATGTTTGCCTACACTGCAATTTCTCTTTAATTCCCTCTTGGAAAAAATTTCTGCTATTGCAAATCAATTAGTCTGCACACTTTTAATTGTTCGGTTCAAAAATATCAAGCAGTTCCTTTATTAAGTTAGTCCTCAGCCATCCCCCAGCAAAATGGCAACTCACAATGGGATACTATCACCAATATAGTTCCCCCACCTGGCCATTCATGCGAGCTCAAATAGTACATAGACATTACTGCCAAGTCCAATCCTATCCTCATGCATGCGTTTTCCATTTGGGTTACAGAACGACAATCTTGCAGTTGGAGGCTGGGCTACGTTTTTGCCTACATATTAGCTGGAGGGGCATCGGTCATTTTGTGCATGTTCCCCTGTCTCAGTTCAAACCAGCTAATCTTGCACAAGCCATGGATCAAACTGGGATCTGCCTGGTCTACACAGTTTAAGTAGACCAGTCAATGAATTTGATGGAGATTTCAGCAGCTGCCTGATTTGAATGGACTAACATGATTACGCAAAAAGGGTGGATATTACTATCGTGGTCAGACTAATTAATATACATGCAGGGTAATAAATTCTGACCAGTAAAATAAAAACAAAATACCCCGGATGCTCGGAATTGGGAATCGAAACAGTAAAATGCTGGAAAAAAACACAGCAGCTCTGGCAGCATCTGTGGAAAGAGAAACCAAGTAAATGTTTTTGAGCTCATATGACTCTTCTTCAGAGTGACAGTCATACAGACTCAAAACGATAACTCTCTCTCTCTGTAGATGCTGCCGGACCTGCTGAGTTTTTCCAGCATTTTCTGTTTTTATTTCAAACACTAAGCAGTGTTAGTGTAAGAGGCTGTCGGTGATAACTGTTGTCAGTATTTTGTTGATTAGATAAATAGACGTCAAGCTTTGAATTGGAGCTGATCTTTGTCTGATGAAAAGGGACTGAAGGTAGGAACACTGGTAAACCACTCAGTCCCTTGAGCTTATGCCACCAGCCAATTAGATCACAGCCGATCTGTGTCTTAACTCCATCTACCCATCTTGGTTCCATACCATGAATACCGTTGCCTAACAAAAATGTATTAGTCTCAAATTTGAACTTTTCAACTGACATAAAAAGGAGAAATTTCCACTTTTCTACAGCTTTTGCATGACGAGATGCTTCCTGAACTCACTTCCCAACAGGCTAGCTCAAATTTCAAGGTTCTGGCCATTTTTCTGGACTATATCACCAGAGGAAATAGAGAAGAGTGAGAGAATCATCTTCAATGCCTCAACTACATCAACCCTTAATCTTTTATACTCAATGGATTACAAGCTTGGGTCTATGCAACCTGTGCTCCTAATTTCACTATTTTAGCACTAGTACAATTCTGATTAATCCATACTGCACCCCACTCAAAGGCCAATGTATTATTTTTAAAGTGCAATGGCCTTTTGAGGAACCTTTGCACCTTTGTCAGCTACATTATTATTCATAAACAAAATCTATCAGTCTCAGTAAATTTATGACCAGCTAATCACCCGTAACTGAGAGCTTTTCAAAATCATCAATACACTTCAATTTCCAAAGAATGCTGGGTCTATTCTGTCAAATTAGCTAGCTAAAAACATATATCTTCCTACAACCTTTAAACAAGTGTACATTTTCAAATATTAGCGAAGGCTTTCAAGTTAATAGCCGAAGTCGTCATAAGAAATAGATCAGTGTAGATCCAGATCAGAGAGAAATTCAGAAACCTCTAGTACATTCAAAGCTATTTCCAGGAATTTCAGTTTTGCTACATAGAAACTCCTGCCAGCAAATAAACTGCAAAGACATGAAAGGAACTTTTGGATAATAATATCATTGAAATTCTTCAAAAATATTGGTCACAAAAAATGAACCAAATTCTCACTTATAGCAACTTAAAACTGCAGAGTCCACTTATCACAAAGAAACAGTCTTCATAATCTTTCCATTGTGCAATGCAGAACCAGCATAGTAAAATATTTAAAACTAAAATGCCCAATACAGTAGCATCAATGAGCATCGATGAACTGGGGTTATGCAATGCAGTGCAACCTGCAGTAAATTCCACTATATCACTTCGAACCTGAATAAACCCCGTACTTAGTGTGTTCTACTTCACATTCTCATTTCAA
The DNA here is from genome assembly GCF_047496885.1 of Scyliorhinus torazame. NCBI lineage: Eukaryota > Metazoa > Chordata > Chondrichthyes > Carcharhiniformes > Scyliorhinidae > Scyliorhinus > Scyliorhinus torazame. Next base: position 203,698,163 of record NC_092712.1, on the reverse strand, counting down.
GTAGTCCACCAAGAGCGAATAATGAAAAAAGAAGTCTGGCAAAGTCATCATTTCACTGAAAGATAATCAGTGGCAGCATGCAGGACAGTTCAGATAACATTCAGGAACTGTCCGCATTCTCTATGTGTAAAAGAATTTTTGAAGAATACATTCAAAATATTCTCACAGGGCATCATAAGGTAGATGTAGATAGGATGTTTTCTCTGGATGCTGAGTCTAGAACCAGAGGGGACAGTCTCAGAATAACAGGCAGGCCATTTAAGTCTGTGATGAGGAGGAATTTATTTACTTAAGAGGGTGGTGAATCTTTGGAATTCTCTGCCCCAGAGGACAATGGAAACTCAATATTGAGAATGTTCAAGACAGGAATCGATAGATTTCTAGATGCTAATGACATCAAGGGATAGCCTGGGAGGTAGTGTTCTAATTGAATGGTAGAGCAGGTTTGACGGGCCGGATGGCCTACTCCAGCTTCTACAGCCATATTTCAATAGTGGTGCTCATTTACATGATTGTGCCCATCTTAAGCACCTATGTCAAATTTAACCTGCTCAACTGGTCATTCCTCTCAACCCTAACATAGCCTTGCTAAAGTGTCTTTCCGCTCAATGCCATCCATCCATCACTCTTGGTACCTCACAACTTCCTTTCATCCTAGTCAGGAATAACACTACTTGTAAGCCTGTGTTCAAATTCGCACAATGAAAAACGGTAATCATTGCCAGAAACTCTCTCAAGCATGTCTAATAAACCCCGCCCTTGTCCAAACTAGGTTAAAAAAACTGCAGTCCATACCCCACCTCCCCTCACCACAGAATAGCTCACCCTGATCCTCCCAATTTAAGGCAAAGCACACTTCTCCACAAAACAGGGCATCAATGCCAATACCAGAGAATATGCGTACAAAAGAAAGCCTACTCCTCACAGCTGTGTCTAATGTCACAAAGCTGCAGTTAATATGCCTTTCTAAACTTATGTTTAGTCACCCTGCTGCCTTTCAATCAAACTATATTATTCAAATTCTATTAAAACTTAGTTATAAATAGTCGACTTAGTACAGCAATTCAATTTTGAGACTCCACCGCCAGCTCTTGATTCCCAGCTTATGGTGTCACAGTGGTTGACTAAATTATGGGGTTTGAACTCACTGTCAGTCTTTACATCCCATAATTTAGAGAGAAAACGTACCTAGTGTATATTTTTTTTATTTCTTCTTTCAGAGATGTGGGCACCACTGGCAAGGTCAGCATTTGCTGCCCATCGCTAATCGCCCTTAAACTGAGTGGCTTGCTGGGCCATTTCAGAGGGCAGTTAAGAGCCAACCACATATGATGGAATGGTAAAAGCTAAAGTATGGCGTGCATTCCATGTCAATACCATTCCGAGACTTAATTAATACTCTCAGATTTATTTTTTAGATCCCAACTCCAATTTTTGACAGTCTTACCCATAAAACATAGGAATCTGCATACACAATGTAATTGAATGTTCTAACCTGGACAGAGGTAAAACAATGAATCAATGGCTGATTTCCACAAAGAGCTGCAACTGTTTTAAATAAATGATCAGAGATAAAAGTGAAGTGAAATTATTCCTCAAGCAGCAAGTGACCAAACTCAAGTGGAAGAGATTTTTATAATTTCTTCATAACTTTGTAGGCATAAAATACCATTTTTGTTTTCAGAAAACAGCAATGACCCAAGATAGAAAACACAACAACTATGAATCATCACTCTCCTCCGTCTGACTGAACTTGACCTCCCACTGAACAATTTCTCCTTTAACATGTCTCATTTCCTCCAAATCAAAGGTGTGGCTACGGGTACCTGCATGGGTCCCAGTTTTGCCTGTCTCTTTATGGGGTATGCAGAACATTCCTTGTTCCAACCCTACTCCAGACCCATCCCACAACTCTTACATGGATGACTATTTTGGTGCCGCTTCATGGTCTCGTTTGGACCTGGAAAAATTGATTTAATTTTGCTTCCAATTTCCTCCCCTCTATCACATGGTCCATCTCGGACACTTCCGTTCCTTGACCTTTCTATTTCGAGGGTAGATTGTCCACTAATATTCATTACAAACATTGACTCCGTTACCTCGACTACACCTCTTCACACCCTATAAGATCTCCATTCCATTCTCCCAGCTTCTTTGCCTCCATCGCATCTGTTCCAATGCCACTTTCCAAACCAGTGCTGCTGACATGTCTTCATTCTTCCTTAATTATGGTTTCCCACCCACTATGGTCGACAGGGCTCTCAACCGTATCCGACCCACCTCTTGCACCTCTGCTTTCACCCTCTCCTGCCCAGAACCAGAATAGGGTCCCTCTTGCCCTCACTTTTCACCACATCAGCCTCCGCATTCAAAGAATCATCCCCCACCAGCTCCAGCATGATGCCAGCACCAAACACTCCCCCTGTCAGCATTTCGCAGGGACCATTTCCTCTGGAATACCCTGGTTCACTCCTCCATCACCTCACCCTCTTCCCACAGCATCTTCCCATGCAATTGCAGACGGTTTAACACCTGCCCTTTACCTCCTCACTGCTCACCATCCCAGGGCCTAAACACTATCTTCAAATGAGACAGCACTTCAAGTCCCATCTCCTTCAACCTGGTCTATTGCATTTGCTGCTCCCAATCCGGTCTACTCTGCATTGGAGACTAAATGCAGACTGGATGACCACTTTAATAATAATAATCTTTAATGCCACAAGTAGGCTTACATTAACACTGCAATGAAGTTACCGTAAAAAGCTTCTAGTTGCCACATTCCGGCACCTGTTCAGGTACACGGGGAGAATTCAGAATGTCCAAATTACCTAACATCACATCTTTCAGGACTTGTGGGAGGAAACCGGAACATCCGGAGGAAACCCACGCAGACACAGGGAGAATGTGCAGACTCCACAGTGACCCACGCCTGGAATCGAACCTGGGTCCCTTGCGCTGTGAAGCAACAGTGCTAAGCACTGATCTACCGTGCCGCCCGTGCAGAACACCTCTGATCCACCCAGACCTTCCTGTCGATGGGATTTCAACTCATCAGCCAGCTCTCATGTCCACGTGTCTGTCCTTAGCGCACTGTTCCAGCGAAGCCCAGTGCAAACTGGAGAAACAACATCTCATCTTCCATTGAGGCACATGACAGCCTTCCGGAGTTAACGTTGAGTTCAACAACTTCACTCTGTGAACTCTCTCCTCCACCTTCACCCCATTTTTAATTTCTTCCACTGATCCATTTTTCCCGCACCATTGTACCCCCTCACCCCACTTGGGTCCTGTTCCAAGTTCTCTTTTGACACACTGTTCACCTTTGTTCTGCCATTCACCTCTAATCTCTGCATGTGCCACTCGCAGCACCATTCTTAGCCTTAATGACTCCCATTTACATTCCTTTTGTCTTTCTGTCCACAACATCTTTGTCAATCTCCACTATCGCTGGCCCCCTATCCAGCCTCATCACTCCACACCGCCCACCCCCCCCAACAGTATAAACCTGACCCTATTTCCAGTTCTTTCCAGCTTTGACACAGAGTTATCCAGACTCGAAATGTTGGCTCCCTTTCTCTCTCCACGGATGCTGTCAGACCTGCTGTCATTGTGCAGTATTTTCTGTTTTTGTACGAATCATCCTGTTTATCTGAGAATTTGACAGCATCTCAATAACATAATCACAGTTTACATATTACCTAATTACATTTAGGCCTTGTAAAATATGTATTTAGCTTTTAAGAACTGCTCGAGAATTTATTTTCAAAGTTCAGAATAATTCAAGTTATTTTAAGAGTCTTAAAATCACCCATTGGATAGGAACTTGTCATCATGTTGACAGCATCAATCAAAATCATTTCAGGACAAGTTGTTCCCACTTCACACCTGCGAAGATTAGGACATTTCTTTACCACATAAGTGTAGGAATATCTTTAACAAGCACACACACAACCAGAATGCCTCCACACCCATAAAAACACCGATGTGTGAAACAGCACCAAATGCAGAAGGACAAGAACTCTCCCAGGAAGTTCAGAACTGGTGGGAACCCCCTCAAAGGGGTGGAATGTTTCAAGTTTCCAAAATGAAACTTTAAAAAAAACTCAGTTAAAAGTACTGACATTGAAGTTCTATTTGGTCCTGAAATGCAAAATTGGCCTCCATCCTAATTCCTGTTACAAAGCAATCACCTCTAACAATACTTTTGATTACCTAATCGGAGTTCTCAACAGCAAAATCGCACTTATCCCAAACCATCGCCTTTCAGCGTATGTATTAAATCAGACAATTTATTTTTTTGTTAAACCAACAAACCTGCAGTTCGGTGGTGGATCCAACGTGATATCAGCCAGCTCCTTCTGGATCCTGTGAAACATAAAACGTGGATAATTTTTAAAACTCACAGAGCATAACTGGAAATCAGCACACTGCGCCCCTGTCATGTTGTCCAGAGATTTCACGACTAAAAAAAGTTCCAAAATTAAGTAAAAATAAAGCAAAGGCATTGACCTCTGCTTACGAGAAAAAAAAACATGGCCGCTTCTCGTAGCTCCAAGAAGCTAATACAGTAAAATTTTCCAACTCAATTTCTGGACTACTAATGCCAACTGATCCCACAACAGCCAGACGAGTGGAAACTAGTTGGCCGTAAGAATGCAAACTTGGGGAAAGGGGGTCAGAGTATGGTGCTGTTTATTTGTACAAAACGATTTTAGCTAATATGCAAATGAGTCTCTGGTATTAAAGAAGTCCGGCGTGTCGCGAGGGAGGGAAGATAAAAGGAGACGGCGAGAGGGGAGCAGGCAAGTCCTGTGATTTCCCCCCCACCACTACCAACCCAACCCCCCAGCTCATGCTCGGCCGGCCCTGGAATGGTCCCCGGAGCTCGTGGGCCGCCCCGGAGCTCGTGCCCGGCTGCCCCTGGAATGTTCCCCCGGAGCTCGTGCTCGGCTGCCCCGTGTTGCCCCTGGAATGTTCCCCGGAGCTCGTGGGCCGCACGCCCGCGCCATCCGCACTCACCTCTTGGCGCTGGTGGTGAGCAGTTTGGGGTTCTTGCTCATGGTGTTGTTCTTCGCTTCTCTTTTCCTCTTGCTGCTGCCTCCGCCGCCGCTGCTGCCTCCGCCGCCGCCACCACCACCGCCGCTGCTGCTGTGGTTGTTGTTGCTGCCGCCGGTACTGGTGGCGGTGATGGTGTTGTTGTTGTTGTTGCTGGTCGTCTCTTTCTCGGCTGCTTGTGAAGAACTTGAAGACGAGGTGGAGCTGGTGCTGGCTCTCGAGTCGTCATCCGACATCTCCACCGCTGGCTCGCTGTCACACACTGACTGCACTGAGACACGACAGTGTCTCACCACCACCCACCCCCAAACACACACACACAAACAAACTACACCCCGAAACAACAGAACACGGGGAAAAAAATTAGGATAAAGAACTGAACATTTTTTTAAAAAATGATAAAAGTAAACACCCGGACATCAGACTAAAACCTAAAGAGACAAGAGTATAGAGAGAGTGGGGGATACAATGTCAGTAAGAGTGAGTCACAGTGTAGCTGATGTAGTGTAATACTCACAGCAGCAACGCACTGACTGACACTCACTCACTCACCGAGCAGTCACCCCCGGCTGCTCTGCTCTGTCAGCCTCCTGCACCACCCACCCCCGGTCGAGGGGAATATCTTCACAATAATAACAAACCTGACACAGTCGATATTTTGGGTGGTTTTTTTTTGGGGGGGGGGGCGCAAATTATGGATTTGAAGAAAAAGCCACCTGATGGTGGTTGACTTTTGTACTCCTTATACTTTTAGTTTGTCTCCTCCTTTTACTGTATTTCTATCTTTGTTGCATTGTTTTACTCTTGCTTCTCTGGCAATCTGGGGAGTGATTGTCGCCGACCTGGCGGCTGCCTGCGCTGGTACAGGATCAGACGCGTGTCTCAGTCAGACAGACACAGAAATGGGAACGGAAGTACACCAACCACAGATGCAGGGAGGAGACCGGGCAACTCCGGGACTTTCACAAGGTACAGTAGTTGTCATGATATGCAGGCACACACATAATGATATACAGACAAGCAGCTAATGGACACAGAGAACAGGACATGACCAATAAGCAGGCAGGACACTCAGGGGTGGGAATCTGACTATAAAAGACGTGAGGCACTCACTCCGCCTCTTTCCACTGATGAACATCTAGAGTCTGTCAAGGGTGTTGTTACAATCTCACATCACCACGTGGCTAAGAGCTAGTCTGGTTCAGTCAGACAGAGTTAGCACACTTAAGTTAGCAGAGAGTTGAACTCACAGAGAACTGTGCTAACTGTGCTATTAGTTCAATAAACCTGATTGAACTAACTTCAAGGTCTGGAGTATCTTTCTGATCTAAGCTGCATCCAGTTGCAGCCAGTGTTAGACCAGTGTACCCTAACACGACTTGATACCAGGAGACTACTAATTTAATAAAAGCAAATTACTGCGGATGCTGGAATCTGAAACGAAAGAGAAAATGTTGGAAAATCTCAACAAGTCTGGCAGCATCTAGGGAGGGAACAAAGAGTTTTGACAAAGAGTCATCAGACTCGAAACGTTAGTTCTTTTCTCTCCCTACAGATGCTGCCAGTGTTGTTGAGAATTTCCAGCATTTTCTCTTTCGACTACTAATTTAAGGTGGCTTACCTCAGTCCGTTCCGTGACAACCAGCAAATGTATCCCGGCACCATGGAGAAGATTCAGGCTCCTCACCAGCTCAGGACCTCCGGCAATCTCCGTACCAACTGGCGGATATTCAAGCAAAAGTTTCTGCTGTACATCGAAGCCTCAGACCTCGAGGGTGCGTCTGATGCAAGAACGATCGCGCTTCTCCCCTCGACAGCGGGTGATCAAGCCATCGAGCTCTTCAACTCGTTTAACTTACCGAAGGCCAGGACAAGACAAAGTTTCAGACCATCCTGGACAAGTTCAATAGTCACTGTGAAGTGGACATCAATGAAATCTTCGAGCGCTACATACTCCAACAACATCTTCAAGGTAAAGATGAATCTTTCAGTGCCTTCTTAACTAGCCTCCGCCTGCTAGCGCTGTCCTGCAACTTTGGTGATATTGCTGACTCCATGATCAGAGACCAAATCGTGTTTGGAGTTCACTCAGTTCCTCTGAGAGAGCAGCTTTTAAAAATCAAGCATATGACCCCGCCAGTCGCGATTGAAACATGTGCAGTGCATGAGCACGCAAAAAATCGGTATTCCCAATACAAATCGGCTGAAAATGAGAAACTTGCCTCCCACGAGGCAGAGAGTGTGCAGGCCATCTCCCGGATGCAGCGCCTCAGCTTTGAAGACAGCGGCCATCTCGCGTGCTTTTCCCGGAGCCCCACGCATGCGCGATGCGAACGGGATAACGAATCGGCCGACACCCACATTGCGCAGGTGCAGACGTCTGCCGACCGCACTGCGCATTGCGACGACGTACACCACGTCACGACGCCGACGTCAGGACGTGCCCGAACTGTGACAACGCCCACTCAAAGGGACACTGCCCTGCAAGAGGTAGGCGATGTCTAAACTGCGGGAAGCCTGGACACTATGCAGCCTTGTGCAGGTCTGCACCACCAGTCAGAGGCCAGCGCTCCCAATTCCGATGACTGCGCGTCCAGAAGGTGCAACGACGATTACAGGATTCTGATCCTGGCAGTACAACGGATCCAGAGGACGAGTGCCTGGAGTACACCTACCGAGTGGGCAGCATTACCACATGTGAACATGCCACACCTCACTCATCTCGCATTCAGTCCATCCTCGCTCTGGATTCGGAGGACGAATGGCGTGCGGTGATGCAGGTCAGTCACTGCTCCATCCAGTTCAAGCTGGACACAGGTGCTTCTGCCAACCTCCTCTCACAGGCAGATTTCAAACACATCAAGAAGCTCCCCAAGGACCTTCCAGCAGCCTGCCAGCTCCTGGACTATAACGGTAATGCCATCACGGCACTGAGGTCCTGCCATCTACTTGTCTCTAACCGGAGTACCCATGCACGGCTAAGGATTGAAATTGTCAAGCCGGACAGGACATCCCTACTGGGCACGCATGCCTGCAAAAAGCTAAACCTGGTGCAGCGGGTTTATTCAACGACATCCTCCAACGTGGATCTTCAAGCTGGCATTGACGACATCCTCGCTCAGTATCCAGATGTGTTTGACGGGGTGGGCACTTTGCCATATTGGTACAAGATCCTACTGCGACCTGATGCCAAGCCAGTGGTCCATGCACCACACTGGGTCCCGGCTCTGCTGAAGGAGCGCCTGAAGGAACAGCTCAAGGAGCTGCAGCAGCAGGGGATCATTTCCAGGGTAACCGAACCGACTGACTGGGTCAGCTCGATGGTGGTGGTTAAAAAACCCTCTGGAGACCTGCGCATCTGTATTGAACCCAAGGATCTCAACCAGAATATAATGCGTGCATATTACTCCATCCTGAAGCGGGAGGAACTCACCAGTGAGATGGCACATGCACGGTTTTTCACGAAGTTAGGTGCATCACATGGATTCTGGCAAATCCAGCTGGATGAGTCCAGCAGAAGACTCTGCACCTTCAACACAGTTTGGCAGGTACTGCTATAACCGTATGCCGTTTGGCATTGGAGATATTTCATCGCATCATGGAGCAGATGATGGAGGGCACCGAAGGGGTTTGTGTGTTCGTGGACGACGTCATCATATGGTCCACGACCCCTGAGGAGCATGTTTCCCGTCTCCAGCAGGTATTCCGCCGTGTCCACGCCAATGGCCTGAAGCTGAACAGGGCCAAATGTTGCTTTGACATGTCGACACTCAAGTTCCTAGGAGACCACATCTCTCAGCAGGGCATGTGCCCCGACACAGACAAGGTCAAGGCCATCGCTGCCATGAAGGTCCCGAAAGACAAGAAGGCGGAATTGCACTTCATGGGCATGGTCAGTTTTCTGGGCAAGTTCATCCCAAACCTGGCCTCACACACCACGGCTCTACGAAACCTAGTGAAGATGTCCACTGCCTTCGAGTGGAAGGCGGCCCATCAGGCAGAGTGGTTGGAGCTGAAAGCCAAGCTCACCACTGCACCCATATTGGCATTTTTCGACCCAGACAGGGAAACTAAAATCTCGACAGATGCGAGCCAGGATGGCATCGGTGCGGTCCTGCTGCAACGCGATGACACTTCATCCTGGGCACCGGCTGCCTACGCATCAAGGGCAATGACGCCCACCGAACAAAGGTATGCACAAATCGAGAAGGAATGCCTGGGCCTTCTCACTGGCATTCTCAAGTTTCACGACTATGTCTACGGCCTGCCGACATTCACAGTCGAGACAGATCACAGGCCCCTGGTCCACATTATCCACAAGGACCTTAATGACATGACGCCTCGGTTGCAGCGCATCCTCCTCAAACTCAGAAGGTACGACTTTGACCTGGTCTACACGCCTGGCAAGGAGCTCATCATTCCCGATACACTGTCCCACTCCATCACCATGCCTAGTGAACCACTGAACGTCATCCGGCAAATTGAGTCACAGGTTGAGTCACAGGTGCAGCTGTGTGCTAGCACCCTTCCGGCATCTGATGAGAAGGTGATTCGTATCCATGAGGAGACAGCTAAAGACCCCCTCTTGCAGCGTGTAATGCAACACCTAGCCAATAGCTGGCAAAAAGGGCCGTGCCCTAAATTTTTCAATGTAAAGGACGACCTGACGGTGGTTGATGGTATCCTCCTCAAACTGGACTGGATTGTAATTCCACACAGTCTCCAGAGCTTGGTGCTCCGTCAAAACCATGAGGGCCACCTGTGTGTGGAAAAGTGCAGACACAGAGCCAGGCAGGCTGTCTACTGGCCTGGGATCAGCCAGGACATCGCGAACATGGTCCTTAACTGTGCGACCTGTCAACGCTTCCGACCAGCGCAGAGTAAGGAGACACTTCAGCAGCATGAAATCGAAACCTCTCCATGGTCCAAGGTTGGCATCGACCTCTTTCATGCAAATGGTCGTGATTACGTGTTAATCATTGATTACTTTTCCAATTACCCTGAAGTCGTGAAGCTCTCAGACCTCACGTCTCGGACCGTCATCAAGGCCTGTAAGGAGAGGTTCTCCAGCCATGGTATCCCACTCACTGTCATCAGTGACAATGGCCCGTGCTTCAGCAGCCATGAATGGTCTCTGTTTGCCCAGTCGTATCAGTTCAAATATTCCAGCCCACACTATCCGCAGTCCAAAGGAAAAGTTGAGAAAGGGTTGCACATAGTGAAGCAGCTCATCTGCAAGGCCGCGGATTCTGCATCTGACATTCGTCTTGCGCTGCTTGCGTATAGGGCAACCCCACTGTCCACTGGCATGTCGCCGGCTCAACTCCTGATGAACAGGTACCTGCGAATGACAATTCCAGCCATACACGTACCCAACCTGGATCACCTCACGGTGTTGCAGAAGGTGCAGCAACTCCGAGACCGGCAAAAACAGGGCTATGATGCTCATGCCACCGATTTGCCCGTGTTATCGATGGTGGTCGTTAAAAAACCCTCTGGAGCCCTGCGCATCTGTATTGATCCCAAAGATCTCAACCAGAATATAATGCGTGCACGCTACCCCATCCCGAAGCGGGAGGAACTCACCAGTGAGAGGGCACATGCACGGTTTTTCACGAAGTTAGATGCATCACCTGGATTCTGGCAAATCTCGCTGAATGAGTCCAGCAGAAGGCTCTGCACCTTAAACACAGTTTGGCAGGTACTGCTATAACCGTATGCCGTTTGGCATCGGAGATATTTCATCGCATCATGGAGCAGATGATGGAGGACATTGAAGGGGTTCGTGTGTACATTGACGACGTCATCATATGGTCCACGACCCCTGAGGAGCATGTTTCCCGTCTCCAGCAGGTATTCCGCTGTGTCCACGCCAATGACCTGAAGCTGAACCGGGCCAAATGTTGCTTTGGCATGTCGACACTCATGTCGACAGGAACTACCCTCAAGTTCCTAGGAGACCAGATCTCTCAGCAGGGCGTGTGCCCCGACATAGACAAGGTCAAGGCCATCGCTGCTATGAAGGTCCCGAAAGACAAGAAGACGATGTTGCGCTTCATGGGCATGGTCAATTTTCTGGGCAGGTTCATCCCAAACATGGCCTCACACACCACGGCTCTACGAAACCTAGTGAAGATGTCCACTGCCTTCAAGTGGAAGGCGGCCCATCAGGCAGAGTGGTTGGAGCTGAAAGCCAAGCTCACCACTGCACCCATATTGGCATTTTTCGACCCAAACAGGGAAACTAAAATCTCGACAGATGCGAGCCAGGATGGCATCGGTGCGGTCCTGCTGCAACGCGATGACACTTCATCCTGGGCACCGGCTGCCTACGCATCAAGGGCAATGACGCCCACCGAACAAAGGTATGCACAAATCGAGAAGGAATGCCTGGGCCTTCTCACTGGCATTCTCAAGCTTCACGACTATGTCTATGGCCTGCCGACGTTCACAGTCGAGACGGATCACAGGCCCCTGGTCCACATTATCCACAAGGACCTTAATGACATGACGCCTCGGTTGCAGCGCATCCTCCTCAAACTCAGAAGGTACGACTTTGACCTGGTCTACACGCCTGGCAGGAGCTCATCATTGCTGATACACTGTCCCGCTCCATCACCGTGCCTAGTGAACCACTGAACGTCACCCGGCAAATTGAGTCACAGGTTGAGTCACAGGTGCAGCCGTGTGCTAGCACCCTCCCGGCATCTGATGAGAAGGTGATTCGTATCCATGAGGAGACAGACAAAGACCCACTCTTGCAGCATGTAATGCAACACCTAGCCAATGGCTGGCAAAAAGGGCAGTGCCCTCAATTTTTCAATGGAAAGGACGACCTGACGGTGGTTGATGGTATGCTCCTCAAACTGGACTGGATTGTAATTCCACACACTATCCAGAGCTTGGTGCTCCGTCAAATCCATGAGGGCCACCTGTGTGTGGAAAAGTGCAGATGCAGAGCTAGGCAGGCTGTCTACTGGCCCGGGATCAGCCAGGACATCGCGAACATGGTCCTTAACTGTGCGACCTGTCAACGCTTCCGACCAGCGCAGAGTAAGGAGACACTTCAGCAGCATGAAATCGAAACCTCTCCATGGTCCAAAGTTGGCATCGACCTCTTTCATGCAAATGGTTGTGATTACGTGTTAATCATTGATTACTTTTCCAATTACCCTGAAGTCGTGAAGCTCTCGGACCTCACATCTCGAACCGTCATCAAGGCCTGTAAGGAGACGTTCTCCAGGCATGGTATCCCACTCACTGTAATGAGTGACAATGGCCCGTGCTTCAGCAGCCATGAATGGTCTCTGTTTGCCCAGTCGTATCAGTTCAAACACGTCACTTCCAGCCGGCACTATCCGCAGTCCAACGGAAAAGTTGAGAAAGGGGTGCACATAGCCAAGCAGTTCATCTGCAAGGCCGCAGATTCTGCGTCTGACATTCGCCTTGCGCTGCTTGCATACAGGGCGACCCCACTGTCCACTGGCATGTTGCCGGCTCAACTCCTGATGAACAGGGACCTGTGAACAACACTTCCTGCCATACATGTACCCAACCTGGATCACCTCACGGTGTTGCAGAAGGTGAAGCATCTCCGAGACTGGCAAAAACAGGGCTATGATGCTCATGCCACCAATTGCCCCGTGTTATCCCCGTCAGACACTGTTCGGGTCAAGATCCCTGATGGAGGTAGGTCAGCTCCAGCTGTCGTTGTTCGACAGGCTGCCCCCTTCTCGTATCTGGCTGATGGTTCTGTTGTGCGATGAAACAGACGGGCACTGCGCAAAGTTGCTTGCCCGCAACCACATTCTTCTCCGTTTCCTTCTGTTGTTTTGCCACTTCCTGATACCTGGACTCATGAGGCCACCAGTCAGCCTTCAATCCCGCCCATCAAGGCGCTGTTGTCCCCACCACCACCTCCCCGGCGGTCGACCAGGATCAGACGCAAGCCACAGAGACTGGACTTATGAACATTTGTTCTGTTTGCTATTTTCTGTGTTCTCACCTTAGACAGCTGTTTTCACATGCACATATGTTCACATCCACTGCATGTATATATGTCAATGTTGGCCTATTCATGTAAATAAGTTCACATATGTCATCCAAACATAAAAAAAGGGGAGATGTCATGATATGCAGACACACACATAATGATATACAGACAAGCAGCTAATGGACACAGAGAACAGGACATGACCAATAAGCAGGCAGGACACACAGGGGTGGGATCTGACTATAAAAGATACGAGGCACTCACACAACTGATGAACATCTAGCGAGTCAGTCAAGGGTGTTGTTACAATCTCACACCTCCACCACGTGGCTATGAGCTAGTCTGGTTCAGTCAGACAGAATAACCACACTTAAGTTAGCAGAGAGTCGAACTCACAGAGAACTGTGCTAGTAGTTCAATAAACCTGATTGAACTAACTTCAAGGTCCGGAGTATCTTTCTGATCTAAGCTGCATCCAGTTGCAGCCAGTGTTAGACAGGTGTACCTAACACGACAGTAGTAACTTCACAGCAAATTGCGGCCTCCAACATTTTTAAAGCGCGTTGTCTAGTTTGGGATTAAATGGGGTTTGGTTTCTCGGATTTCAGATTATATTCTCACCTTCCCACAGGACTTTCCTAAAGGAGATCCTTCATTCTGTCTCCCATAAGTTGTTCATAGAAAAAATTGATAAACGACTTTTATCAGTTTCTTGAATGAAATGGGCGCATGTTTTCAGATATGTTTTGGTGGTGCAAAGATGTTCTGAAATTATTGCATAGGAAAGAAAATAAATAACCTATATTTATGGGAATGAAATAACCTATAATTATATAGCACCTGTCACGACCCCAGAGGCTAGCGCGTCCCAAACAGCCAAATCAATTAGTGTTGTAGTGTAGAAAGATGGGCAGCCAAATGGCCATCAACAAGGTGATAATGCTCAGATGGTGAGGGGCCAGATATCGGCTACACCGCCAGACAGAATTTCTCTCTTTGACATTGTCATAAGCAAAATAACAGAATGCCGAAAATAATGGCAGTAAACAGTGTCAGATTCCAGGACCAAGTGGTTTCCAGGAAGTCGTAGTTGCTGATGCCGGACCAATACTTTTCCAATGTTCCCTCGAATTGTGAACCATTCGTTTAGATTGGAAAATTGCACACCATTTGGTTATTTAAACTGCAAAGGAAAATCTGAGAATTATATACTAGGTAACATAACACCTGTTCTGAATTTCTGAGTATCTCTAATTAAGGATAAAGTGATTAAACGCCTTAAAAGTTTTCAACTGATCAGTTTGGATTGTAACACGCAGGTCACATGAAAATTAAATGAAAATCACTTATTGTCACAAGTAGGCTACAAATGAAGTTACTGTGAAAATCCCCTAGTCGCCACATTCCGGCGCCTGTTCGGGGAGGCTGGTACGGGAATTGAACCCATGCTGCTGCCTTGGTCTGCTTTACAAGCCAGCTATTTAGCCCACTGACAAACCTGATTGAATTTTTTGAAAAGGTGACTTATGAAGTAAGGAGAGGATTACCAATGGATGTTATTTATATGGATTTCCAGTGGACATTTATTTGATAAAGTCCCTGGTAAGAGATTGTTAGCTAAAGTTGAAGTTTGAGGAACTGAAAACTAATGACTGACCTGGTTAGGGTATTAGCTCAATAGCAGCAGACAGTAGGGAAAATGGGTATATGCTCTAATTGACAGATGTGGCTAGTGATTTCTGTTGGGGCCTCATTGAGATAATTTTGTTGATGGGATTGAGAACCGTATATCCAAGTTTGCTGATAGCCCATAGATGCCACATTGGAAGCAGCAAAAATGGAAGCACAGTATTACAAAAAGTAACTGAAAATTAAGCGCTGGGCAAAAACCTGACAAATGGGTTTTACTGTAGGTAAATGTGAGCTCATCCACTTTGGATCCAAACAGAATGGATCAAAGTACTTTCTAAATGGTGAAAAGCTAGAAACAGTGGTGGTCCAAAGATAGGTCAATGTAATCGATTATAAAATGTCATGGAGAGGTACAGAAAATAATCAAAACAGCTCCGAGAATGTTGGTTTTCTATCTAGAATACCAGGGGGTGGAGGTTACTACAGCTATACAAAACCCTGGTTAGGCCATATTGCTTTCAGTTCGATGGACCACACCGGAGGAAGGATAATAATCTTTATTCGTGTCACAAATAGGCTTACATTAACACTGCAATGAAGTTACTGTGAAAAGCCCCTAGTCGCCACACTCCGGCGCCTGTTCGGGTACACAGAGGGACAATTCAGAATGTCCAATTCACCTAACAAGCAGTTCTCTTTCAGATTTGTGGGAAGAAACTGGAGCACCTGGAAGAAACCCACACAGACACAGGGAGAACGTGCAGACTCAGCACAGACAGTGACCCAAGCCAGGAATCGAACCCGGGTCCCCGGAGCTGTGAAGCATAATGCTAACCACTGTGCTATATATTGGCTTTGGAGGTATTGCAGCATAGAATCTAACAGAATGATACTAGACTCCCAAGAGTTATATTAGGGAGAGAGCAATTGTAGTAATCATTGGAATTTAGAAATTTAAGGGATGAATTAGTAAAAGTTTTCAAGATATCAAGGAGCACTGATAGGGTAGATAGAGGGAAACCATTTTCATTGGTTGTGGTTCCTAGAACTAGAAGACATAGCCTGAACATTAGAGCCAGGGTCTTTCAGGAATTAAGTTAAACACTTCAACAAGCAAAGTGTAGATGTTTGAAACTCTACTGCAAACTGCGGTTAATGGTAAGACAATTTCTGTCAATTTATTAAGGGATATGGGGCAAAAGTGGGAATACAAAGCAAGCTAGAAATCCGGTGAGCATATTTAAGGGTGGAACTGGGTTGAGGGCTAAATGGGCTCACTTGTGTTTTTGTGAAATAATACCAATGGAACTTTTCAGCTCACCCGAGAGTCGATATTTAACATCTCATCTGAAAGGTGGCATCTCTAACAGTGCAGCCTTCGTTCAATACTGCACTGGGAGTGTCAGTTTAGCTTACGCGTTCAAGCCACTGGAATGAGTATGGAACACAAGACTCTCAAACTCAGAGGTGCTACCAACTGAGCAGAGTTAAGCATCAAGTTTGGTCTCTAAGGCAATGTGGAATATGTAGCAGCGCTCCCTCAATACTGCACTGTAGTGTCAGCCTAATTTTTGTGTTCAAATCTCTGGAGCGGTACTCTCAACCTTTGAGGTGAGAGTGCTGAATATGTAAAAGTAATTGATACATGGATGAAATTAACATCCTGGTTCAAAGCATGATATTGGCACCTGGCTGATATAACTGAGTAATATAATTTTACTTCAGATTAGGGATAAAGCTTACATTTCAGTACACCTTTATTTCCTTTTTCTGTTACTTCAAAGAACACAATAAGATTGCACTCAAGATTGATTCTGTTCCTCAAAAATGTGGCGATTTCATTACCTGTCCTAGCACCAGTGTCAGACTACGTGGTGCATACATTCCTGGACTTATTCTGTTTCTTTTTAAATATAGGAATAACAGTAGCTGTTTGCCTTTATGTTATTATTCTGACACTACTCCCTTTTCTAATAAATATAAAAATGTAATAGTGCCTCAGCTATCTTTCCCTGAGCTACCTTTAGTGTATGTGGATATAATTCAATTGAACTGGGGATTTTAATGTCTCCAAATTCAGATAATTTATCAATTATCTCCCCCTTTTCTGTGTTAAATGTTTCGATTTTTTTTAACTTTTAATATTGTGTCCTCGTCTAATTTTGTCAATTTTATACCTAAATCACAAAGCTCTTTCACACAAATGGTAGGCCACTTTTGGTACCCCCTCGTCTAATGGGACAACTAACATTTTCAAGACAGAGACTGATAATTTGTGATTAGATAAGGATGAAGAGGGTTAGAAAGAGGCTTGTGGGGAGTTTAAACGTGGGCCAAGGCCAGTTTGGCAGAATGACTTGTTGCTATGCTGTAAAATCCAGGTACTTAATTCTGCGCATGATCTTGAGGAATATGAATCAAAGGCAAAATAAATGGGATGCTATACTACATGATCAGGCTGCAGGAATGATCAGGTTGCAGGGGCTGAAGGGTTACTACTCCAGTTTCTATTTTTAAAAAATATATATTTTTATTAAAGTATTTGCAAATTTTTATAACAATAACAAAAACAGTAACAATGACATTGACATGGGAGAATAAACATTTCCTCACCCAACCCAATCTTCACACACCAGCCATCTAACACCTATCCACCCGCAGCCCCCCCCCCCCCCCCCCCCCGCCCCTTGGAATACTGCTTCTGCTGACATTTTTATTTCCCCCGAGAAAATCGACGAATGGCTGCCACCTCCGAGAGAACCCTAACAATGACCTTCTTAAGGCAAACTTTATTTTCTCAAGCCTGAGAAACCCAGCCATGTCACTAACCCAGGCCTCAGCACTCGGGGGGGGCTTCGAGTCCCTCCACATTAAAAGGATCCGTCTCCAGTTTCTATATACCTTAAAAGTAATTATTTGGGGGACCCTTCTGAGATACCTCAATGCAATAACGTGCTACACAATTGTTTATTTGTATAAGCCTATTTCCTATAATATTGAGATGTTTGATGAAAATGTAGCTTCCTTTTCTTGATACACATGCTATTTTGGCCTGGGACAGTTTTATTTTGTTATTTCCTTTTTAATGTCTAAATGAGTCAATGGAGGGGGTGATGTGGCAGGGTTCTCCTTGTTGCTTGACTTTTCTATTTGGTTAATTATTTAATTGTGGCTTGTGGGACCTTGCTGTGAGCAGATTGCCTGCTCGGTTTTTCTTTCCCAATTGAGGGGCAATTTAAATGAAATGAAATGAAAATTGCTTATTGTCACCAGTAGGCTTCAAATGAAGTTACTGTGAAAAGCCCCTAGTCACCACATTCCGGCGCCTGTTCGGGGAGGCTGGTACGGGAATTGAACCGTGTGCTGGCCTGCCTTGGTCTGCTTTCAAAGCCTGCTAGCATGGCAATTCATCTGCCCTGCACATCTTTTTGGGTTCTGGGAGTGAGGCCCCCGCAGACACGGGGAAAATGTGCAAACTCCACACGGACAGGACCCGGATCGCACCCGGGCCCTCGGTGCCGTGAGGCAACAATGCTAACCACTGCGCCACAGTGCTGCCTGATTGCTGCTCTGTGTCCTCCAATATTGCAGCAGTTGCTACAGTTCAAAGTATTTCATTGCGACTTCCGGTGGCATAATGTAGGGGGAAGACATGCACGAGGTGGCTCCCATTAGGAACTGTTCTTTTACCTCTTTTTGCCCTGTTTCTGGGATATTTTTGTTTAAAAAGCCTTGTGTAATGGAATAAGGTGGCTACATAGAGGACCCCTACAGTGCACCGACCCCCTGAAAGAGCACCCTATCTAGACGCACGGACCCATCCTATCCCCATAATTCAGTAACCCGTAACTCCGTAACCCCACCTAATCTTTTTGGTTACTAAGGGACAATTTATCATGGTCAATCCACCTAACCTGTACATCTTTGGACTGTGGGAGGAACCGGAACACCCGGAGGAAAACCACGCAGACACTGGGAGAACGTACAAACTCCACACAGACAGTCACCTAAGGCTGGAATTGAACCAGGATCCCTGGTATTGTGGGGTAGCAGTGCTAACCACACATTTGGGATGTTTGGGAAAATGGTGGGGGAGGGCGGACCCGTGTCTCCTCCCGAGCTGGACAGAGCCCAACGGACAGTCCGACAGAAGCCCCATCCCAATGAACCACCGCGAGCAGTAATTGTAAAGTATCACAACTTCCAAGAAAAACAGCAGGTCCTGAGATGGGCAAAGGAGCACCACAACTACAAATGGGAAGGCCATGCCATGAGATGTGGGAGCGTAGCTGGCAAGGGGCCGGCAGCGTTCAACAAGGCCAAAGCCAACCTATATGAGTCCATTTTGGGATGGTGTACCCAGCGTGGCTAAGGGTGACTTTTAAGGGGAAAGACTTTGTGTATTCTTTTGTAAAATTGGGCTGAGTGCGGGTTGAGTTTTTTGAGGCTTTTTGGGAGTAGGCATGTGGATACGGAGAGTTGTTGGGGTTCCTTGTTTACATTCATAATTGCACTTCTTTGTCCTTGTGTGGGTTGAAAGTTTCGCAAGTTGGACTTGGGTAGGGGTTTTTAATTCTTTGGGGTGAGTTTTGATCTATTTGTTATAGCTATTGTTAAAATATATAGCTCCCTGTTGGAGTACTATGTTTTAAGGCGTTTTTATACTTTGTGTCCTTTTTCTGTTAGCATTTTACTTCACTCTTGGCGGGGGCCGACTTGCTAACTGACGAGTTGGCTAACAGGAGTGGTGCAGTGGGGGTGACTGCCACTCATTCTTTTAGGTTTGTTTTAGATAACTTTAGTATTTTTGTTCTGTTTGGGGTTAGGGTTACTCGGTTTTTAGTGTTTTTTGTTCACCTTTCTGGTTTTTTTTGTATGTATACTTGGGTGTGGTATTGTTTGACGGAGGGTGGGGGGGGAGGCAGGCAAAGTTTGTTAATGGTGACTGCAGATATTTCTTTGTTTAGTCCTGCCAGTGAGTTTGGTGGCCATCGTGGGTGCTGTACTTGTTGGATAATCCCTCTTAGTGGGAATGGCTGACTCCAGATTGAGAGGCGGGTGGGAGGCCTCCAATTTGTTTGGTCA
Organism: Scyliorhinus torazame; assembly: GCF_047496885.1. Classification (NCBI taxonomy): domain Eukaryota; kingdom Metazoa; phylum Chordata; class Chondrichthyes; order Carcharhiniformes; family Scyliorhinidae; genus Scyliorhinus; species Scyliorhinus torazame. The sequence continues at coordinate 203,678,398 of NC_092712.1, read as the reverse complement.
CCTGGAATGTCGAGGGTTGAATGGCCCAGTAAAAAGGTCAAGGGGATTTGCTCACCTTAAAAGTTTGAATGCTATGTGGTGTTTTGCAGGAGACATTTGCGGGTCTGAGACCAGACAAAGTTGCAGAAGGAGTGGGTGGGACATGTTTTTCATTTGGGCTTTGATGACGGGGCCTAGGGCATGGCAATTTTAATTAATAAAAGGGTTCAATTTTCTGCCGCTAAGATCTTGGCGGGCCCAATTGTAACTATGTTATTGTTTGTGGTCTCTGGTAGGCACTGGGTGGTCCTGATTAATGTGGACATTCCAAACTGGGGCAATATGGGTTTATTAACAAGCTGATAGCCTGTAACCCTGATTTGGATTTGCATCAGATAATCTTGGGGCGGGGCAGGGGGGGCAGGGGGCGTGCGGGGGTGGGGGGGTGGACTTAAACTGCGCTGGATCCCAGGATGGATTGATCGATGCCGAAATCTCTAATTCCATCAGGGGTGGCAAGGCATTGTTGGTTTGCATAGAGCAGGTGGGAGGGACCAGATCCACGGTGGTTTTTGCACCCGGACGATAAAGATTTTTATTTTTTCTCCCATACCGACCAGGTGTACTCATTTATTGACCTTTTTCTGGTAGATGGGTCTCTCCTCCTTTCGGTGGCGAGGGCGGGTTACTTGGTGATCAGACCATGCCCACATTTTGTGGATTTGACACTAGCCTGTCCCTCTCAATGTTTGGATAGGGCAATGTTAGCGGACAAAGATTTTGTTGATACACGTCCCCCGCCATTGGGGGAATATATTTAATTTAATAAAAGTGTGCTTATCTCTCCTACGTTGTGGGAAGCCTTTAAGGTGGTTATCGGGCAGCACAGTGGCACAGTGCTTAGCACTGCTGCCTCACGGCGCCGAGCTCCCAGGTTCGATCCTGGCTCTGGGTCACTGTCAATGTGGAGTTTGCGCATTCTCCCCGTGTTTGCGTGGGTTTCGCCCCCACAACCCAAAGATGTGCAAGGTAGGTGGATTGGCCGTGCTAAATTGCCCCTTAATTGGAAAAAATGAATTGGGTACTCTAAATTTATTTTAAAATAGGTTGTTATCAGGGTGGAGATAGTTTCCTTCAAAGCACATGAGGAAAGGACTGCGGGGGTGGAACGGCAGAAGCTGGTGGACTCCATCCTTGAGGTGGATCATCAGTAATCACGTGCCCCAACCCTGGAGCTGTTGGCAAGCAGGAAAAAGCTGCAGACACAATTTTAATTACCATCAACTGGTAAGGCAGTGGGCCAGCTGCGACTTTAAGGGGGATATTTTATGAACACTAGGAGAAGGCAAGTCATCTTTATAGCTCATCAGCTGAGTCCCAGGGGATTGCGCAGATAAGGGACTAGGCAGTGTGGTTTCTGTCCCGCTTAAGGTCAGTGTGGCTTTTGAAACATTTTATTGGGATCTCTATATATAGATTAGGAGCCCCCAGCGGAGAGTTCAGCCATGACGGATTTTTTGGATGGGTTATTCATCCCAGTGGCAGAGAGGGAGAGGCGGGAAGAATTGGAATCCCATTAGGCCTAGAGGAAATTCTGAAATGTATTGGGTTGATATAGATGGGTAAAGCTCCTGGCTCTGACGGCTTCCACATTGAGTTTTATAAGAAGTTTGTGGAATAATTGATCCCTCTAATTTTAATGACTTGCGCCGGACTCTATTTCCATGACACTTTTCTAAAAAATAGATTTTTATTAAGGCATTTATAATTTTAACAATTTTCAAACAAACCCAAAGTGAACAGCACATACCCAACCAGCAACCAAACCCAGCCAACATGGCTTCCATACACAATTCCCCAATCCCAATTTCCCACCTTATCCAGCCTGAGAAACCCAGCCATGTCACTAATCCATACTCCCGATTTTGGGGGGTTCCGATTCCCTCCATGCTGATAAGATCCATCTCCGGGCTACCAGGGAGGCAAAGACCAAAACATCAGTCTCTCTCGCCCCCTGGACTCCCAGGTCTCCTGACACACCAAAGGTCGCAACCTCTGGACTCAGAAACACCCTTACCTTCAATACCTTCGGAATGACGTTGGCAAATCCCTGCCAAAATCCCCTAAGCCTCGGACATGGCCAAAACATATGGACATGATTCGTGGGCAAACCAGCCACACCTATTCTTCACCCCTTCAAAGAACCTGCTCATCCGAGCCACAGTCATGTGCGCCACCTTAAATTGTATCAGGCTAAGCCTGGCACATGACGAGGACATGGTGACTCGCCTCAGGGCATCCTCCCATACCCCGACCTCCAACCCTGCCCAGTTCTTCCTCCCACTTTTGCTTAACCTCCCCTATTAGGCTCCCTCCCAATCCATGAGCTCTTTATAATTTTCCGATACCTTCCCCTACCCCACTCCCATTTTTGACACTACCTTGGCCTGTATCCCCTGGGGCAGCAGGTGCAGAAAGGTCGAAACCTGCCTCCATGCAAAGTCCTCACCTGCAAATAGCCCGCTCCCACCAGGCAGCTCGAGTTCCTCCTCCAATTCCTCCAAACACGGAAAGCCCCCATCTATAAACCGATCCCCAAACTGATCAATCCCAGCCACTGCCACCCCCAAAATCCCCCATCTAGCCCTCCCCGGCGCAAACTGGTGGTTACCACAAATCGGTGCCCATGCAGACGCCTCCTCCACCCCCAGATGCTTCCGCCACTGCCTCACACCCTCAGGGCAGCCACTATTACCGGGCGTCGGGCAGAGGTGTCGTTAACAGTGCCCTAAACTCGTGCCCCTACATGAGGCTGATTCCACCCGCTCCCACACGGACCCCTCCTCCACTACCCACTTCCTGACCATTGCTATGTTCACCATCCAATAATTTATAAAGTTTGGTAGGGCCAGCAAACCCCCCCCCCAATACCACCACCGGCTGTACCCTCCCCGCCAGTGACAACGGGAGCATATCCCACATTCTAAAGTCCCCCTTCATCTGCTCCACCAACCGAGCCAGATCCAGCTTGTGTAGTTGCTCCCACTCCTGCGCCACCTGGATGCCCAAATACCGAAAGCTCCCCCCACTACCCTGACCGGCATCTCTCCCAATCTCTTCTGCCCTTTCCCATATTCAATTTATACCCTGAAAACCGGCTGAATTCCTCTAGGAGCCCCATAATCCCTCTAATCTCCCCTCCCTAGCAGATCCAAATTGTACAACGAGACCCTGTGCTCCACCCCACACTATCCCCTGCCAGTCGTATCCCCTGCTAGTCCTTCGACGCTCTCAGCGCCATCGCCAGTGGCTGCTGAAACCTTCCCCCTATCGTTTATCTCCACATACCTCCGGATGGCCTCCCTCACCCGCTCAAACACCTCTTCCTCTGCCAACAGCCCTACATCTAACCTCCGTTGCGGGTGCTGCCCCCCCCCTTAATCACCCGCAAGTCCACCCAGTGTGGGGCGTGATCTGACATCACAATCGCCGAGTACTCAGCATCCGCCACCAATGTCTTATCTAAAATAAAGAAGTCAATTCGGGAGTACACTTTGTGCACATGGGAGAAGAATGAATATTCTTTCGCTCTCGCTCTCCCAAACATCCATGGACCCATCCCTCCATGTGTTCCATAAAGCCTTTTAGCTCCTTTGCTACCACCGACACCCTCCCTGACCTCTAGCTTGACCGATCTAGCCATGGATCCATGACCATATTAAAGTCCCCCCTCCCCCATGATCAGCCGATGCATGTGCAGATCAGGGATCTTTCCTAACACTCACCTCATGAACTCTACATCATCCCAGTTCAGAGCATAAATGGTCACCAGCACCACCAGCATCCCCTCCAATTTCCCACTCACCATAACCTACCTCCTCCCAGAGGTAGCCACTGTACTTCCTACTTCAAACGCCACCCGCTTGTTAATCTAAATCGCCATCCCCCTTGTTTTGGAATCTAGCCCCGAAAGAAATACCTGCCTTACCCACCCTTTCCTCAGCCTAGTCTGATCTACCACCCCCAGGTGCATCTCCTGTATCATCGCCACGTCCGCTTTCAAGCTTTTCAAATGTGCAAACACACGGGCCCCCTTGACAGTTCATGTGATCAGCCTGGTCACCCCCCCCCCCCCCCCCCCCCCCCCCCCCGTCGTCAATCAATCATCCCCCCACCCTCACTGATCAACCATAACCCCAGCCTGCGTCCTGCACCTCCTCGGGCGCTCACCATCATCGACCCTCCCCTGTCAGCAGTTCACCCCGCCTCCCCCCAACACAAAATAACAACCTCCCTCCCCCCACTAACCACCTGCTCACCCTCCACTGCGCTTCCGTGAACTAGTCCGCCCAGCTAGTGGGTAGTCCCCACTCATGGCGCTTAGCATCCTACCGCCCCCCCCCCACCCTGTTCAACCATCCTCCCAGTGCAAACTTAACAACCCCCACCAAACACAAAGAAAAGAGCAACCAACCATCCCACATCAGGAAAAATACAAACCCAAAACAAAAACACTGGACCAAACAGAATCAATCTGTCTGCGCGATTGATTCTCCAAATCTTCGATTCTCCAAATCTTCCACTTTCTCCTGCAGCCTCCTTTGTTGATCCCGCATCAAGCCCATCTCCGCTGCCATCGAGGCAAGCTGCTCCTTGTGTTCCCCCACCACCTCCTCCTGAGGACCAAGAAGGACTTTGCAACACCTCAGCAGTACTTCCTCCATTATCTTTTTTTTGTTCCAAGTGCATGATGACGCACAACCCGGTGTTGAAATCTGCCAACCCCTGACCTACACAATCACCTGAGACAGGATCGCCTGGCTCTGTGCCTCCAGCCTCGTCTCCATGCGGTCGATCCCCGCCTTTCTCGGGTCCACCACCCTGGTCAGGTGCTCCAAGTTCTCCTTCCTCTGCTGGGCAAATTTCTCATGGAAGAAGCCCACTCGCTGCTCCGTCGACCACTGAGCAGGCAGGATCGGTCCCTGACCCTCCACCATCCTCCCACCAGGCACCACACCAGCTTTTGACGATTGTTCGCTCCTTTTTCGACCACTTCTTGTCCACAAATCCATACAACTTTGGGGTACTCCTTCCTTCTACCCCTCCTGCACCTTTTACAATCTCTCAGCCCAGCCGTTAACTGGGGAAAGATCCAAAAGGTCCACCACGAGCGGGAGCCGCCAAATGTGCAACCACTCACACAATGACTGCCACCGGAAGTCTGATTTCCATGATACTTAAGAAGGACTAGGAACGTACGGAATGTGGGTCGTATCAACCTATTTCACTTTTGAACGTGGACACTAAGTTACTCGCAAATTGCTGGCACTGCGGTTGGAGTCCTGCCTAACAGAGGTGATCTCAGAAGACCAAATTTGCTTAGTCAACGGTCGGCAATTGTCGGCCGATATATGTTAGCTATTAAATGTTGTTTTCTCCCCTCTTCTGTACCTGAGCCGGAGGTGATTGAAAAGGCGTTTAATAGGGTGGAGATTCTTAAGTGGGATGTTCTTTCCAGGGGCCGGTGCAGACTCGATGGGCGGAATGGCTTCCTTCTGCACTGTAAATTCTATGATTTTCTTTTTTAAAGAGCTAGTCACCGTCAATTGTTAAGGGGTTTAGTTTAGTGGGGGGGGGGGGCTAGGTCAGATGGGGCACCTGATTGTTTATTGTGTTCTTTTTGCATTGTAACGTGAATTAACTGTTTTTTATTATTTTGTTTATAATTTAAAATGTTCAATTAAAAAATATATATTTTAAAACTGTAAAGCACTTGGGATGACCTGAGGTCATGAAAGCTGTTTTGTAAATGCTAGTTCTTTCTTCTTGTTTCGTATATTGGCAACAAACCCATTGTCTCAGGTGAATGTGTAGGTGAGCAGTAGGCAGATTTCAACACCGGATTGTGCGTCGTCATGCACTTGGAACAAAAAAAAGATAATGGAGGAAGTATTGCTGAGGTGTTGCAAAGTCCTTCTTAGTCCTCAGCTGGGGCCCTGTGCTCAGTTCTGGGCACTGCACCTTCGACAGAGTATAATGGTCTTGGAAGGAGTGCAGCACAGATTCACCAGAACAGGAGAGAGGACATAAATTAGGTTTATATACCCTGGAATGTTGAAGGTTATGGGATGATTTGAGTGAGATTTTAGCATTTTGAAAGGAATTGGTGGTGTAGATAGAGAGAACCTCTTAAGGGGGCATGACCTTAAAATCAGAGGCCATTTAGTCGGAGAGAAAGGAAACGCTTCATCACACAATTGTGTGGATCCGCCTCCCCCCGCCCCCCACTCTCCAGAAAACCGATGCCAACTCAATTAATTTGAAATTGATCGATCTTTGCTAGCCAGGGCAATTAAGAAACATTGAACCGAGGTAGGTATGTGGCATTAGGATACAGATCCGTCGTGATCATTGAATGGTGAAATGGGCTCAAAGACTATGTCTGTTCCTGTGTTCCTAGTTTGTGTGGGCCTCTTTAGGGACACAGAGAATCAATGTGTTGCACTATATGCAGGGAAATTAGGCTGTTATGAATATTTTCTTTTAATAAAGACAAAACAAATATTGTCAAGTTATTACTTTTCTCCAGCACCGTAATTTAAATTTTTTAATGAAAATTTGACTTTGAATTGTCAGGAGTAGACTGCATTTGGAAAGAGTAATTATAGTAATAGTTTTAGCACTCGGTGTTGCAAACTGTTTTGTGTTCTGCTGCTGTTTCAGACCTCTAATCAGAATTGGAAAATGTTAAACATTTAGCCAGTACAGAGTGAGGATGGGGACAGCAGAGTGTGGGTGGAGGGGAAAGTAAAGAATAAAAGAAAGTAGGTTTGTGACACGATGGACGACAGAAATGACAATGGTGGTCGGCAGAAAGGCGGGGTAAAGGGCAAGTTATTATGAGAGCTGTCCCACAGACCAGCCAAGTGACAGACTGACATAGTCATACTCACAGAATCATATCTTGCAGACAATACCCCAGACACCACCATCAATATCCCTGGGTGTGTCCCGTCCAGACCCATCAGAGGCATAGTGGTAAACAGTTGGTATGGATTTGTTTTGGGAGTGTTCAACATCGACTTTGGACCATGTGAAGTCTCATTGCATCAGGTCTTTCATGGGGTTACAAGGTAACCTCTTATTCGTTACCACCTACCGCTTCCCCCTCAGCGAATCAGTGCTCCTGTATACTGAATACCATTGGTTAAAAAGCACTGAGAGTAGCAAGGGCACAGAATGTCAGTGGGTGGGGGATTCCATGTCCATCACCGAGTGGCCCGGATGAGCAATTATTGACTGAGCTGGTTGAGTTCTAAAAGACATAGCTGCTAGACTGGGTCTGCGGCAGTTGTGAAGGAACCAACAGAGGAAGAAACATACTTGACCTCATTCTCACTTATCTACCTGCCGCAGGTGCATCTGTCCATTACAGTATTAGTAGCTGTGACCTCCTGAAGTCCCGTCTTCACATTGAGAATACCCTCCATCATGTTACGTGGTATCACCACCTTGCTAAAATAGATAGATTTCGAATTGATCTAGCAACTCAAAACTGGGCATCCAGAAGGCACAGTGGGCCATCAGGAGCAGAAGAGTTGTATGAAACCACAATCTTGAACATTGTGACCGGGCATACCCCTGCTCTACCATTAGCAACAAGCCAGAGATCAACCGTGGCTCAATGAAGAGTGAAGACGGGCATGTCAGGAACAACTCATTCAGTCATGGACAGTTAAGCAATAACTGAAGGAGGAGGCTCCAACAATATCCCCATCCTCGATAAAGGCAGACCCCTGCATATCAGTGCAAAAGACGAGGCTGAAGCATTTACAACAATCCTCATCCAGAAGTGCCGAGAGAATGATCAATCACTGCCTCCTACTGAGATTCCCAGCATTTCTTGTACCAGTCTTCAACCAATTCTATTCACTCAATATGATATCAAGAAATGGCTGAAAGAAAGGGCAGCATGGTGGCACAGTGGGTTAGCCCTGCTGCCTCACGGCGCCGAGGTCCCTGGTTCGATCCCGGCTCTGGGTCACTATCCGTGTGGAGTTTGCACATTCTCCCCGTGTTTGCGTGGGTTCCGCCCCCACAACCCAAAGATGTGCAGGGTAGGTGGATTGATCACGCTAAATTGCCCCTTAATTGGAAAAAATGATTTGGGCACTCTAAAGTTATTTTAAAAAAAAGAAATGGCTGAAAGCACTGGATACTGTTAAATTTCATGACATAAAGCTAATCTTCCTTTTAAATGGACACAAAAAACCTTAAAGATGGCTGCAAAAGTCACAACCTTTGTCAACCGTACAGTGGTCAAGCTCTAGAAGGCTGCCAAGTGGATTGCAGGTAAGCATATCCAGAAATGGAAAGACATTTTAAATTTAATTTGCAATTCCACAAGAGTAAATGGAAACTCATTGTGGATTCCTCAAGGTTTGAATATCCCTGTCCTCTCTCTTCAAACCTAGGAGAATGGGAAACATTCAAGTTAAACGCTGAGACATTTAAAAGGTTAATTTCCTCAGATAAAAAGACAATGGATGAGCTCCCCCCCCCCCCCCCCCCCGCCACAGGCTGTGACTAATCCAATGCCTAATATGGAAGCATGATTTGACAGTTTGGGATAGCAGCCATTTTAAGTTTTGGAACTGTATAAAGTCTGTTTGAGAACAGCTATGTTACATGCAAACTCCCAAGAAGAACTCTGAGAAACACCATCAGAGAAGGTTCTTGCCCAAATGAAGGAGAAAGTGGAGAGTATTGAGAAATCAATTGCTGGAAGAATCCAGACAATCAAAGTGTTGTAACCGCAGAAGGAGGACCAGGAAACCTTCTCCCTCTCCCAAAAACCTGCTGAGTTCACCTGAAAAGGCTCTCCATAAATGGTCCTCCAGAGAGGTGTGGTGGATCTTGAGGGCTTGGACAGGAGGTAAGAGAGGAGGATGAATTGGAGTCTGAGAGAGGTGTCCCTGCTGCACAACAAGGTGGTCTCCTCCTGCTACCTTTCAGGAAGAGGACCTCCCTCCTTCCCCCTCAGGACCTCCAGCATTAGGTTTTATTTGTTGTTGATGGGATGTGGGCATCACTAGCTGGACCAGCATTTATTGCCTATCCCTGAGGGCATTGCTGTGGATGTGGAGTCACATGTAGGCCAGAAAAGGTAAGGACAGCAGACATCCTCCCCTAAAGTACATTAGTGAACCCAATGGGTCTTTACGACACTCGACAATGGTTTCATGGTCATCATTAGACATCTATTTCCAGATTTTTTGTATTCAAATTTCACCATCTGCCATGGCGGGATTTGAGCCCTGCTGTCCAGACTCTGGGGGCGGGATTCTCCAATCCCGCGGCAGAGTGTCCACGCCGTCGTAAACGCCGTCACGTTTTACAATGGCGTGAACGGGCTGCTCCCACGACTAATTCTGGCCCCTACAGGGGGCCAGCACGGCGCTGGAGCGGTTTGCGCCGCTCCAGCTGCCGCTCCCAGCACAAACTGTGTGCCACGGGATCCACGCATGCGCAGTTGCACCGGCGCCAACGAGGACATGCGCAGTGGCGCTGGCGCCAATGTGCACATGCGCAGTGGCCTCCTTCAAATATGGCGCAGGACTACAGGGGTCGGCGTGTAGGAAAGGAGGCCCCCAGCCACAGAGGCCGGCCCGCCGATCAGTGGGCCTCCGATGTGGCCTGGCCTGCGATCGGACTCCCCCCCCCCCCCCCCCCCCACTCCCCCCCCCCCCCCCCCACAGGCCGGCACCCGACCCTGACACGCCGTGGTCCTGCCGGCCCAGAGCAGGTTAGTACGGCGCTGGCGGGACTCGGCTCTTTTCCTAAATCCGATCAGCCCATCCGGGCCGGAGAATCGGCCGCCCAGCCGCGTACAGCGACCCTGAACCGGCGCCAGCCACGCCGGTGCCAATGGCGCCGATTCTCCACTCTGGAGAATCGCGTGCCGGCGGCGGGGCCCATTCGCGGGGATTCTCCAGCCCGGCCCAGGGCTGGGGAATCGCGCCCTGGGTCTCTGATTATTAGTTCAGCGATAATACCACTACGCCACTGCCTCCTCAGGTCAGCATCAATGAAGCAAGGGTTGCCCTGCCTGGATGCCAGACCTCTAGCTCCTCTGTGTCATCGTATTTCCCTTGGGTGTAATATGTGGGCTTGGCATAAATTGCAGATCTCTGCCTCGGGACAACCAGCAATCTGAGTGATGGTTGACATTTGGTCTCCAAATACGTCTCGCACTTCAATTGACCCACCTGCATTACTGCCCTTACTGGTTTTAAATGAACAGAAAATACATCTTCATACCAATTACGAACTCGTCCTAGTGAATGGGCGAGATTTAATGGATAGGTTTCTAAGCGTGGTAGCGAGCGGGAACTGCTGTGAGCTTCCGGACACTCAGCTCGAAGAGGCTGTCACCGCTTTAAATCCGGGTAACGGAGTTGCAGGATAAGGGTGGGAGACTGGTTAGGATGCTCTTCCAGAGGATCAATTCAGACAGTATATGAAACTGAAAGTAGTACAAATCAGTCGCTGTTTCACCAGTAAGGAATGTCTGGGGCCCTGGATGATAAGGGAGGAAGTGAAACACCACTTGTAGCATCTCCTGCACTTGCATGGGAAGGCACTGTGGAAAGGCAATAAGTGTTGGGGTTGATTAATGCATATACTAGGGTGTCACAATTTTTGGAAAACGTGTTATGTTTCTGTGTTTTCATGATTTTAATAAATTTGTTTGGCAATTAAAACTTCAAATACCATTCAGGAGTTGTGATGCCCAGCAGCTTGTTGAAGTTGAGAAGAATTCAATGGTCGCACTGGACAGAATCAGTAGCCAAATAAATCTCTTTTTCCAAAAATTGTTATTTAAACATAGCATATTTTTCCTAGATAACGGTAGAAGTGAAAATATTTCTCACGGCATGGGGAATGAGGGGTCTCTTTAGGCAGGCTTCTCATCCATTTGCAGAACACTGCAGCTTAAGATCATTCATTGGGACTTCCGGGTGCGGCTATGCAGAGCTAGGTCGCATGTTCGGTAGCTCCCGCTTGGAACGGACATTTAGGCTCTTTACATGGCCTCCACGGCATTTGTTTGACATTTCCCGGTGTGGGAAGAAGACTGCAACATTCCCCCGACAGTGCCCCCCAGGAATGGTATGTCTCTTGGTTACCAGACCTGGCAGAAACAGTAAAAGATTTGGCTTAACTGCAGGATAAACAAAGCCTCTTCCAGCATGCAGGCGGGTGAAGGGCAAGCTTAAAGCTGCAAGCTGACTTGAGGGCCTTTATTAAAGGTGAATTCTAGCAGCAGCGGGAACAACTGTGAAAAGATCTACCAAGGCCATTGAAGAAGCGGGGCGAGGCTTCCGGTGGCGGCCATGGAGGAGTAGGTCACGCATTCAGCAGCTCCCGTCTGGAACGGACTCTCAGACCTTTTTCAGGAGTTTCCACAGACCTTTTGGGGCAGATTGGTGAAGTGAACACTGCCAAAAGGAGTCCCTCTCGAGACTTTCGGTCGCGGCTATGCGGAGCTAAGTCACACATTCGGCGGCTCCCGCAAAAACTGACTTTTGGGCTCTTTTCAGGGCCCCCAAGGGCACTTTTTCAATGTTTCCCGGTGTGGGAAGGAGTTAATAATAGCTCCCCGTCAGTATATGGCTTTAACTAGGAGCGGGGCGACAAAAAAGGTGGTGGTGCACCAGAAGAAGGGAGGGAAGAAGGACAAAATGGCGGAAGGTGGAGACCAGGCAGCGTGGAGGCAGTGGGCGGAGGAGCAACAGGAGAGTATCCAGCGCTGCCTCAGAGAGATTAAAACGGACCTGCTAGAGCCGATGAAGGCTTCTATTGATAAGCTGCTGGAGACACAGACGGCTGGAGACACAGACGGGGGTGGCGATCCGAGAGGCTCGACAAAAGATCTCTGACAATGAGGACGAGATCTTAGGCCTGGCGGTAAAGGTGGAGGCGCACAAGGCGCTCCACAAGAAATGGCAGGAGTGGTTCGAGGAGATGGAGAATCGGTCGAGGCGGAAAAATCTGCGGATTCTGGGCCCCCCGGAGGGGCTGGAGGGGACGGACGTGGGGGCCTATGTGGTCACCATGTTGAACTCGCTGATGGGAGCGGGGTCCTTCCAGGGGCCCCTGGAGCTGGAAGGGGCCCATAGAGTGTTGGCGAGGAGGCCCAAGGCTAACGAGCCTCCGCGGGCGGTGCTGGTGCGGTTCCATCGATTCGTCAATCGGGAGTGTGTGCTCAGGTGGGCCAAGAAGGAGAGGAGCAGCAGGTGGGAGAACGCGAAGGTTCGGATATATCAGGACTGGAGTGCGGAGGTGGCAAATAGGAGGGCCGGGTACAATCGAGCGAAGGCGGTGCTGCACAGGAAGGGGGTGAAGTTTGGCATGTTGCAGCCGGCGCGACTGTGGGTTACCTACAAGGACCGGCACCATTATTTTGAGTCTCGGGAGGAGGCGTGGGCCTTTGTTCAAGCCGAGAAGCTGGACACAGACTGAGGGTCGGGATGGGCGATTGGGGACTGTGGTGGATATGTTATGCCTATTTTTGGTTGGGAGGGGGGGACCTTTGCATTGTTTTGGGTTTCTTTTTCTCTGTGTTTTTCTCTTTTGGGTTTGGGATGGTGGATGGGGTGGGTTGGGCACTATTTTGGTTGGTGGCGGGGCCTGGTAGGTGGAGAGCGTGGGCTTTTTTCCCGTTCAGTCTTACCTGGTCTGCCACCTTCAGGTGTGTCTCCTGGAGCATAATCACATCCGCCTTGAGCCCCTTCAGGTGCGCGAACACGCGGGCCCGCTTAACCAGCCCATTCAGTCCCTTACATTCCAGGTTATCAGCCGGATCAGGGGGCTACCCGCCCCCCTCCCCGCCGACTAGCCCCTCCTTTGGGGGGGGCGGGGCCGGGGCGGGGAAGCGAGGATCGTTTCCCGCGCTTAGAACGGAGGGGGAGGGGGAGAGCCTGTGGATGGGGAGCGGGAGAGGAGGGTGTGCCACACAATGGGAGGAGTCGAAGGGGAGGCGGGAGTGGCCGGGGTCAGCAGGAGTCAGCTGACTTGCGGAAGTGCAATGGGGGGAGTAAACCAGCTAGGATGGGTCCTAGCCGGGGGGGGGGGGGGGGGGGGGGGGAGGGGGGAATCGAGTTGCTGCTGCTAAGGTCAAGGAGGAGCTGGAGCGAGTAGGGGGGGGGTCGAGACGGGGTATGCCGCTGTGGGGAACGGGCCGGGTGTGCGGTCGGGCGTGTGGCTGGCTGAGGAGGGGCTAGTCGGCGGGGGAGGGGGGGGCGGGTAACCCCCTGATCCGGCTGATAACCTGGAATGTAAGGGACTGAATGGGCCGGTTAAGCGGGCCCGCGTGTTCGCGCACCTGAAGGGGCTCAAGGCGGATGTGGTTATGCTCCAGGAGACACACCTGAAGGTGGCAAACCAGGTAAGACTGAGGAAAGGTTGGATAGGTCAGGTGTTTCACTCGGGGCTGGATGCCAAAAATCGAGGGGTAGCGATCTTGGTGGGAAAGAAGGTGTCATTCGAGGCGTTGAGCACTGTGGCAGATAATGGCGGTAGGTACATAATGGTAAGTGGTAAGTTGCAGGGAGAGAGGGTGGTACTGGTCAATGTGTATGCTCCGAACTGGGACGATGCGGGTTCTATGCGGCGTATGTTGGGTCGGATCCCAGACTTGGAAGTGGGGGGCCTGATAATGGGGGGAGACTTTAACACGGTGTTGGATCCTGCACTGGATCGCTCCAGGTCTAGGACGGGTAGGAAGCCGGCGGCGGCTAAAGTGTTGAGGGGATTTATGGACCAAATGGGAGGGGTGGACCCTTGGAGATTTGCAAGGACGGGGCTAGGAAATTTTCATTCTTCTCACATGTCCATAAGGCTTATTCTCGAATCGACTTTTTCATTTTGAGTAGGGCGCTGATAGCGAGAGTAAAGGATACCGAGTATTCAGCAATAGCCATTTCGGACATCGCCCCGCATTGGGTGGACTTGGAGATGGGGGAGGAGAGGGACCAACGCCCACTGTGGCGCTTGGAGGTGGGGCTGTTGGCGGACGAGGAGGTGAGCGAGCGGGTCCGAGGAAGTATAGAGAGGTACTTGGAGACCAACGACAACGGGGAGGTCCGAGTGGGGATGGTATGGGAGGCACTGAAGGCGGTGGTGAAGGGAGAGCTGGGGCGAGATTCTCCGACCCCCCGCCGGGTCGGAGAATCGCCGGGGGCTGGCGTGAATCCCGCCCCCGCCGGTTGCCGAATGTTCCGGCACCGGATATTCGGCGGGGGCGGGAATCGCGCCGCGCCGGTTGGCGAGCCCCCCCCCCCCCCGGCGATTCCCCAGCCCGGATGGGCCGCAGTCCCGCTGCTTGAATGCCTGTCCCGCCGGCGTGGATTAAACCACCTCTCTTACCGGCGGGACAAGGCGGCGCGGGCGGGCTCCGGGGTCCTGGTGGGGGGGGGGGGGGGGCGTGGGCCGATCTGGCCCCGGGGGGTGCCCCCACGGTGGCCTGGCCCGCGATTGGGGCCCACCGATCCGCGGGCGGGCCTGTGCCGTGGGGGCACTCTTTTCCTTCCGCATGCGCCACGGTCTCCACCATGGTGGAGGCGGAAGAGACTGCCTCCACTGCGCATGCGCGGGGATGCCGTGAGCGGCCGCTGACGCTCCCGCGCATGCGCCGCCCGGCAATGTCATTTCCACGCCAGCTGGCGGGGCACCAAAGGCCTTTCCCACCAGCTGGTGGGGAGGAAATCAGTCCGGCGCGGGCCTAGTCCTTCAAGGTTAGGGCTCAGCTGGTCAAGATGCGGATTCCGCACCTTTGGGGTGGCGTGATGCCGGACTGATTTGCGCCGTTTTTGGCACCAGTCGGCGGACATCGCGGCGATTACGGAGAATTTCGCCCCTGATCTCCATTAGGGCCCACAACGAGCGGAGGGAGAGGGAGAGGCTGGTGGGGGAGATGGTGAGGGTAGACAGGAGGTATGCGGAACAGCCTGAGGAAGGATTGTTGAGGAAGAGGCGCAGCCTCCAGGCCGCATTCGACCTGGTGACGACCAGGAAGGCGGAGGTGCAGTGGAGGAAGGCCCAGGGGGCGGTCTACGAGTATGGGGAAAAGGCAAGCCGGATGCTGGCGCATCAGCTTCGGAAGCGGGACGCAGCTCGGGAGATCGGGGGAGTTAAGGACGGGTGGGAGTGTGGTGCGGAGTGGGGTTGGCATCAATGGGGTCTTCAGGGACTTCTACGAGGAATTGTACCGATCCGAGCCCCCAAGGAGGAGGGAGGGATGGGCCGTTTCCTGGACCAATTGAGGTTTCCAAAGGTGGAAGAGGAACTGGTGGCAGGACTGGGGGCCCCGATTGGGCTGGAGGAGCTGATCAAAGAGATAGGAAGCATGCAGGCGGGGAAGGCACCGGGGCTGGATGGTTTCCCGGTCGAGTTCTCTAAAATATATGTGGACATGTTGGGCCCGCTGTTAGTTAGGACCTTTAAAGAGGCAAGGGAGGTGGGGGGGGGGGGGGGGGGGGGGGGGGCTTTACTCCCGACGATGTCCCGGGCACTGATCTCCTTGAAGCGGGATAAGGATACCCTGCAATGTGGGTCTTACAGACCGATTTCCTTGCTAAATGTAGATGCCAAGATGCTGGCGAAGGTCTTAGCCACGAGGATTGAGGATTGTGTGCCGCAGATCATCCATGAAGACCAGACGGGGTTTGTGAAGGGGAGATAGTTGAACGCGAATGTGCGGAGGCTTTTGAACGTTATCATGATGCCGGCGAGGGAGGGGGAGGCGGAGATAGTGGTGGCGATGGACGCTGAGAAAGCCTTCGATAGAGTAGAGTGGGGGTACCTGTGGGAGATGCTGAAGAGGTTCGGGTTTGGGGAGGGGTTTGTCACGTGGGTTAGGCTGTTGTATGAGGTCCCGATGGCGAGTGTGGCCACAAATAGGAGGAGGTCCGAGTACCTTCGGTTGCACCGAGGGACGAGACAGGGGTGTCCCCTGTCCCCCATGCTCTTCGCACTGGCGATTGAACCCCTGGCTATGGCACTGAGAGAGTCGAGGAACTGGAGGGGGTTGGTGTGGAGTGGGGAGGAGCATAGGGTGTCGCTTTATGCGGACGACCTGCTGCTGTATGTGGCGGACCCGGTGGGAGGAATGCCAGTGGTAATGAGGATCCTTAGGGAATTCGGGGACTTTTCGGGGTACAAGCTCAATATGGGAAGAGCGAGCTGTTCGTAGTTCAGCTAGGGGACCAGGAGAGGGGGATTGGCGAGCTCCCACTAAAAAGTGTGGAGAGGAGCTTCAGATATTTGGGGGTCCAGGTGGCCAGGAGCTAGGGGGCCCTGCATGGGCTTAACTTTACAAGGCTGGTGGAGCAAATGGAGGAGGAGTTCAAGAGGTGGGACGCGTTGCCGCTGTCCTTGGCGGGTAGGGTGCAGTCAATAAAATGACGGTGCTCCCAAGGTTTTTGTTCCTGTTCCAGTGCCTCCCCGTGTTTATCCCGAAGGCTTTTTTCAGGCGGGTTAAAGGAGTATAATGGGGTTTGTGTGGGCGCGATGGACTTCGAGGGTGAGAAGGGTGTTCCTGGAGCGGTGTAGAGATAGGGGGGGGCTGGCGCTGCCCAACCTCTGTGGGTACTACTGGACCACCAATGCGACAATGGTGCGCAAGTGGGTGATGGAGGGGGAGGGGGATGCATGGAAGAGGCTGAAAACGGCGTCCTGTGTGGGTACGAGTCTGGGGGCGCTGGCAACGTCGCCGCTGCCGCTCCCTCCAAGGAGGTATACCACGAGCCCGGTGGTGGTGGCGGCCCTCAAAATTTGGGGGCAGTGGAGGCGGCATAGGGGGGAAGTTGGGGCCTCGGCGTGGACCCCATTACGGGGGAACCACCGGTTCGCCCCAGGAAGAACAAGTGGAGGGTTTTCGGGATGGCACAGGGCAGGGATACGAAAGTTGCGGGACCTGTTTGTGGACGGGAAGTTCGCGAGCTTGGGTGAGCTGGAGGAGAAGTACGGGCTCCCCCCGGGGAACACCTTCAGGTACTTACAGGTAAGGGTGTTTGCCAGACGGCAGGTGGTGGAATTCCCGCGGCTACTGCCACACACAGTACAGGACAGGGTGCTCTCGGGGGGCGGGTGGGAGTGGGTAAGATCTCGGAAACTTACCAGGTGATGCAGGAGGAGGAGGAGGCCTCGGTGGTGGAGTTGAAAGGTAAGTGGGAGGAGGAGTTGGGAGAGGAGATCGAAGAGGGGACGTGGGCAGATGCCCTAAGGAGGGTGAATTCTTCCTCTTCGTGCGCGAGGCTCAGCCTCATACAGTTTAAGGTGCTGCACAGGGCACACATGACCGGGACAAGGATGAGCCAGTTCTTTGGGGGGTGAGGACAGGTGTGTTAGGTGCTCAGGGAGCCCAGCAAATCACACCCATATGTTCTGGGCATGCCCAGCGCTGGAGGAATTTTGGAAGGGCGTAGCGAGGACGGTGGCGAGGGTGGTAGGATCCAGGGTCAGACCGGGCTGGGGGCTCGCAATATTTGGGTTGGCAGAGGAGCCGGGACTGCAGGAGGCGAAAGAGGCCGGAATTCTGGCCTTTGCGTCCCTGGTAGCCCGGCGAAGGATTCTCCTTCAGTGGAAAGATGCGAGGCCCCCAAGCGTGGAATCCTGGATCAGCGGTATGACAGGGTTCATTAAATTGGAGAGGGTGAAATTCGTCTTGAGAGGGTTCTTTAGGCGGTGGCAACCGTTCTTAGACTTTCTGGCAGAACGATAGACATTGGTCAATGGCAGCAGCAACTCGGGGGGTGGGGGGGGGGGGGGTGTTTACTTTATTTTTGTTTATGTTATTTACACTGGAGGGTCTGAGGGGGTGTATACACCTGTTGTGTTAAGTCAGGGTGTTAATGTTAATTTATTATTTATGTACAGGGGGGGAGGGGTTTGGGGGGTTGCTTTTTTAGATTGTGTTTTGTACTTAACCCTGTTGGGTTCTTTTTTCTTTCTCATTTTGTTATTGATATTTTATGAAAACCTTTAATAAAAAATTATTTTTTTTAAAAAAAGATCATTCATTGGTAGTGACAACCTGACAATTTTGAAGCAGGTAATGAAACCCCTCTGTTTCACCTATTCACCTGCCTGTGTTCTAATGGTTTGGGAGTGGGGATACGCAAAAGATTGGTGTGAATTTAGATTTTTCAATAATTTAGTCCTGCCCATACAAATCGGGCATTCACGATCATCAAGTTGTAAATGTATCCAACCAATTTGTTAAAGAGGCAACCAGCAACTTACGACTGAGATTTAAACTGCTTCTTGGATTTTAAAAAATTCATTTTTATAGGATGTGGGTTTCGCTCGCTGGGTCAGCATTTGTTGCCCATCCCTAATTGCCCTTAAGAAGGTGGTGGTGTGCTGCCTTCTTGAACCGCTGCAGTCCTTGATGTGTAGGTACTCCTACTGTGCTATTAGGGAGGAAGTTCCAGGATCTGTAACCCAGCGACAGTGAAGGAACGTCGATATATTTCTAAGTCAGGGTGGTAAGTGACTTGGACGGGAACTTCCAGGTAGTGGTGTTCCCATGTATCTGCTGCCCTTGTCCTTCTAGATGATAGTGGTCTTGAATTTGGAAGGTGCTGTCTAAGGGCAGCTTGGTAGCACAGTGTGTAGCACTGTTGCTTCACAGCTCCAGGGACCCAGGTTCGATTCCTGGCTTGGATCACTGACTGTGTGGAGTCTGCACGTTCTCCGTGTGTCTGCGTGGGTTTCCTCCGAGTGTTCCAGTTTCTTCCCACAAGTCCCGAAAGATGTGTTGTTAGGTGATTTGGAAATTCTGAATTCTCCCTCTGTGTACCCGAACAGGTGCCGGAATGTGGCAACTAGGAGCTTTTCACAGTAACCTCATTGTAATGTTAATGTAAGCCTACTTGTGACAATAAAGAATATAAAAAGGAACTTTGGTGAGTTCCTGCAGTGCATCCGATAGATGATACACATGGCTGCTACTGTGCGTTGGTGGTGGAGTGAGTGAATGTTTGTGGAAGCGGTACCAATCAAGCAGCTGCTTTGTCCTGGATGGTGTCCAGGTTGAGTGTTGTTGGAGCTGCACTCATCCAGGCAAGTGGGGAGTACTCCATCACACCTCTGACTTGTGCTTTTGTAGATGACAAACGGACTTTGGGGAGTTAGGAGGTGAGTTACTTGCCGCAGGATTCCTAGCTTCTGATCTGCTCTTTGTAGCCACAGTATGGTTAGTCCGAGTCTCAGGTCAATGATAACTCCCAGGATGTTGATAGTTGGGGATTCGGTGATGGTAATGCCATTGATTGGGGCGATGGTTTGATTCTCTCTTTTTGGAGATGGTCATTACCTTGCATTTCTGTGGCAAGAATGTTCTTGTCGCTTGTCATCCCAAGCCTGGATATTGTCCAGGTCTTGTTGCGTTTGCACTTGGAATGCTTCAGTGTTGAGGAATCGTGAATGGTGCTGAAAACCTCTGTGTGAAGGAAGGTAATTGATGAACAGCTGAAGATGGGTGGGCCCAGGATATTACCCTGAAGAACTCCTACAGTGATGTCCTGGGACTGAGATGACTGACCTCCAACCATCTTCCTTTGTGCTAGGTATGTGTTACAACCCCCAAAGGGGCTTACACCTGCATTGTATTGGATTCTCCTCCTACATCTTGGAATACGAGCTCCCCAGGTAACTATGGGGCAGAGCTTTCTCCCAATTGGAGGATCCCCACAGGATTATAAACTCCAGCCTGGGAACAGGTCAGGGAAGAGAACCCTGAGGGGGAGTGAAGAGTGAGAGCGTATTGTATTGAGGAGTAGTAGAATAAACCCAGTTGTACCCTGTCTGACTGGCTACGTGTGGAGTCCTTGCCTTCGGTCGCAACAGTATGACTCCAACCAGTTTTCACCTTGATTCCCATTGACTCCAGTTTTGCTAGGGCTCCTTGATGTCATACTCGATCAAATGCTGCCTTGATGTCAAGGGCAGTCACTCTCTCCTCACCTCTGGAGTTCCACTCCTTTGTCCACGTTTGAGCCGAGGCTGTAATGAGATCAGGAAGTTTTCCCTACTTCTCAACTTTGTGCATGAAATGACTTTGGGTTTATTCGATCCTACTCCCACCTTCACAGTTATCAACAACTGCAGCCTTGCCCCAACTTGTCTGAAAACAATGCATGTGAAGGCATTGATTCATTCACCAGTATGATGTTGATGAGTTATGTCGCACGTTTCAAGGTCACCTTCAGCTGAGGGCAACCACAGCACTGCCAGAAACTATTGTGGTCATTTTGGCCTGGACTTACTTGTCTTCAGCAATTTCCAGGTTTCCACAGGTACATCAACAATATCAGAATGTCTTCATTACTTTGCCAGTGGACAACTGGAAACAGCATGAGAAAGCGGTTGAATTGCCTCGGCTCCTAACGTACACAAGTACTTCCATTGATTATATGTATGTATGTAGGTTCTTTGTAACCAAACATTTTACTAATGTGCAGCTTTTTTCCTACTATCTTAACAAACTTCTGTAAGTCAGTGCTTCTATACATGACTTTCTCCATTCGACCGGTAAACCTGTGTTGAGGAGGAGCAAATTGTAAACCCCAAGGCAGGTACAGCAGTAGTCTGAGCATTATGCAAAACAAATGTAATATCCTCATCTTGTTAATGGGATTTTCATTGCAAAAGTCTCTGAAGTTAGTTCACATGCCAAGATTGACACCAATGTTTCTATTTTATGCATTAGGACAGCAGATGGAATCCTCCACATTTTCCATCATGTTCTTAAAAACTGGTATGTGCTTTCAGCAATTATTCCAACCATCTTTCATCCTAATGAAGAATTATTGTTTTACAAACTGGGCCCCAGGGGTTAGAATCTCTGTCCTCAAAATATGGGGGAGTACAATCTCTCCCTCTGGCATTCTGATTCTTGCTCCTGTATCACTGCCAATTGCTCCTGAACACTTGTCCGTCTTTCAACCAATGTAACTATCCTCAGCTCACTTTCTCGGTTCCTTGTAGTGAATGGTTCAATGATTTTACTTGACAGGTAAGATTTAGTAAGATGGTGTCCTGTAAATTTTTGTTCTAGTCACTAGCCCCTGCCTCAGCTTCAGCCATTAAAGCAAAAGTATCACAAAAGGTTTTGCACCATCACCTAACACTTGCCATATGCCTGCAGCACTGTTTTAACATGTGTTTTGGTTTAGTGAATGTTATGGACCCTGATGTGGGGCCAGAAATCCTAATCTTTATTTTACGCTTCCTTTTTTAAGTCCCATGCGATAAAACAGTGCAAAGTGATTCCACACCAATGAATCAGATCAAATCTCTGCAGCCCTGCCAGATCCCGTCATGAATGGTGGTGGACAATTAAATAAACGAAAGAGAAAATGCTGGAAAATCTCAGCAGGTCTGGCAGCATCTGTAGGGAGAGAAAAGAGCTAACGTTTCGAGTCTGATGAATCTTTGACAGCTTTGACAAAGAGTCATCGGACTCGAAATGTTAGCTCTTTTCTCTCCTTACAGATGCTGCCAGACTTGTTGAGATTTTCCAGCATTTTCTCTTTCGTTTCAGATTCCAGCATCCGCAGTAATTTGCTTTTATTTAATTAAATAACAAACACAGACTGGGTGACCGCTTTGGTCCATCTGCAAGCAGGACCCAGACCTTCCTGTTGATTGCCATTTCAACTCGCCATCCTGCCCTCATGTTCACATGTCCCTCCTTGGCCTGCTGCAAATCCCAAAGTAAACTGGAGGAACAGCACCTCCTCTTCCAATCAGACACATTCCTGCCTTCCGGACTTGGTTCAACAAGTGTAAACTCTCTCCTCCGCCTTCATCCCATTTTTATTTCTTTCTCTCAATTTTTCATTCCTCCCATTGCTTTGTTTTTTTCCCTCACCTCTCCCCACCTCACTTGGGCCATCTGTTCCCTGTTCCAAGTTGTCCTTTGACACACTGCTTATGTCTGTTAGACATTTACACATTCTTATCTCTTAAAGTACCACCATCGGCACCCTTCTTGGTCATTATCACGACCAATTACATTCTCTTCTTCTTTTGTTCATGACATCTTTGTTAATCTCCACCTGTCGCTGGCCACCCATCCAGCCCCACTGCTCCATGCCCCCCTCCACCCCCACAATGTTATAAATCTCATCCTTTTTCCAGTCCCCTGTAGCTCTGACAAGGAATCATGCAGATGCTGTCAGATCTGCTGAATTTGTCCAGCATTTTCTGACTTTTGTTTCAGGTTTCACATCCGCAGTAATTTGCTTTTATTTTATTTGAACAAACCAGATGAATAGACTTTACAAATATCCCCATCCTCAATGATGGGAGCACAGCATGTCATACAAGAGACCAGGCTGAAACATTTGTAGCCATATGTGCCAACAGAATGATCCCATCTCAAACCTCCTCCTGCGATCCCTAACATCACGGATGTCAAGACTCAGTTAATTCAATTCAATCTGTGATAAGAAATGACAGAAGGCACTGGATACTATGAAGGCTGTAGACCCTAACAATATTTCGGCAATATTATCGAAGACTGTGCTTCAGAATTTGCCGTGCCCCTAGCCAAGCTGTTCCTGTACAGCTACAAGACTGGCATCGACCCAGCAATGTGGAAAATGATCCAGGTATGTGTTGTCCACAAAAAGCAGGACAAATCCAACCCAAACATTTACTGCCCCATCAATCCGCTCTCTATTTTCAGCAAGGTGATGGAAGATGTCGTTGACAGTGCTATCAAGTACATTAATAACCATCTCACCGAGTTGTTTGGATTCCGACAGGGCCCCTCAGCTCCTGACCTCCTTACAGCCTTGATCCAAACATGGACAAAATAATTAAGATTAATAGATGTGGTGAGAGTGACCTCCCTTGTCATCAAGGCAGCATTTGACCAAGTATGGCATCAAGAATTTCTAGCAAATTTGAAGTCAATGGGAATTGGGGAAATTTCTCATTTGGTTGGAGAGGTACCACCTTCTGATGCTTCATTAATTACCTTCCCTCCATCATACGGTCAGGGGGCATATTCACTGATAGTTACATAATTTTCAGTACCAAAGCAACTCCTTCGATATTGAAGGAATCCATGTCCATATGCAGCAAGACCTAGTTAACATTCAACGTTGGACTTTTAGTGGCAAGTGATATTTGTGCTACACAAATGTCAGGCAGTAACTATCTCCAACAAGAGATAATCCAACCATCTTCCCATGACATTCAATGGCATAATCATTTTGCTTTTATTATAATGGCATAATAATAGTTGACTTCCTCACAATCAACATCCTGCGCATTACCATTGATCAGATACTGAACTAGACCAGCCATATTATTACTGTGGCTACAAGAGCAGGTCAGAGGCTGGGTAAATTGTGGAAAGCAGTTCAACCTCCTGACTCCCCAAAGCCTGCCCATCGTCCATGAGTCAGGAGTCTGATGGAATACTCTCCACTTGACCGGATGAGTGCCCTTCTAACAACATTCAAGAAGTTTGACACAATCCAGGACAAAGCGGCCTCCATTGACTGCCACTTCCTCCACCACTGATGCACAGTGGCGATAGTATACACCATCTACAACATTCACTGCATCAACTTGAGGCTCCTTCAACAGCATTTTCCAAACCTGCAACCTCTACCATCTAGAAAGATAAGGACAGCAGATGTGTGGGAAACCTCCAGGTTCCCCTCCAAGCCACACAGCATCCTGTCTTGGAACTATATCTTTCACTGTCGCTGGATGAAAATCCTGGAACTCCCTTCCTAATGGCACTGTGAGTGTACCTGCATCACAAGAACTGCAGTGATTCAGGAAGGTGGCTCACTATCATCTTAAGGGCAATTAGGGGTGGGCACAAATTCTGGCCTAGCCAATGCATCTACATCCTGGGAAAGAATTTTTTAAAATGGAGAGTTTGTTCCTCAAAAATTAAGAGAGCAGGTGCATTTTTAATATGTGTTCTATTCCTGCCAAAATAGTTGCATCCACTGAGTGGTTTATCTTGGTAGTCTGTGGTATCCATAGTTGTTGGAAAAACAAAAATCTAGGTTCAACCAGAACGATGATTTATTGTTATACACGTGCGAAGAGAACTAGCAGATCTATGTACAAACAAAGTTGCTCACGTTCCTAGGGAGCTACTCTTGGTGCAACTGTCTTACTATCCATACTATCACCAACTGCCGAGTCGTGTCAGTCATGTGATTCATGTCCGGCACCACCCACTGGCAGGAGGCCATACTTGTGACTACATACATTGATAAATGGCTTTCTAGATTTGTACAGTTATATACAGATATGCATGTACGCATATCACTACATGGAGGAAGATGTTAGCTGGGGAATGTACTGTGGGATGTCGTGTCATTTATTGGTAAGTGAGTAATATAGTGGGATTGTGTTGATCCACATTTAGGTTGATCCAATTGGAAAAAGTGGACTTCCTTCCCCTGTTGCCTCACTGCAGTGAGGCCTATTACCTGCTCTTGAAGCTATGGTGCCCTTCTGCTAGTATAGCTGCTTACATATATTTTCCTGTCCTGACTCCAATATATCAGAGTAAAATTCAATAAACACTGTTGTACCCTTGAGTGGCACAAGTGGTTTAATATTGCAACAGCGCACAGATTATCAACATTGAACAGGAAGAATGAATTACACCTGGTGTTTGTTGAACTCATTCAATCCAGCTGGGTTCAACAAATTTCAGGTTGGTCATGTGGAAGCTCGGAGTACAGAAAAGAAGTGTGACAATTTTCCTCTGACTCCAACCACTGTCAATTCTAGGGCTGAGTCATCCGTATCTATATTTTGACTCAAATAAAAACAAAATGCTGGAGATGCTCAGCTGGTCAGGGAGCACCTGTGGAGACGGAAACAAACTTAATGGGGGAGAAAATCATTTATTTTTTTACTCCAGCAGAGAGTGTTATGGGCTGCTACCTGCGCGGCATCTTTCAATGATATTAATGAAGAAAGCTACGTGGGCTGTGTAGGTCGGGGCTCACAGTTCTTCTTATTCCAGGGAATTGACCTGAATCTGTACGGTGCCACTACAAGTGGTGCTACGTGAATGGATTTCTTCACCCAAGGTTTCAGGTCAATGATTTTCTGTCAACATCTTTGGCAATATCTAAAATTGGATGGAGTGAAATTTATACATTTTTAGTTCAGTAAAGCCTGTAAGCGCAACTTCCTTCAGAGTGTGCAGCCGCAAGGTTTATATTGTCAAGCTTTCACTGTTAATGAAGCAGACATTAAACTTGAAAATCTGGGGCGGGATTCTCCCAGTCCTGGGCCGGGCCGGAGAATCCTCGCGACTGGGCCACGCCGCTCCGATGCCGGCACGCGATTATCCGCAGAGTGGAGAATCGGCACCATTGGCGCTGGCGTGGTTGGCGCGGCGACGGTCGCGGGCCTCTCTACGCGGCCGGCCCTCTGATTCTCCGGCCCAGAGGCCATAAGAAAAATCGTCGGCGCCGTTCTAACCTGCTCTGAGCTGGCGGGACCGAGGCGTTGAAGGGTCGGGTGGCGGCCTGTGGTGGGGAGGGGGGTCCAATCCCGGGGGAGGACTCCGATGTGGCCTGGCCCGCGGTCGGGGCCCACCGATCGGCGGGCCGGCCTCTCTGGCTGGGGGCCTCCTTTCCTATAGGCCGGCCCCTGTAGCCCTGCGCCATGTTGCGTCGGGGCAGGTGCGCTGAAGAAGGCCACTGCACAATCGCGCGTTGGCGCTCGTACCACTGTGCATGTGCGCATTGGCGCTGTGCATGACAGATCCCACGGCGCATAGTTCACGCCGGGATCGGCACGAACCCGTCCAGTGCCGTGCTGGCCCCCTGTAGGGGCCGGAATTAGTCCTGGCAGCGGCCTGTTCACGCCGTTGTAAAACGCGACGGTGTTTACGATGGCGTGGGCACTCTGCTGCAGGATTAGAGAATCCCGTCCCTGTTCTTTATAGTTGATTCATCAAACAATTAATCGCTCTAAATTTTTTCTCAAACCCTTCCTTGCAACCACTGAGTTAAATTTGGTATTTCTCTCCTTTTTGGTTTTCCTTCCTTTAGAATCATAGAATTTACAGTGCAGAAGGAGGCCATTTGGCCCATCAAATCTGCACCGGCACCTCACTTAAGCCCACGCCTCCACCCCATCCCCATCCCCATCCCCATAACCCAGTAACCCCACTTAACCTTTTTTGACACTAAGGGCAATTTATCATGGCCAATCCACCTAACCTGCACGTCTTTGGACTGTGGGAGGAAACCGGAGCATCCGGAGGAAACCCACGCAGACACTGGGAGAACGTGCAGACTCCGCACAGACAGTGGCCCAAGCCGGGAATTGAACCTGGGACCCTGAAGCTGTGAAGCAATTTGGCTAACCACTATGCTACCGTGCAATGCCATACATCGTACGCAAAAGTGCAAATGTACGCTTGTTTCCATCTGTTCTGATGTTGCCTCAGCCTACCTTGTTTAAATGTGATTTACTTCAGATCATTCTTAAACATTTTTCATTTGTTCTGTTGATGTTCCATTTGGAATGATATGTCCATTATGCAATCTGTTTAGATAAAGTTGATGGAATTTAAACAAGAAAGCTATTAAACTAAAAGAAAAGTCCAAGGAACCATCCCAGAATAGAAACTGTTATCAAGAATCCTGTTGGATTTAATACCCTTGACAGGCTGGCTTACTTAAACTCATACACATGTTTACGATCTAATGCCTCAGTAGCTTTCACTACCACTTGTTTAACAGTTAGCTTGGACCTAGTTGGGCCTTTTATGCAACTTGTTTTGAGTACATTTCTACAATTCAGTAGGCTGGCATACAGCACAAGAAGGATCAGGGTTTTTTCGATGGTTCCTGTAACCATTTACGATTATTCCTTCCTGACTTCCGGTGACGGCGGGCGGGAGGCGGCTGCACAATGGAGGGTTCCCGTTTGGCAACGGCATTTTCGGGCTTTAAGCCCGGTCCCAGGGTCCACGGAGGCGGCAGAAGCAGGGAGAAGGCACGGAGGAGGCACAGTGAAGACACAGGAGGAAAAAAGGAACAAAGAAAAATGTCGAGGGTGAGCAAGAAAATGGCCGGAAAAAAAACAGCTGAAGGTCCGTCGGGGAGTGGAAAGGTCACCGCGGGGTCACCAAGGAAAATGGAGGCTGGAGCACCAGGGAAGGCCGCACTGCTTACGGCTGAAGAAATAACTAAGGTGATGGCTGCGGAATTTGAAAAGCAGTTGGCGCAGATTGCGAAATGCATGGAGACGGTGAGGAAGGAGATGAGGGAGGTTTTGAGTGTGCTGGTGGAGGAGGCGGTTTCCCCGGTGAGGACGGAGGTGGCGAGCGCAGTGGCAGAGGTGCGAGAGCAAGGGAGGCGCTGAAGGAAGTGGAGGAGACATTATTGCAGCACGGTGATCAACTTGCCTCGATGAGGAAAGAGATGCGGAAGGTGATGGATACTAACAAGGATCTGCGAGGAAAAATGGAAGACCTGGAAAACAGATCCAGGCGACAGAATTTGAGGATTGTGGGGCTGCCCGAAGGAGTTGAAGGAACGAAGCCGACTGAGTATTTTGCCGCGATGTTGGCAACACTATTGGGGGAGGGGGAGGATCCCTCCCGATATGAACTGGATCGGGCTCATCGGTCGTGGAGGCCTGTACCAAAGGCGAGTGAGCCACCAAGGGCAGTGACTCTGTGCTTCCGTAGGTACAGTGTGAAGGAGAAGGTCCTGAGCTGGGCCAAGCAGAAGCGGGTGGTGCAGTGGGCTGGCGCTGGTATACGTGTATACCAGGACTTTACGGTGGAGCTGGCAAGGAGGCGGGCTGCCTTCAACCGGGTGAAGAGGGCACTGTACATTAGCAAGGTGCGGTGCGGCATTGTATATCCAGCGAAGCTGAGGGTGACTTACAAGCTCAGGGACTTTTATTTTGGAACGGCGGAAGCAGCGGAGGAGTTTGCGAAAGCAGAAGGACTGTGGCAGAACTGACAAATTGAGGAATGGCCGTGTGCCGATGTAACCTCATGACTGTACTTCTTTTTTGTATCACTGCGCGCGGGTGTAGAGACTAAAGGAGCCAATGTGGTATATATTTGGACAAGGGAAGGGACGGGACTTTCACTCGAAATGAGGGTTCTTTGGGGTGTAGGTGGATATGCGGGGTTTGTGTGCTAAAAGGGGATCTTTGGGCTTTCCTAGGGCCGGGCAAGTGGGAAAGGGACCCGGGCGGGGGCCTCCACGCTGGCCGGTTTAAGCCGGCCAGTGAACGGGAGTGAGGTGGGGGGAGGGGCTGCGGCCATCGGAGCCTGGCAGAACAGGGTCCGAGTGGTCTAGCCGGGGTGGAAAGTTGGGGGGAAGGAACCGAGGTTGGGAGGAGGAGTTTTACAAGAGGCAGTGGACGGGAGGAGCTGGAGACCTGGGGTGGGGGGGAGAGCTGTGTAAGATTAAGGTTGACTACGGGTAATCCCTGATTCCTTTTTGTCATTTGTTTATGTAAACATGCGGGTTGAGGTTTGGGGGTTGGTGGGTAGATGGGATCATTGTTATTATGGGGACTGACATATCTTGCTGATTATTGTTTTTTGTTGATGGATGTAAATGTGGGAGAAAATGTGAAAAAGGAGAATAAAAAATTTAATTAAAAAAAAGATTATTCCTTCCTATTGTTATATACATAATGTGATAATTTACCTTCATTGTAAACAGGTGCCCACACAGATGTATGATTACTCAGTTTATGCAATGCCTTCAACATACACCATTCTAAAACGGTGCAGCATGGTAGCACAAGTGGATAGCACTGTGGCTTCACAGTGCCAGGGTCCCAGGTTCAATTCCCCGCTGGGTCACTGTCTGTGAGTCTGCACGTTCTCCCCGTGTCTGTGTGGGTTTCCTCTGGGTGCTCCGGTTTCCTCCCACAGTCGAAAGACGTGCAGGTTAGTTGGATTGGAAGTGAGAGCTTAAGTGGGTTGGTGCAGACTCAATGGGCCGATTGGCCTCATTCTGCACTGTATGTTCTATGTAACTTATGGTTGGTTACGTTTATCTGGAATAACAAAGTTGATACTAAATAAAGATTATGCAATGCCTTCAACATACACCATTCTAAAAAGGTGCAGCATGGTAGCGCAAGTGGATAGCACTGTGGCTTCACAGTGCCAGGGGCACTGTTTTGTCCACAGT
Organism: Scyliorhinus torazame; assembly: GCF_047496885.1. Lineage (NCBI taxonomy): Eukaryota > Metazoa > Chordata > Chondrichthyes > Carcharhiniformes > Scyliorhinidae > Scyliorhinus > Scyliorhinus torazame. The sequence goes on along the minus strand of NC_092712.1, from coordinate 203,649,176 downwards.
TTTGTTTTAATTTAGTCTTAAAATTTGAATGTAGTTTGAATTCCAGGAATCAAATTAACCACTTTCTGTGCCCTGGATGAGCTTATTTGTCTGACATGACTGAACTAGACTGAACAATAATTTTGTAGTATTCATCTGGTTTAGCTTTTGTGGGTTCCAGGAGCTTGAACATGTAAGGATTTGGCAATGCAGTACAGAGTGGATGCTATATTGTCAGAAGTGCCTTCCTTTTCCTGAAATATTAGTCTGAGGTGCACTTTATTGTTTTTTGAGTACCAAAGTTACCGTGGCACTAATAACAGAGCAAGGAATTTTCTCACCAACCTGGACAACATTCCTCCTCAACTAACACCACCCAAACCAGTCAAACTGCTTGTTCATCCTACTGATCTTTAGTGGGCTTTGCTGTCTGGTAAAAGGCTTTTGCCTACATAACCACTGTCATTGCACTGAAAAATAATTCATCGCATCTGAAGTGTTTTTCTAAAATGTTCACTTTCATTACATATTTTTGGGTTGTGTGGGTGAGACCTATGCAGACACGGGGAAAATGTGCAAATTCCACATGGGCAGTGACCCAGGGCCGGGTCCTCAGCACCGTGAGGCAGCAGTGCTAACCACTGTGCCGCCATACCACCCTTCTCTATAGTTATAGATGATGTGGATTTCGATATAGAGAAAATAATCTCAACTCTTGCCGACAATACTAATGCATGAGGTTTTGCAAAGCATGAAGAAGTCTGCAAAAGACTTTAGGAAGATATAGATAGGTTAATAGAAGAGTGCCAAATGCAGTTTAAAGTGAATAACTGAAGCTTCACCTTCCTGACCTGCTGACATATTGAATGAATACTGGGACTGCAGCCAGTCCTTAAACAAGGCGCTCAGTGGTGGAGCCTGGACAATGAGACCGCGGTCTCGCTGGGACTATGTTGGCAGGCCACCGCAAAGGAAGGGTGGGGGTGGTAGGAGCTCGGCATGGATGTGGCTAGGTAACACGGGTGAGTAAACCTTGGGGGTGGGAGCTGGCTCCACTGAGCACAAGGGGCCCGTAAATACAGCATGATCATCCCAAAGATGGGAAACAACAGTTATGAGAAGAAACTTGAATTACCAGGACTATTTCTAGTGGAGCAGCATAGGCTAAGAGGAAATTTAACAGAATTAGAGTAAATAATGTAAAACTATTTCCTCCGGTTGGGGAGACATCAGTTTAAAATCAATACAGTGAAGAGAGAATTTGGGATAACTTGGTTTATGCAGTGCATGGTTGGAACATGGAATGTTTTGACAAAAGAGTATGATAGAAGCAGACACAGTTGCATCTTTTAAGGAGAAAATTAGGTAAACATCTGAGACTATGGGGAAAGCCTCGTGGTTTGGGATTTATTTTGGCTATTTCTACTGAAGAGCTTGTACAGACACAATGGACAACAAAAATCATAAGGAGGAGGTGTTAACAATTCTGGAAAGGGTGAAAATAGCTAAGTCCCCTGGGCCGGATGGGATTTATCCTAGGATTCTTTGGGAAGCTAGGGAGGAGATTGCTGAGCCTTTGGCTTTGATCTTTAAGTCATCTTTGTCAACAGGAATAGTGCCAGAAGACTGGAGGATAGCAAATGTTGTCCCCTTGTTCAAGAAGGGGAGGAGAGACAACCCCGGTAACTATAGACCAGTGAGCCTTACTTCTGTTGTGGGCAAAATCTTGGAAAGGTTTTAAAAAATATATATATATGTTTATGAAAGTTTTTTAACACAATTTTTCACCCTTACAAACAATAACCCCCCCCCCCCCCTTGTAACAAAATACATGCCAGTTTCCCAAATCTTTCATGTGTTCTCTTGCTCAAACACCCCCTAGGCAAACCCCCCTTCCACCCTCCCTCCCTCCCCCCCCCCCCCCTTCACAGGACATCCCCCCCCCCCCCCGGGTTGCTGCTGCTGCTGACCGACCTTCCTCTAACGCTCCGTGAGATAGTCTAGGAACGGTTGCCACCGCCTGTAAAACCCCTGCGCCGACCCTCTCAAGGCGAACTTTATCCTCTCCAGCTTAATGAACCCAGACAGGTTGTTTGTCCAGGTCTCCACGCTGGGGGGCTTTGCCTCCTTCCACATTAGCAAGATCCTTCGCCGGGCTACTAGGGACGCAAAGGCCAGAATGCCGGCCTCTTTCGCCTCCTGCACTCCCGGCTCGTCCACTACTCCAAATATTGCGAGCCCCCAGCTTGGCTTGACCCGGACTTTCACCACCTGAGATATTGTTCCCGCCACTCCTCTCCAGAACCCCTCCAGTGCCGGGCATGACCAAAACATATGGACATGGTTCGCCGGACTCCCTGAGCACCTTCCACATCTGAACTCTACCCCAAAACCCTATTCAACCTCGCCCCCGTCAAGTGCGCTCTGTGAACCACCTTAAATTGTATCAGGCTGAGCCTGGCACACGAGGAGGAGGAATTAACCCTACCTAGGGCATCAGCCCATAACCCCTCCTCAATCTCCTCCCCCAGCTCCTCCTCCCATTCACCCTTCAGCTCCTCTACCAACGCTTCCCCCTCTTCTTTCATCTCCTGGTATATTGCCGACACCTTGCCCTCCCCGACCCATACACCCGAGACCACCCTGTCTTGAATTTCCTGTGCCGGGAGCAACGGGAATTCCCTCACCTGCCGCCTCATAAACGTACTCACCTGCATGTATCTAAAAGCATTTCCCAGGGGTATCTCAAACTTCTCCTCTCGTGCCCCTAGGCTCACAAACGTCCCATCAATGAACAGGTCCCCCATTCTTCTAATCCCCGCCCGATGCCAGCTCTGAAACCCCCCGTCCATCCTCCCCGGGACAAACCGGTGGTTACCCCTGATCGGGGACCACACCGAGGCTCCCATTGCACCCCTGTGCCGTCTCCACTGGCCCCAGATCTTTAGCGTGGCCGCCACCACCGGACTCGTGGTGTACTTTGACGGCGAGAGCGGCAGTGGTGCCGTCACCAGCGCCCCCAGGCTCGTTCCTTTACAGGATGCCATCTCCAACCTCTTCCATGCCACCCCCTCTCCCTCCATCACCCACTTACGGATCATCGCCACATTTACTGCCCAGTAGTAGCTCCCTAGGTTCGGCAGCGCCAACCCTCCTCGGTCCCTATTGCGTTCCAGAAACCCTCTCCTTACCCTCGGGATCCTATTCGCCCACACAAACCCCATAATACTCCTGCCTACTCTCTTAAAAAAGGCCTTGGTGATCACGATGGGAAGGCACTGAAACACAAAAAGAAACCTCGGAAGGACCACCATTTTGACCGACTGCACTCTACCCGCTAGCGAGAGCGGTGACATGTCCCATCTTTTGAAGTCCTTCTCCATCTGCTCCACCAACCTCGTCAGATTCAGTTTATGTAGGGCCCCCCAACTCCTGGCTATCTGGATCCCCAGGTACCGAAAGCTCCCCTCCACCCTCCTCAGCGGTAGCTCGCCTATCCCCCTTTCTTGGTCCCCTGCCTGTACTACAAAAAGCTCACTCTTCCCTACATTGAGCTTATAGCCCGAAAACTCCCTTAAAGTCTGCATGACCTCCACCATCCCCTCCACTGGATCCGCCACGTACAACAACAGGTCATCTGCATAAAGCGACACTCGTTGCTCTTCTCCCCCTCAGACCACCCCCCTCCATTTCCTAGACTCCCTCAATGATATGGCCAAGGGTTCGATCACCAATGCAAACAACAGGGGGGTCAGGGGGCACCCCTGCCTCGTCCCTCGGTACAGCCGAAAATATTCCGACCTCCGCCGATTCGTCACCACACTCGCCACCGGGGCTCTGTAAAGGAGCTTAACCCAACTAATAAACCCTCCCCCGAACCCAAACCTACGCAGCACTTCCCAGAGGTACTCCCACTCTACTCGGTCAAAGGCCTTCTCCACGTCCATAGCTGCCACTGTCTCCGCCTCTCCCTCCACCGATGGCATCATTATCACGCCGCACATTGGTGTTTAGTTGCCTGCCCTTTACAAATCCCGTCTGGTCCTCGTGGATTACCCCCGGGACACAGTCCTCAATTCTCATAGCCAGCACTTTTGCCAGCAACTTAGCATCCACGTTGAGGAGCGAGATCGGCCTGTACGATCCACATTGCAGTGGGTCCTCGTGCCGCTTTAGGATCAAATAAATCGTCGCCTCCGACATTTTCGGGGGCAGGGTCCCTTCCTCCATTGCCTCATTAAAGGTCCTCACTAGTAACGGGGCCAACAGGTCTACGTACTTCCTGTAGAACTCCACCGGGAACCCATCCGGTCCCGGGGCCTTCCCTGTCTGCATACTCCCCAAACACTTGCTCAGCTCCTCCAACCCAATTGGTGCCCCCAAACCAGCCACCTCTCGCTCCTCCACCCTCGGGAATCTCAATTGGTCTAGGAATCGTCTCATCCCCTCTTCCCCCTCTGGGGGCTGGGATCTGTACAGCTCCTCATAGAAGGCCTTGAATGCCTCATTTATTTTCGTCGCAGTCCGCACTGTGGCTACCCTTCCATCCTTGACTCCCCCTATTTCCCTCGCTGACATCCTCTTATGGAGCTGGTGTGCCAGCATCCGACTCGCCTTCTCCCCATACTCGTAGGTCGCCCCCTGCGCCTTCCTCCACTGTGCCTCTGCCTTCCCTGTGGTCAGCAGATCAAACTCTGTCTGGAGACATTGCCTTTCCCCAAGTAATCCCTCCTCAGGGGCCACTGCGTATCTCCTGTCCACTCTTAACATCTCCCCCACTAACCTCTCCCTTTCCAGGCCTCTATCTTCTCCCTATGAGCCCTAATGGAGATTAGCTCCCCCCTGATCACCGCCTTCAGCGCCTCCCATGCCACCCCCACCCGCACCTCCCCATTGTCGTTGACCTCCAAGTACCTTTCGATGCACCCCCTCACCCTCCCACACACCACCTCATCTGCCAGCAGTCCCACATCCAACCGCCACAGCGGGCGTTGGTCCCTCTCCTCTCCCAACTCCAGTTCCACACAGTGCGGGGCGTGATCTGCAACGGCTATGGCCGAATACTCCGTTCCTTCCACTTTTGGGATCAGCGCCCTGCCCAGAACAAAAAAATCTAGCCGGGAGTACGCTTTGTGGACGTGGGAGAAAAAAGAAAATTCCCTGGCCTGCGGCCTGGCAAACCTCCACGGGTCCACTCTCCCCATCTGATCCATAAACCCCCTAAGCACCTTGGCCGCCGCCGGCCTCTTTCCAGTCCTCGATCTGGAGCGATCCAGTGCTGGGTCCAACACCGTATTGAAATCCCCACCTATTATCAGGCCTCCTACCTCCAGGTCCGGAATGCGCCCCAACATGCGCTTCATGAATCCGGCATTATCCCAGTTCAGGGCGTATACATTTACCAATACCACTCACGCCCCCTGCAACTTACCGCTCACCATCACATATCGCCCTCCGTTGTCCACTCCGATATTCTTGGCCTCAAACGACACCCGCTTCCCCACCAATATTGCCACCCCTCTATTCTTTGCGTCCAGCAATATTTACAACATGTACATGAGGCTAAACTATATACAGAGGAAGGTGTCAGGTGCAATAGAGCAACGAGGTTGTACCAATAACAAAACAAATGCAATCAGCAAACGACAAGAGAGAACTTCTGGAACGACAAGAAAGAAACACGTTAACAGTACTGTAAAACAATTCAGTGAGTCCAATGTGCTAACAGGCTCATAAGTCAAGTCTATCAGGTGGGTGACAAATTTGGGTTGACCGTTAGGGTGGCACACCATTCATCGCCCGGATCAATGCTGTGCACTGGTAGCGGCTGGTGGTTCCGACTTGGGGACATCCGGTTCTTGTTTATTACCGCAACGCGGAAGGGTTCCCTGTCTTCGGTGTCACTGGTCTGCATGTTGTCAGGATATGACTCAGTGTATGGGGGCTGAATGGCCCGCACGTCTCTGCGAGGCTGGCGGAATTGTTGAGAGTTGGCAGGTTGAGCAGCTCGACAGCAGGCAGAGTAGTGGCCCATCCTGCCACAGCGGAGGCATTGTCGTGCTTTGGCCAGACATTGCCGCTTTAAGTGGGCGGAGCCACAGTTGCCGCACGTCATGACGTCATGGCGTTCGTTGTGCCACCGCGCATGCGTGGTGCAGTCCTGCGTAGAGCGCGCCTGCGCATCCCGTCCCTCTGAGTCAAAGTCCCCTCTTTTGGCGCGTACAAGCGCGGGAGGCCTCGGAAAGCGGACAAAATGGCCACCCTCGTCCGGGCCGCGAGGAACTCGATCGACTGGACCCGCTCCGCCTCGTAGGACCCCTGCCGTGCCGATTCGGCCGCCTGGATTTGGGAGTACCGGCTGGTCGCGTTCTCGTGGAGGACGCAGGTCTTGATGGCAGTCATTAGGGTGAGGCGCTTTATTTTGAGGAGCTGCTGGCGTAGGGTGTCCGAGGTGACCCCAAAACTATCTGATCCCGAGTCATGGAGTCGGAGGTGGCCTCATAGCCGCAGGACTGCGCGAGGATACGGAGGTGTGTCAAATAAGATTGAAAAGGCTCATCCTTACCCTGCAGGCGCTGCTGGAAGAGGTACCTCTCGAAGCTCTCATTAACTTCCACGCTGAAGTGTTCCTCGAACTTTAGCAGCACCGTCTTGTACTTCGTCTTGTCCTCGCCTTCCGCGAATGCCAGGGAGTTGTAGATGTGGATGGCGTGTTGCCCCGCCGTGGAGAGGAGGAGGGTGATCTTCCTGGTGTCCGATGCATTCTCCCTGTCTGTGGCTTCTAGAAAGAGCTGGAAGCGCTGTTTAAACAGCTTCCAGTTGATGCCAAGATTTCCAGCGATTCGGAGCGGCTGCGGCAGGCTGATGTTTTCCATGGAGCAAGATGGCGGATTTCTGAAAGGGTGCAGGTAGGTCTCACAGTCGCTGGCTAGCTTCCACTACTGGTATCATGTCGTGTTGGGTGTTCCAATACACAAATGATCCAACACGGTTGTAGATGGTACAACTCTGTTTTATTGTCTTGAACAAGAACAACTAATAACTGCTGGCTGAGGTTCGTGCTTCACCAGCTAACCTGTGGACCCAGCCCTTTCACTATCTTGGTGAGGCACTCAGCACATGATCTATGTCTGAGTGGCGCGCTGTGAGCTCTGTGCTCTGAGCTATCTCCTGGTAGAATGAGCGGGAACTGTGATGTTCCCTGTTTTATAGGGCGTGTGCTCTCACTGGTGATTGGCTGCGATGTGTGTGTGTTGGTTGGTCCAACTACCTGTCCATCAGTGTGTGTGTGATTGCACCATGATATGCTAATGTGGATATCATGACACTATATTTTCAGTGACGTGTTAAGGCATACATGGATACAGGTTTTGCTTGTTTATTCAAGTCAGCAATGGTGTTTCCTGTTTTTGCATGTAAAGTTTGACATTGAATTGTTTGACATTTGTAAGGGGTAGAAGGTTTTTTTTTAATGCATGTATTTGCAGATTAGAATTTCCATGAGGCTGCCCGATATTCAATTATAACTGGGGTAAACACTGGAGAAACTGCTTGAAATGGATATTTACACTTTTTCTCCAGGATTTACGCAGATGCGGTGATTGTATGTGTGTGTGTGTGTCCCTCTCTCTCTCTCTACAAAAACAAGGGAGAGCATCTGACTGTACAAACTAAAACCTTACTCTCCATTGCAGGCACATTCTTAGGCATTTGATTATTTGAATTATTTATTAGCCCAAGATGGCACCATCTCCAAAGTCAGGCAGAGGAAAGCAGGTGAATTTCATGGTGGGCCAAGGGAGAGAGAGCTCCAGCTCATTTACTTCAGCTCTGAGAGAAGAGCTAAGGAAATCCTGGAAAGATTACATGAACACCAAGAGCGTATGGCTAACAAAAAATTGGGACCAGAATTAATGTTTAGTGTCTTAAATATTAATTTCTGTTTAGTGTGAATACAGTTAACAAAGTATTCCTAATGTTTGCTTTCTAACTACAGTAATATTTGTTTCTGTCATGGTGTGATTGCTCAAATTAAAAGAAAAATTGCCTGGCCCAGGGAAAATAAAATTTTCCAGGACTGCTTGTAATCTAAATGTTGACATAAACAACTGGCATTTATATTGCACTATGAAGTGCCTTGGGAGTTTCTGGTACATTCACAGTTACAAGTAATGAAAGAGGAAGTTCAGAGGAGCACTGACCAAAATAAATCAATAAACTAAAAGCAAGTTCAAATGGTTTGAGTGGTTGGCGGCAGATGTAAGAGACATCACCCAAATGATATTTTTCTGTACCAGATTTTGTTGTTTTTAATCTAGTTGTGGATGAGATCATAGAAAAGCTCTCCTAGATTGGTCAGCACAGCCTAATCAGTCTTGACATTAGCAAAGAGCTCCCTAGCTGACCTTGCTTCTACTGGCCTGGGTACCGGTGGGGAAAATTCAAGACATGACTCCTGTTTGAAACAACCTATACCTGTGTTTTAGCAAGTCAAGGGCCATAATGGCTGTGAGAGTCAAAAACCAATCAACAAATTGTCTAGCGTGACAAGTTAAGAATAATGGTTAGATCAAGTGCCCTGTGGTGAAAGAGAATTTTGTTTTGTAATAGGTTAGTTGTGTTTCATATATGTTTCCTAAGCATTGCAGTAAATATTACTTGTGGCAGTCTGTAATAACTGCACCTATTTGTTTTAAATATCAACAGATTTATGATGGTATTGTTTATGGGCAGCCTGGAACTGGAAAACTGCTGTGATCCTTGACTTCTAGCCTCGCCTTTTCGTTTAAACCTGCTATCCAAGTTCTCCTTTTTGTCGCCAAGGTAACTGTAGCTCCTTGCAATTATACATAATTGTAGCTGAGATGAATTGTAGACCAGAACCTTGGCACATTGATAGCAGTCTTGCCTCTGAGTCAGAAGGTTGTGGGTTCAAGCCCACTGCAGAGAATTGAGCATAATTGAGGCTAATGTTGATGTGTACCACCAAGGAACGACTGCAGATGCTCTTGTGTTAAATTGAGGTCTGGGGAACAATTTGAAGAGTTCGGAGAATTTTGAGTGTCCTGGTCAACAACATTGTCAGATTTCCTGGAAATCAAGGAGCCATGGGTGTCATGATATTTAGATCAGCATATCATGGTGCAATCAAACACACACTGATGGACATGCAGTAGGACCAACTAACACACACACAACATCGCAGCCAATCACCAGTGAGAGCACACGCACTATAAAAACAGGGGGCACTACAGTTCCCACTGATTCCAGCAGCAGCCAGCTTAGAGCATTTACTTGAGCTCAGAGCCCAGAGCCTGCCACTCAGACATTCACCATGTGCTGAGTGCCTCACCCAGATAGTAATAGGACAGGGTCCACAGATTAGCTGGTAATGCACGTACCCAAATTAGCAGTGTACTGTTATAGTTAAGTAGTAAATAAAATTGAGTTACACCATCTCCAGCCGTGTTGGATCGTTTGTACACCAGAACACCCAACACAACAATGGGTATACCCACTTCCTTGCTCAATGCCACTACATTAGTTAACAGAAACATAAACTTGAAGGATTGTCTCTTGCTAAAGTAGTTTCACAGGCACTTGGAGCCCTCAATCCAATCTTTATGCATGCATTTGGACAGTGAGCCTTCGCAAGCTTTTCAACCACAGAGGGCAATCAACCACCACAAATGTGCACTTTGTAGCTGGGGTCACATGAAAGCAGGGATTTGTTTTCTTCTTCCTTGACTAGGATGCTGTGACCAATTGCAGCAGCCTGGCTACCATCTCTGCTTTGATAAGCAGAAATCAGTGATTGAAGCTAAGGCTTTCCTGTTTGCATTGCTTAGTACTTCCTTGAAAGGTGTACTTATCCACCAAGTGATCAGATAGCATGTGTTTTTATTTAACTTCGATTTATTTTAAATGATTCTTACATAGAACTCTTGTGCCCAGTTGTTTACATAAGGATAATCAATGTGGAATTTGTTTGATTGACGTGTGCTGAGGAGGTTACGCTTTCACCAAACAGTTCTTTCAAAAAAAATGTTTTATTTATAATTTTTTCATTTTATCCCATCCTAAAGTTACAAAGCCAATGTGCAGAGTAGACAGGGCAAACCCTTAATCCATCTCATTGCTTGCTCCAAAAAACAATTCAAATTCAAATTGAAGCTAATGCATGGTCTCCATAAGAGAGACATACAAGATCCAACCTGACAAGAAAATGCATTGCACCTCCTTTTGGGCTTGATCTAAGACAAAAGGCTGAGAAATGATGAACCTAACAGTAGTACTGGATCAATTTATGTAGCTCTTTTAGAGACTGATTGCAAGCTGGGTGTTTTGATTCTTCATACTGCTAAGTATTAACTAATGCTAGTTGAAGATAAAGTCACCAGTCTCAGATGACCACAGGCTGCTTTCCCCTTTGAGGGTGATTTAACCTGAGGATCACCACACCTCGGGCAAGGGGCAAAGTTGAGAAAGCAGGACCTTCATGGATAACCTCAGCCGGTACGGAAATTGAACCCACGCTACTGACCTTGCTCTGCATCACAAACCAACTGTCTAGCCAAGTGAACTACACTGGCCACTAAAGAGATTGAAATGCTAATGAATAATGAAGACATTGTTCCCAGAAATGTGGAGCAGATATAAATGTAAATTCACTACTCTCATGCTCTGAGTGGGGAGCCATGTTGTATGATACTGAATTGTAACCCTACAGTCCTTTCCAACTTGGTTCTCCACTGAATGCAGGAACATCTTGTAATATGCTGATGTGTTACTCTTATGCTCTTCTTTAAGCCGCTTCCCCAGGGTGTATGTAGGAATTTATGAAAGAAGCTTGTTGATACTCAAACTGGTATGTGTTAAATGGGTTTAAGTCTACCCGTACATCAACATGACTAGACAGTTTCATCCACTGTTTGATTTATTTGAATAGAATAAAGAACAAAATCAATTACAGCACAGCAACAGGCTCTTCAGCCCTCCAAGCCTGCACTAACCATGCTGCCTGTCTGAACTAAAACCCCCTACCCTTCCGGGGACCATATCCCTCTATACCCGTCCTATTCATGTATTTGTCAAGACGTCCCTTAAATGTCACTTTTGTATCTGCTTCCACTACCTCCCCTGGCAGCGAGTTCTAGGCTCCCACCACCCTCTGTGTAAAAATACTTGCCTTGTACATCCCCTTTAAACCTTGCCCCTCGCACCTTATGCCTATGCCCCCTAGTAATTGACTCTTCCACCCTGGGAAAAAGGTTCTGACTATCCACTCATAATCTTGTAGACTTCTTCAGATTGCCCCTCAACCTCTTTCGTTTCAGTGAGAACAATCGGGCTTCTCCAACTTCTCCTCGTAGCTAATGCCCTTCATACCAGGCAACATCCTGGTAAATCTTTTCTGTACCCTATCCAAAGCCTCCACCTCCTTCTGGTTGTCTGGTGACCAAAATTGAACATTATATTCCAGGTGCGGCCTAAGGTGCTATAAAGCTGCAAAATGACTTGCCAATTTTTAAACTCAATGCCCTGGCCGATAAAGGCAAGCATGCCACGTGCCTTCTTGACTACCTTCTCCACCTGCGAAGCCGTTTCAGTGACCTGTACACCCAGATCCCTCTGCCTCTCACTACTCTTAAGGGTTCTGCCATTTACTGTATATTCCCATCTGTATTAGGCCTACCAAAATGCATCACTTCACATCTGTCCGGATTAGACCTTCCAAAATGCATTCCCTCGTGTTTCATCATCATCATAGAATTTACAGTGCAGAAGGAGGCCATTCGGCCCATTGAGTCTGCACCGGCTCTTGGAAAGAGCACCCTACCCAAGGTCAACACCTCCACCCTATCCCCATAACCCAGTAACCCCACCCAACACTAAGGGCAATTTTGGACACTAAGGGCAATTTATCATGGCCAATCCACCTAACCTGCACATCTTTGGACTGTGGGAGGAAACCGGAGCACCCGGAGGAAACCCACGCACACATGGGGAGGATGTGCAGACTCCGCACAGACAGTGACCCAAGCCGGAATCGAACCTGGGACCCTGGAGCTGTGAAGCAATTGTGCTATCCACAATGCTACCGTGCTGCCCGTTTGTTTGGAGTAGCCTGGATAATTTCAGATATTTACCAAAAAAAGAGCAATTCTATGGACAATAGGACTCACTTTACCAAACAATGGAACTGGAATAAATTTATAAAATCAGTTTCTCATCTCGAATAAATTCAAAATAAAATGGAAACGTTAGAAGCATCAGTCAGATGCTGGAGTTTTGCTTCCCATTGTCCAAGGAGCTGGCGGTGAACACTACCCTGTCAATACTGGCTGCCCCACAGGCATTTAATGTACCAAAAAGCATTAATTGGCTGGAGTCGAGATACCTGCCCCTCACTTGGGAGAGTTCCTGGCCGGGATTCTCTGAAATCCCAGCCAAGTGTTGATGCTGGCATCAAAACCGGCGGGAGCGACTCCGGCGTCAACGGGCCTCCAGGCCCAGGCATTCACCCCTTCCTAGGGGTCTAGTATGGCGCCGGAGTGGTGTCCGCTGCTCCGGCGCTCGATAGCTGGTGCACCACGGCCAACGCAGGTCCCTGCATGCGCGAGGTTGCCGTCTCCACGCTGGTCCCCGGGGGAACATAGGCCCCCACCGGAATTAGCCCGCCCGCCAATCGGTAGGCCCCGATCGCAGGCCTGACCACTGTGGAGGCCCCCCCGCCCCCGAAGTTGGATCCCCCCCCCCCAACCAGGATGGCCCCTGCAGCCAGAACTCTTGAGGTCCCGCATGATAGGACCATGCGTAACCCAATGCCGACGGGACTCGGCCCGTCAAGGCACAGAGAATTGCTGGGGGGGCGCTGCCAACGGCCCCCGACAGGCGCGGTGCCGACCCCGCGGGCACGATTGGCGTCGATTCTCCGGTTGCCAGAGAATCAGCGGCCCGGCGTTGGAGCGGCGTGGCGCGATTCTCACGCTCCCCCGTCAATTCTCCAACCCGGGTGGGATCGGAGAATCCCGGCCCCTAGCTCTGAGAACTTCCGGCCAATTTGACTGGCCAGAGGCTCTAGACCCAGCACGGCAAAAGATGTAGTGACCTGGACTGGGACTGCAAGCAGTCCCCAGAGTCTAAGCCCTGGGAGTACAGGACCAGGTAGGTTTTGGGGGAAGGCGAGGTGAAGGACAGGAAACGCCCACAATGGCCAGACATTTTGAGGCATAGTGCCCGATATTAAAGTAGGCCAGTGATGGAAGTGCCTCCCTTACCTGCCCAAACCCTGAGCAGGGTCATTTTGCACTAGAATCCATATGGATCTGGTCAAGAAATAGGAAGAAGAAATGACAATTCTTGGTGTACAGTGTGTGCCACCAAACAGTGGAGATGAGATAGAAATACTGATTTGCGGCAGTTCAAAGAGATGTAACTACTGGACAGTAACATTGGGTTAATTTAATTATCTCAGGGTGGGGTAAATGGAAATACATGCTGTGTAGGGAACAGTTTATTAAAAATATTTCCCATCTAAGTGTGTTTCATGTCTCAACAAAAGAGGCTTGACCAATTTTCATATGAGAAATAGAACTGATGTGAGAGGAAACAACTGGGAAATAGTGACCACAACATGAGAATGGAAAGGGATATGGAGAATAAACGATAAGGGTGCTAGACTGAAAATCTCTAGGAGAGGAACTAAATCAAATTAAAGTGGTAGAAAATGTAGCAATTTTATTGATTGACAAATCACCAGGGGACAATCTTCAAACACGAGATGCATAGTGCACAGCCGAAGTGTCTCTGAGTCAGAAGTTCAAGGGTTCAGGCTCCACTCCAGAGACTTGTGCACATAATCTAGCCTGACATTCCAGAGAGCAATTGAGGGAATACTTTGGTAAATTACATAGTGAATACTCATCAAACATAATTAATAGGCTGCAAGCATGTTGGAAAACCCCGAGGTTGTGAATGGTGCTCTATAAATGCAAGTTATTTTCATTTATCAATTAAATATGTTCTTGAAAAAGAGGTGCATCAACGAACAGAACTTTGTGGATAAATGAAGAGATTCAAGCAAAATTAAAGCTAAATATGAGGTATATGCTAATTTTAGGGAGAACAATATTAGAACATAGAACATAAAATGCAGAAAGAGGTCATTCGGCCCATCAAGTCTGCACCGACCCACTTAAGTCCTCACTTCCACCCTATCCCCGTAACCCAATACCCCCCCTAACCTTTTTTGGTCACTAAGGGCAATTAATCATGGCCAATCCACCTAACCTGCACGTCTTTGGACTGTGGGAGGAAACCAGAGCACCCGGAAGAAATCCATGCAGACACGGGGAGAACGTGCAGATTCCGCACAGACAGCGACCCAGCGGGGAATCGCACCTGGGACCCTGGCGCTGTGAAGCCACAGTGCTAATCACTTGTGCTGCAGTGCTGCCCACAAAATTATTAAAGATAATCAGCAATATAGACCACTTAGGGAGACAAAGATGCTGATTAGAAGGGCTAATAGTAAATAGGGGTCAAAATGTCAGATTAAAAAAGTGAGAGCTGCCACAAACATAATGAGCAAAAGAATAATTAGAGATGTGGGAGCATTCAGATGAAGGGAAGGGTCTAACTGGAGAATGAAGATAAGGCAGAAATGTTATGCAAGTCCTTTGCTACAGTATGTGCCAACGAAAGTGAAAGTGAGAACAAGTAGAGGAGGATGTGACACAATTGACAAAGATAAATATGTCTTATAAATTGGCAGAACTTGGGTTGAGTATATCACTGGTCTCAATTGTCCTGCACCCTCGTCAGAAAAGATGAGATGACGGAGGTCCGAAGAAAAATTTCTCAAGTGTAATTTAATATGCAGCTTGTTATGTGGGATGATGCCACATTTTCATGAAAGAAGTGTGAGAAAGACTAATTGCGTAATTATAGACAAAATTAACGTAATATCAGTTGTGGGAAGATTCTTTGGGGCATAAGCTTTCTGACAAACTTTTTTTTTCAGATGTCAGGACCATTACTACATCAGCAATCCACACTGATGTGGTGATACGCCTGTGCACAGTTTTGTACATAGTTAGTAATGTGACCTCCAATCAGCTGGTGGCATCAGACATCCTTCATGTGACGTGTGATACCCGCCAGTTGGTAGTAGTACGTAAAAGAGGATAGTTCCAGTAGAATTCATTGAATTCTGTTACCTTTCCACGTGTTTGTCAATAAATCACCTTTCTAGTTAAACAACTAGATGTTCTGTGTATCTCACTACAAAGGCCGTTTCACAGAACACAACATGGTACCAGGAGCTCAGAATGTTTAAAGATAATGACAGAGACGACAAGGCGAAATAGGCTGAAAAACAAAAAGAGAAGATTCCTCCGCCGACCTGGTGAACTACGGGCTATCTGCAACTCAACGCAACAAATGAAGGTGAAGTTAAAGATGGAAGGTTTAAAGGCACCCTACCATCTTCACATCTTGGGTAACGTAGATGAAAACTGGCAGGCTTTCAAGCAACAATTTAGACTCTATGTTTCAGCCCTTGGCATTGCTGCTCATGATGGCAGGTCTTCCAGCAATAGAAATATACAATACTTTCGCTTTTGATAGTGAAGAGGAAAGCAAGAGATACGATGAGCTGATAAAATACTTCGATTGGCATTGCTCTCCAAAGAAAAACGAAAAATGTAAACGATACGTATTTCGTATGCGTACCCAAAAAACAGGCGAATCTTTTGATAGCTTTGTAACAGATTTGATGCTGAAGGCCCAGTCCTGCTATTTCAGCAATCTAAAGTCACTGATGTTCCGCGACCAATTAGTGTTTGGGATATCGCATGATAAACTCCGTGAAAGATTGTTACAGGAGGAAAACCTGAAATTAGAAAATGCTATTACGATCTGCCATGCGAGTGAGCTGGCTGCACAGCAGATCAGTACACTCAGCTTGAAACATTTTTTTGCCAATATAGAAGATGACGCCAGCGCCTTCAACACTATGACGCAGTTCAATAAAAAACGTGGTCTCAGTGCGGGCGGCCATTTTAAGTGGCTGACCGGGTTTGCCATTTTATACCAGAGATGTGGCAACCGTCTTGGGCCATGGCAATGTCCAGCACATGCTCGAAGTGTGCTGTATAAATCATTTTGCAAAACAATGTTTTTCGTGTCCTACACTGGACCAAACAGGGTCAGTCAATGCAATTGATGAGATGCCCCTTGAAGAATTATTTTTCATTGATCTGATTTCAACCAAGGACACGTCTGAACATGACAACTGAAGACGTCTTCCTGACCAGTTGGCACGATAGTGATGATGAAACTGATAACATAGAAAACAGATGGACAATTCCAGTGATGTTGAACAACACATTCATAAAATGCAAGCTCGACACGGTTGCGAGGGCCAACCTCCTCATTCTGTCTGATTTGCATGGGCTGCGGGTCAAACTGCATGTCGTCAATCAACCGAGACTGCTGATAGACTACAATGGGAATGAGATTTGGACGCAGGGCATATGTGAACTCGAAGCATTGGTCCACAACTGAAGTCACATTGTTCCATTTACCATTGTGGACAAGAAACGCAAGTCCATCATAGGAGTGGATGCGTGTGAGGCCCTGAACCTAGTTGATTTTGATTTGATTTATTTTATTGTCACATGTATTAGTATCCAGTGAAAAGTGTTGTTTCTTGCATGCTACACAGGCAACGCATACCGTACATAGGAAAGGAAGGAGAGACTACAGAATGTAATGTTATAGTCATGAAATGAAATGAAAATGAAAATCGCTTATTGTCACAAGTAGGCTTCAAATGAAGTTACTGTGAAAAGCCCCTAGTCGCCACATTCCGGCACCTGTTCGGGGAGGTTGGTACGGGAATTGAACCATGCTGCTGGCCTGCCTTGTTCTGCTTTCAAAGCCAGCGATTTAGCCCTGTGCTAAACCAGCCCCTGTGCTAAACCAGCCCCATCATAACTGGGATGTAGAGAAGAGATCAACTTAATACGTGGTAGGTCCATTCAAAAGTCTGATGGAAGTAGGGAAGAAGCTGTTCCTGAGTCGGTTGGTACATGACCTCAAACTTTTGTATCTTTTTCTTGATGGAAGAAGGTGGACGAGAGTATGTCCGGGGTGCGTGGGGTCCTTAATTATTCTGGTTGCCTTTCCGAGGCAGCGGGAATTATAGATAGAGTCAATGGATGGGAGGCTGGTTTGTGTGATGGACTGGGCTACATTGACGACCTTGTGTAGTTTCCTGCGGTCTTGGGCAGAGCAGGAACCATACCAAGCTGTGATACAACCAGAAAGAATGCTTTCAATGGTGCATCTGTAAAAGTTGGTGAGAGTCGTAGCTGACATGCCAAATTTCCTTCGTCTTCTGAGAAAATAGAGTCGTTGGTGGGCTTTCTTAACTATAGTGTCGACATGGGGGGACCAGGACAGGCTGTTGGTGATCTGTACACCTAAAAAGTTGAAGCTCTCGACCCTTTCTACTTAGTTCCCATTGATGTAGACAGGGGCATGTTCTCCTCTACGCTTTCTGAATTCGATGACAATCTCCTTCGTTTTGTTGACATTGAGGGCGAGATTTTTGTCGGCACACCAGTTCACCAGATTCTCTATCTCATTCCTGTACTCTGTCTCGTCATTGTTTGAAATCCGACCCACTGCGGTGGTGTCATCAGCAAATTAGAGAATCGAGTTGGAGGGGAATCTAGCCACACAGTCATAGGTGTATAAGGAGTATAGTAAGGAGCTGAGGACACAGCCTTGTGGGGCACCGGTTGTTGAGGATGACCGTGGAGGAGGTGTTGTTGCCTATCTTTACTGATTGTGGCCTGTGGGTTAGAAAATTCAGGATCCATTTGCAGAGGGAGGAGCCGAGGCCAAGGACACGGAGTTTGGAGATGAGTTTTGTCGGAATAATAGTGTTGAAGGCTGAGCTGTAGTCAATGAATAGGAGTCTGACATAGGTGTCTTTGTTATCTAGGTGTTCCAGTGTTGAGTGCAGGGCCAGGGAGATGGTGTCTGCTGTGGACCTGTTGCAGCAGTAGCCGAACTGTACTGGATCAAGGCAATCCGGGGGGCTGGAGTTGATTCGTGCCATGACTAACCTTTCGAAGCACTTCATGATGATGGATGTCAGAGCCACTGGACGATAGTCATCAAGGCACGCTGCTTGGCTTTCCTTTGGTGCAGGGCTGTTGATCGTCTTCTTGAAGCAGATAGGGACCTCAGATTGTTGTAAAGAGAGGTTGAAGATGTCTGCGAATACCTCCACCAGCTGATCCGCGCAAGACCTGATTGCTCGTCTGGGTACCCCATCTGGGCCAGTGGCTTTCCGTGGGTTGACCTTCGAGAAGGCTGCTCTGACATCTGCAATGGTGACCTCGGATACAAGTTCATCCGAGGCTTCCAGGGTGGAGGGCGCTCTCTCGCTGACCTCTTGCTCAAAGCGGGCATAGAATGCGTTGAGCTCATCAGGGAGGGGTGCGTTGGAGCTGGCGATTTTACATGCCTTCATCCTGTAGCCAGTTATGTCTTGCAGACCTTGCCATAGTCGGCGGGGGTCCGTGTGGCTAGCCTGGGACTCGAGCTTGGTCCGGTACTGTCTTTGATGGATTTCCTTAGATCATATCTGGCTTTCTTGTATAGGTCAGGGTTGAAAGTGGAGGAAGATCAACCAGAGGCAGAGATGGAGGGTCCAATGGAAACTCCAGAGTTCTGGTTAGCGGTCTTCAAAAATGCGGATTTGCTCAGTGACATGATACAGAAGCATGATGAGCCTTTCCTGGAGCAAGGCTACAAGATGTAGCCATAAAGTTTTCAGTACTGGGACAGCCAATGAGCTTTACTCTGGAGTTTAAGTTTGAACCGAATGGGTACTTCACAAATAAGGTACTCGCAAAAACATACCAGATGGAGTCACGGCCTAATGGGTCAGATTTCTTCGTATTTACAGTCACGGGATGCACGGGGTGCAAGATCGACTGGAAGAAAGGAACAAATGTCACACTGAAAACCATTAAAATGAAGCAGACGCATAAGAGTCGGGATACTCGTAAAACAGTTATGAAACTGTATTAGATGATTCCTTCAATTTTTTCACTCCTCCTGAGGGTCCAGAGCATGGAGTGTTAGATGGAAGCTCTGCAGCAAGACTCGATGCCGACTTGAAAATCGGTAATTTCATCTTACATGAACACATAATTCCACGAGCGGTGTTATTCTTCACGGAAGACAATATTGCATACGATGATGCTAAACACGATAACGATCATTACGACGATGAAAACTACGACGACCATGATTACGATGAGGAAAATGAGCCAGAAGGGGACGACCGTGAAACGCCATTTCGTGGTTTGGCGGGAGTGACAAGGAGATCACCAGTCTACGCAGGACACTGAGAAGTGTGAAAGCTCTAAGATGACTCAAAGACTGAAAGTGAGATTGCAAAAACAGACACTTCAGATGAGAGCAACTCAGCTCCAAACAGACTGATAACAAGAAATTATCCCCATCCTGGTGAAACTGGCTCCAGATGCATACGATGAACATCTCGGGTCCACAATATGGTTCCGGTACTGGATTCCCCAATACGCAAGGCCACTCCACCAAAAGACATGCTAGAGGGGCAGATGGCTGTATCTATATGCAGCTCCACTACAACAGACGATGCATATACCATACTACCAGACGAGGATGAGCCACTACTTGGTTCTTCAGGAAAGGATGACCCATACATTATCATATCGAGTGATGATGAGCCATCACTTTTTTAAAAAATAATCTTTATTGTCACAAATAGGCTTACATTAACACTGCAATGAAGTTACTGTGAAAAGCCCCTAGTCTCCACATTCCGGTGCCTGTTCGGGTACAGAGGGGGAGAATTAAGAATGTCCAATTTACCTAATAGCACGTCTTTCGGGACTTGGGAAGGAAACCGGAGCACCCTCAAACACAGGATGAAGGGGCAGCAGTCAACGTTGGGGGCGTGGATCAAACCCAGACACCAGAGTCCGAGGCTCTGCAGCCCACTGCTGCAGATCCAGACTTGACCACGACCGTGCAGTCCCTCATAAGTATGCCGACACTGGACATCTCAACAGACGATACTCAAGCAACCATTCCCGTGGCACACTCCAGCGGCAGGACGGGTGCAACCAGTACCAAACATAAAAAGAGGCGCACTCACAGGATCTTTCCTGCAAAAAAAAAGAGGAAGAGAAGGTGAGTGGGGGACATGGTGAGTCCCACCTGTGGTACTAAACAAGGAGACATCGACAATGTGGCCGACAGGCCAGACAGTGAAACTACACAACAAAGCAGAAAAAAATCATTGCATTAAAAATGAAAGAAGCTGGCGACGCAGACAACGTGAGCAAGGAAACTGGTCTTCAGGACCCATCGAGTCAAGAGGAGAAACAAGGTGTTTAAACAAGAATAAAGACCTGCAAGAAAAGCAAATGCAATGGCGGGAAGCTGATAAGAGCCCAGAAGATCAACAGGGCAATGCTGTCACAGATGTGCAATAAGCTGTGCACCAGGGATACGGCATATCATGTTGTTTGAAGCACAGTTGTGTATATATAATTTTATATATAATTATATAAATATATATATATAATTATATAACTCTATATGTATAACATTTATATATATTATATATATAGAATTATACATATATATATATATATTTAGACATGTGTAAAATAGTAATAAAGATCATGGGCGTCATTCTCCGACCCCCCGCCGGGTGGGAGAATCGCCGGGGGCTGGCGTGAATCCCGTCCTCGCCGGTTGCCGAAGTCTCCGGCACCGGATATTCGGCGGGGGCGGGAATCGGGCCGCGCCGGTTGGCGGGCCCCCCCGCTGGATTCTCCGGCCCGAATGGGCCGAAGTCCCGCCGATAAATTGCCTGTCCCTCCGGCGTGGATTAAACCACCTTTTGAACGGCGGGACAAGGCGGCGTGGGCGGGCTCCGGGGTCCTGGGGGGGGCGCGGGGCGATCTGGCCCTGGTGGGTGCCCCCACGGTGGCCTGGCCCGCGATCGGGGCCCACCGATCCGCGGGCGGGCCTGTGCCGTTGTGGCACTCTTTCCCTTCCGCCTCCGCCACGGTCTCCACCATGGCTGAGGCAGAAGCGACTCCCTCCACTGCGCATGCGTGGGAAACTGTCAGCGGCCGCTGACGCTCCCGCGCATGCGCCGCCCCGAGATGTCATTTCCGCGCCAGCTGGCGGGGCAACAAAGGGCATTTCCGCCAGCTGGCGGGGTGGAAATTCCTCCGGCGTCGGCCTAGCCCCTCAATGTTGGGGCTCGGCCCCCAAAGATGCGGAGCATTCCACACCTTTGGGGCGGCACGATGCCCGTCTGATTGGCGCCGTTTTGGGTACCAGTCGGCGGACATCGCGCCGTTTCGGGAGAATTTCGCCCCATGTTTTTGTAAGAAACAGATATAGTTAAATATAAACATTAACATTTCCAAAGGATGGGGGATGTGGTGATATGCCTGTGCACAGTGTTATAGATGGGTAGTAATGCGACCTCCAACCAGCTGGTGGCATCATACATCCTTCACGTGATCTGAGATACCCGCCAGTTGGTAGTAGGGCGTATGAGAGGATAGTCGCCCTAAGAGTAGTTCAAGTAAAATTCACTGATTTCATTTGGTAGTTATTGTCTGTATAGTAATCTGTTAGTTATCTTTCCACGTGTTTGTCAATAAATCATCTTTCTAGTTTAACAACTAGATGTTCTGTGTATCTCATTACGATGGCCATATCACAGAACACAACATGGTACCAAAACCTCGGGAGCACAGTCATCTTCACGGACTGCACCCACCCCATCAGTGACAGCGGAAGCACGTCCCATCTCTTAAAATCCCCCTTCATTTGCTCCACCAGCTGGGCCAGATTCAATCTGTCTCATTGTTCCCACCCCCACACCATCTGGATGCCCAGATACCTGAAATCCGCCACCACTATCTTAAACGGCAGCTTGCCCAGCCTTTTCTGCTGCCTCCTTGCCTGGATCGTGAAGACTTCACTCTTCCCCATCTTTAACTCGTACCCGAGAACCCGCCGAATTCCACCAAAATGTCTATGATACCTCCAATACTTCCCAGTGGGTCCGATATATATAGTAATAGGTCGTCTGCTATAGCAAAACCCTATGCTCCACCGCCCCCCCCCCCCCCCCCCCCACCACCCACCCCCACCGGCGCACTATCACTCGCCAAGGCGAAGAGCAACGGGGAGAGTGGGCATCCCTGCCTCGTCCTACGATACAGCCTAAAATATCCCGAAATCACCCGATCATTCTTACACTCGCCACCTCCGCCTGGTACAATAATCAAATCCAATCCACAAACCCCTGCCCAAAACTGAACCGCCCCAACCCTCGCACAAATACTTCCACTCTACTCAATCAAAGGCCTTCTCCGCATCCATCGTGACCATCACCTCCACATTCTGTCCCCGAGGGCATCATTATGACGTTTAACAGACGCCTAATGATAGGTGTCTCCCTTTTACAAACCCCATCTGGTCCCCCCCTATCAGCCCCAGCACGCCTCAATCCGCGAGGCCAAAGTCCTAGCCAACAACTTGGCATCTACATTAAATAGTGATATTGGGCGATAGGACCCACACTGCTCCGGGTCCTAATCTTTCTTCAGGATCAGAGATATTAAGGCCTGCAATAACATGGGGGGGGGGGGGGAGCTCACCCTTCTCCCTCGCCTCATTAAATTCCCTTCCCAGCAGGGGCCCCAGGTCTCCCGAAAACGTATTAATAAATTCT
This sequence comes from Scyliorhinus torazame, assembly GCF_047496885.1. Taxonomy (NCBI): domain Eukaryota; kingdom Metazoa; phylum Chordata; class Chondrichthyes; order Carcharhiniformes; family Scyliorhinidae; genus Scyliorhinus; species Scyliorhinus torazame. The sequence goes on along the minus strand of NC_092712.1, from coordinate 203,626,360 downwards.
ACTGGGAAGCCGTCTGGGCCCAGGGCCTTCCCTGCCTGCATCACCACCCATGCCCTCCATCACCTCCACCAGTCCAATTGATGCTCCTAGCCTCTCAACAGGCCCTCCTCCACCTTGGGGAATTCTAGCCCTTCCAGAAAATACTCCCCCCCTTGGCTCTCCCCAACTGCCCTGCTGTCTTCCTTGTGGACTCAAGCCCAAACTCCACCTGGAGCTTCTGCCTCTCCTTCAATAATTCCGCCTCCACGTACCTCCTATCCACCCGCAAAATCTCGTCCACCAACCTTGCTATCTCTGTTCGCTCCACCTTCCTTGTGCGCCTGAATCAATATAAACTCCTCCCTAATAACTGTCTTGAATACCTCCCAGTGTGGCAGCTGAGACCTCATCTGTGTAACCCGTGTGACATTTAATAGCGGTGTTTCTCAGCAATGCGAACACTGGGAAATACGTGGCTAAACGCCCATCGGGCGCAATTCACCCAAAAAATTACTTGAGTCATTTTGGGCGAGTTTGGTGGGGTGTTTTCCGCTGGCTTTTTGGGTAAGATCCAGACCTGCATTCACCCACACGTGGTCAATCTTTGGGGGGCTTAGGGAGCTTCTCACCAGTTAAGCCCCCCACAGGAATTCTCCCTGCAGTGGGGAACTAAACTCTCCAGCCAAACCTGCTCCTCAAAGCTTGGGGCGCCCTTTTAAAAGGATGCCCCAATCGCAAAGAGAGCTTGAGGGTCCCCTACACCCCCACCCATGGACAATACAACCCGTCCCCCCATCAATAAAAGTGAATATGTGCCCCTCCCCAACCATCCAGACATGAGGGTGACCCTACCCCACACCCATCCATCCTTGTGGCATCAGAGCATCGCAGACCACCCCCCCCCTCCAAGTGAGCATATCGCGCTATGGGGTCGCTGACGGCCTCCCACCTTTAGGGCCCGCCTTCAAGATTCCCCCTTCACCCATCCCCCCACCTTCATGATGCCCGTTCACCCTCCCCCTTTCATGGGAATGTCCCCTCAGGCCCTACCCCTCAGGAATGCCAAGTTATCAACCTGGCACCTGCCTGCTTCCCCTGACAATGCCAGGTTGGCATTTCCCGGGTTCTTGCCCTGCCCTGTTCCAGACCACCCAAGGGGCTCCAATGGCATCTGAGAACCCCAGAGTGGCCATCAGGCCTGGTCTCCGTTTGTAGAGACAAGTACTAATCCTGGGTGAGGCTTTGCCAGTGGGGTCGGTGACTCCTGGGAACTGGGAGAATGCGGCCTCAACATGGCTCTACATATTTAGATGAGCCCAGTGACTCATTTAAATCATTACCTAGATCATGCCCAGGGAGGGCGTGTTCAGAATGCGCTGGGGATTGGATGACTCGTGCATGGTTTTGCACCTGGCTGTTTTGTGCCTCTCCCACGATGCTCCTGGTGTAATGAGATTAGCACAGGGTGCAACGTGGTGGGGAAATTGCACCCATAATGCCTCATTGCTCTCATAGAGAGAGCAGAGCCATGGCCTCCTGTGGCATAAAGCTCTGTGCATCTGTAAACATTTTTGCTGATTAACTAATTTCTACCCATTTATCTTCTCTGTACTGTTCTTGCACAAACTACCCTTTTCAACCCAAGAGGGCAGGCTAAAGACCTGAGTTCTCAGTAGAGGTTCATAAGAGTGACTGAGAGTTTTTCTTTGTTTGGAAAAGGCCTGGTCAACGTTCTGTATAATGGTTATATTGAGGTAGTAATTCATTGTATTAACAATGATTGGCATAAACACAGCTCCTTGCAATCCATGACATAGAACATTTGAGATTCAAAGCACCGCACCAACTATAAATCGCACACAGAAATTGTTGCCAAATAATAGTGGTACAATTTGCATTGATTGTACTATCGTATGGGGGTGGAAGGTAAATTTGCTAATGACATAAATGTAGGAGGATGAGAAAATTGTGAGGTCTGGTTAATGACCAGGAAGATGTACAAATGTTGGTAGAATGGGCAGACAAGTGGAAGATGCAATTTAACATAGATAAGTCTAGGGAGTACATTTTGGGAGGAAAAAGAGGGAATGAGGGTTACCACTTAATGGAAAATTGTGGGTCAACAGGGAGACCTAAGGATTAAAACAAATAATTCAATGTACAAGTAGGTAAAGCAGTCACCATTCACATTATTGGGTGGAATGTCAAGAGAAGGGAGCAGAGGCCGAGGGAGATAAGCAAATCTGAAAGATGAGTCACCAGGGGCTCCTCACTCTTACACCCTAGAAGATTGTTGCAGAGCAAAAGAGGGAAGAAAAATATTTTTAAGCACAAGAAGACCTTCCCCACGTACAACAATTGCTTTTTTAAAATGTTCAGCTATTGGAAACACATTTATTTCTCCTATCTCAATTTCTTTAGCTCCCAGATACTCACTGCATTGAAGAGTGGGTGTGCATGTCATAATCTCTGCAATTGGATCTTCCCAGTCTGCCAAAACAGAAATAAAAGGGGTATTGTACATTTTTGCACTTCACTGATGTAACATTCTCTTGTTCTTTACGGTGCCCTGGTAGATTTGAAAATTAGGGCAGCAACCTATTGAATTCAATATTCTAAAACAAAATGTAAGTTTCTATACATTTTCAATGATTTTATACTGAACCAAATTTAAGGGTAATTTTCCAGTTTTGATCTTGAGTTGAAGGACCGTAATAAAAGTGGGAATTACAGTTGCTGGTTTTTGGAAAGGCTGACCTTGCACAATCTGCACGGTAGCACAATGGTTCCTTCAAAGCGCCAGGACATGGGTTTGATTCCCGGCTTGGGTCACTGTCTGTGTGGAGTCTACATGTTCTCCCCGTGTGGGGTTCTTCTGGGTGCTCCGGTTTCCTCCCACAAGTCCCGAAGGACTTGCTTGTATCCTTGGGTCACATGCAAAGCTCAGACAAAAATAGTTTTTTTTACATATTCATGTAACACCACAGCATGAATTTACCACCAAAAGAATACTCTTAACTGTATGTTCAATTGTTCAGCACAGATAGAAATGCAGGATTTGGGATGCTAATATCAATGCTCTGAAAATTGCCAAGCTGAACAATGATGCTGTGTGTCATGAGGGTACTGTCATAATATCCACTCATGTATATAATGAGACGCAGACAGGCAGTGATTGACACACAGGATGACCAGTAAGCATACAACACAGCACAGCCAATCACCAGACAGGACACTACCACTATGAAGCCAGAGGGCACTAGGTTTCCTGCTCTCTCGGGATCCAGCTACTGAGACAGTCAGAGTCCACGAGCTAGCAAGTACAAACACCATGCGGTAGCTAGTAAGTCTGGTCAGGCTACTACAAGGTCACTAGTCAGATCAGTATAGTGTCAACCCACAGCTGAATATGTACAGCAGTTCATCTAGTTGAATAAAACAGTGTTGGATCTTCTCCTGTGCTAGACACCTGTTTCTAACTTCCCTGCATCAAGTGCAGTCCACATCAAACCAACCTGCCTAACACATCAGGTACAATGATGCAGCAGAAGAGAGCTCCTCAGATTTGAGATGGCCACTCTCACAATCCTGCAACTCGTACTGAAAAATGGATGCAGCTCAAAATTGAAAAAAGAACAGGCTGTGCTGACCTGCATCCTCGAATGCTGAGGAGTCAGAGACAAAATAGTAGAGATTTTGATCACAAATCACATCCACAGAAATGGAAACTATGCAGGTCTGGAAGGTTGTTAATATAACACCTCTGTTTAAAAAGGAAGAGGCGTTAATCCCCATAAATGGAGATGAATCAGTCTCCTATCAGTATCTACTGGGGACGAGAATATTGTCTAACATTGATACTCACTGAGAAACACGTTGGGTGCGATTCAACCAAAGATAATCTGTGGGCGCAATCTACTCAAGTAGGAACAGAGTCCCATCACGATTAGCTGGGTGTTTCCCAATGCTTGGACCACCATCGATCAGCCATTCGGGTAGATCGAGGTCCTCAACGAGGAATGCGCGGCCGAGGACTCGCTCCGCTCCGCTCGCCGGAACTCCTCAGTGCAGAGACAAATTTAAAAAAAAAAATTTTAGAGTACCCAATTCCTTTTGTCCCAATTAAGGGCTAATTTAGTGTGGCCAATCTACCTAACTTGCAAATCTTCGGATTGTGGGGGTGAGACCCACGCAGACACAGGAGAATGTGCAAACTCCACACAGACTGTGACCCAGGGCCAGGATCAAACCCCCCAAGCCCCAACTTACCGATTAAGGGGAAGGGGGCCCTCTACCCCACACCCATACAGGGCACCCCTAAGCCCAATGTCTGTTGTGCAAAAGCAATTCTAGCTTGGCACCTTGGCAGTGCCAGCCTAGCACCCTGGCAGTGCCCCTGCCAGTTAGCAGTGTCACCTGGGAACCTTGCTAGTGTCACTCTGACCCGAAGGCAAGTACTTGGAGGCCTCAGATCCCCTGGGAGACCCCCATGAGTGCCATTCAGTCTGGACCCCGTTTGTGGGGACCTGCACTTGGACGGTGCTCGCCCGAGGTCTCTAAGGCACGGAGTTAGATCCCACGCCTTGGTTAGATCTCGGCAATGCATATTAGAGTGAGACTAGCTGTCTCGTTCTAATATGCGGATTTGCCAGAAAGTGAGCACGTCCACAATGGGTGGGATTCACATCACGACAGATCTTGTGAGACGCGGTGAACACAGCTGATCTCGGAAGAGGGATCTCCTGGCATGTACCGGTCACGGCACGCTGCTTTTCGGGTGCAACGCGACCGGTAGATCTCACTCAGTGTCCAGCTTTGGGTGCGTTTAGTGGAGCTGTAGCACCAAGAAAGAAAAGGGAAGAAAAGAAAATACATGATACGTCGTTGTCACTTTTGGCATTGGGGTTTGTCTCTGCTGAGGGTACACTTGAGCCATTTCCTAATGGCGAGCCCACCATTTTGTCTGGCTGCCCTGATCACATCCCCCCCCACTTCCCTCTCCCAAACCTCGGGGAGGCCTCACCCCCCCCCACCCCTCCATCTAGTAAAGTTCAATCGCTGGCAGTGCTAACCTGGCACCAAGGTACCCTGGCAGTGTTCCTGCCAGCCTCGCAGCACCATCCTGGCATCACCTGGGTGGCACTGCCAGTGCCAAAGTGCCCGGACACCAGAGGGAGTCCTATGCTGCCCTGTCCCCGACCCCGACCACCCGGGGTGTCTCTAATGGCCCGGGAGACGTTCCCCAGGGTGCCATGCCGAGCCGAATTGCTCATTTTAATATGCAGATCTGGGGCCTCTCGCGAGTTCAACGGCCTCGTACCGACACCAAGTCGGGCGCGTTGAGGCGGCTAAATTGTGCCCATGGGTTAAATTAGGATAGCCAGCATGGATCTCTAAAAGGCAGTTTTTGTCTGCAGCTTTTCAAGGAAATAATGGAATATATTTATAAAGGAAATGTCGTGAATGTTGTGTCTCTGAATTTTCAAAATAATTTGGTATGACGCTGTAGAGGAAACATCTTAATAAATTAAGGCATGTGAGATGAAAGGAAATTTGGCAATGTGGCTATAAAGCAGTCCGTAAATGGATGTTTTGCAGATTGGAGGAATGTAAACAGCGATGCATCTCAGTGCCAGAGTTGGAACCATTGCTCTTTTGTGTGAGTCTGAAAATCCAGAGTATGAAAGTTTAAGTTACACCATATTGGTCTAAGAAATTCATTTCAGTTTTTTTAACCTAGAGTTAAAAACATTGGTAGACTGTAACCTCTCCAGTCTGGAATGCTTGTTACCAAGTAATTTCTGGATTCAGAATTTTTGGATTACAGAATGATAGTAGAATACCTAACGACAAGTGTGTAAACCAAAAAAAACCCAAAGATATAAATAGTTACCTGAAACACAAAACGGTGATAAAATGTCATAAAGCAGTAATAAAAACTGTTTTACTGAGCCAAATATTGTATCTTACATGTTTCTGCTCCCAAAGAACTGTACTGATATGATGCTGATGACATTAAGGTCCTGATCAAAAAATGTCCAGACAACTGGGGCGTCATTTTCCGACCCCCCAGCGGGTTGGAGAATGGCCGTTGGCCGCCGTGAATCCCACCCCCGCCGGTTGCCGAAGTCTCCGGTACCGGAGATTGGGCGGGGGCGGGAATCGGGCCGCGTCGGTTGGCGGGCCCCCCCGCTCGATTCTCCGGCCCGGATGGGCCAAAGTCCCGCCGAGAAATTGCCTGTCCCGCCGGCGTAAATTAAAGTAGCTATTTACCGGCGGGACAAGGCGGCGTGGATGGGCTCCGGGGTCCTGGGGGGGGGGCGCGGGGCGATCTGACCCCGGGGGGTGGCCCCCACGGTGGTCTGGCCCGCGATCGGGGCCCACAAATCCGCCTGTGTCGGGCCTGTGTCGTGGGGGCACTCTATCCCTTCCGCCTCTGCAACGGTCTCCACCATGGCGGAGGCGGAAGAGACTCTCCCCACTGCGCATGCGTGGGAAACTGTCAGCGGCCGCTGACGCTCCTGCGCATGCGCCGCCCCGAATGTCAATCGGGGCCCACCGATCTGCGGGCGGGCACTCTTTCCCTCCGCCCCGGCCGGTGTAACGGTCTGCCATGGCCAGCGCGGAGAAGAACCCCCCTGCGCATGTGCTGGGATGACGCCAGTACACGCTGGCACTCCCGCGCATGTGCCAACTCGTGCCGGCCGCGGAGGCCCTTCGGCGCCGGTTGGTGCAGCGCCAAGCCCTTCAGCGCCAGATGGCGCGGCGCCAACCCCGCCGGCACCGGCCTAGCCCCTGAAGGTGCGGAGGATTCCGCACCTTCCGGGCGGCCCGACGCCGGAGTGGTTCACGCTACTCCTCGACGCCAGTACGGCCCGCCCCGCCGGTTAATGGGAGAATTCCGTCCTAGATTTCTGGAGTAGAGAGGTTACAGCGCACCAGTAGAAGTATTCTCTGTAGTTGCCTTGCAAATGAGAAAGTTGTTTTGGATTAGCATGAAAATAGCAGATGATGAGAGGCAAGATTGAGTCTATTCAGGGCAAAGTGGGTGACATAGGCTTGGAGGCATATGACAAGGCCAGAATACGGAATGAGTACTTTGTATCAGTGTTTACAAAGCAGATGCTGACAAAGTATTGGTAGAAGTGGAGAGGGTAGAACTTCTGGAAGGTTGGCTGTACTTTGAATAGGAAAGTTACCTGATCTGGCTGGTTTGCATCCAAGTTGCTAAAGAAAGTGGGGGTGGAGATGAGGGGCTTTCTAAATCATCCAATTTTCCCTTGATAGGGGAGAGTTGCCAGAGGATTGGAAAGTGGAAAATGTTCAAGGAAGGGTGTAAGGACATTCCTAGTAACTATAAGCAAGTGTGTTTAATATCAGTGGTGGGTGAGGTTTTAGTCAACATAATCGGGGAGGGGTGGGGCAAATATTTACAGGCACTTAGAGAGATTTGAATTATTTTTTAGTGTACTTTGGCGTGCGCACATACACATGTTGATTTCCAAATTTCTTTCTCCGTCAGTCTGGCCTCAATAAAAGTCGAGATGGATTTGCAAGTAAAAAGAAGTTATTTTATTCAGCTTGCAAGCTACCTAGTCCACAGTGATACAGACATGTTGCTGTCTGCAGTCCCGGGAACTAAGTGAAGGTCCCAGACAAAGAGATCAGTACTCATACATTCAAATGGCATCAAGTTTCACATACTCGACACTCATAGGTCATCCTATATCCCTCCTGACTTGTTTGATCTATTCTGATTGGCTCACTTCCAATCCCTTTCTCCGGCCCCTATCAATGCAGCATCACTCTCATAGACACACCTCTTCCTGCTTTTTCCATGCGGTCTCAAATCCCTTTGTCTCTACCTGCCAGAATCAAAGTGGCTTATTTCTACATTACATTAACTAATATCTCAAAAGTAACTATTTTATATCACATTTGTCATTCCCTCCTTTTATCATTCCATGATAACCGAACTATCCAATCCATAGCTACGGTTCCTCATCTAAAAAGATCCGTCGCTGCATTTCCAATTCCTGTCTTAGCCCCCCTTCATCTGCCTCACCCGCATGGATTTTAACAGTTAAATTTTTTTTTTGCGGTGATTGGGGCGGTGATCTGATCCAGTGCACCCCGCATTCTACCCATCACACATTTAAGGATGGCCAGGCCCACAAAGATGCAGCCGATAGCTACCACTAGATACATGGCCATATTTATCAACCAGTCCTTCCATCCTCCAAATCCCCAGTTACCCCAAGAGCCAGGATCCTGCATCCCGTCCAAGTGATCCCGTATGCGATCCATAAATTTAGTGATGTTAGCGGTCAAGTCCTGAACTCCCATGATACACTTGCCCTGTACTATGGCGCATACCCCACCCTCACGGGCCAGAAGATAGTCAAGAGCATACCGGTTCTGCATTGCAAACAACCGTAGCTGAGACAACTCTTTGGTTATTGCCCCGAGGGCTCCCAAGGTTTCATTTCCCAAGATGGTAAGGCCGCAAATAAAATAATTCCGATCACTGACAGCCAAGGAACCCCCCACACCTCCCAGTGTCAATACGCTCAGAATGCCCCACCCGGCTGAGTGGCCCCGGTTGGGTGCGAGAACCTGAGGTTTTTTCCAGTTCTCGCAAAATTCAGCCGAGACTGACCGGCGTGCTAACTGATTATGCAGGTTCCACGCCGAAGGGCAGGGGACTGTGGTAGGGACTAGAGTCCCTATAGCAATTCGGCGGGGAAATGGGGGTGACAAAACGTTGGTCGCTGTGCCATTAAATAAAAAGTAGTATCCTTGCTCCGTGTGCAGGCTAGCATCACAATCAGCATATCGGTTGCGTAAGGACCCCCCAGTAGCCCAGTTCATCCAACTTTGAAATGCCCATTCGGGCCACCCAGCAATGCGGAAAGCCCTATTCCCAACAGTGATATGAGAGATATTCGCCCAGCCACAGAGGAGCTGGAGGCCGGCGTTCAATGGAACGCAAGTGGTGTTGTAACAAACGCATTGGCCAGACGCCTGGGTGATATGGCACCTCCTGTCCGTACAGGTGGGAAACAGACATGTTATATTTGTGTCCACCTCTACCAGCAAACAGCCATATCCTTCACTGCTGAAGCAATTCTCGTACGACCGGGAATCCCTATTGGGAGTGAAGTGGCTAGGTATGTACGCCCTCCACCGTCGCAGCCTATCGTACTGTGAATGGGAATTATCCCGAGGAAGGGGAAGGCAAATAGCCGGTGGTGCTGAACCCGGATCGTAAGGAAGAGTGACCTGATCGGGCAGTGGTTCGGAATGCTGACAATGAACCACCGTTTGGGGAGTGCCCCAAAGCGGTGAAACAGAAAATAACCTAGATACCTCTGCGGGGTTTGGGTAGCAGACAACCCGTCCCTGGCCATACAAGCGGTGGTAAATCTGGTAGAAGAGATTCATACTACCCGGGTTTTCCTCAGTTTGGCCTTTAATTAACTTAAGTGTATCTCCCGGTAACCTACGTTCTAGCTGTACTTCCCTTCTCATACGCCCCGTCCTCTCTCTAGTCCCTTTCTCTTTCTCATAGCCTCTTCCTACACTCTTCTGACAGCCTGATTTTACCTTTATTGTACCACTCTTAACACATCCAAAATCAAATTTACATGTATTCCGAAAACAAGGCAATGTCCATATAATGTTCCCTTCCCATCGCCGGGACCGGTGCAACTGCTTCATGACTCCTGCATTCTCCTTAACTTTGATGACCTTCCATGAGTCGATACCATGTCCTCGTATATGGGGGCAGCGAAGAACATCACCTTTGCAGAGGTGATGTAACCTTGTAGATTGGTTGGGGCTACACAGATACATAATATTCCCCTTTTCCATGTCCATCGCCAATAACACGCCAAGCGAAGTGAGGCCAAATATCAGACAGACGATGCGTAGCCACTCCATCATGCTCCACACCTGTAAAATAGCACTGGAGAAGGGAGGCAGGTTAGTATCCGACCTTTTACAGTAGTGGAGATGGACTCAATTTACAGTGATGTAGGTGGACCCAAGCACTTCGCCCCTCCACTTTAACTGCTGTGGGGGTGGTAAGGAGAACTTGGAAGGGCCCGTCCCATCACGGCTCCGACCCCTTCCTAGTCCAATTTTTGACCATGACATAACTACCGGGCTGGACTGAAAGTGAGCTAGGTACTGGGGGCAATGGCTGGTGAGCCGCGCGGACCTGGCCATGGAGTTCCTTGAGCACTTGCGTGAGGGCTAGAACATAGGTGGTCATTTTTTCAGTCATCTGATGAAACTGAACCAGTCTGGGAACCTGCAGGCTCCAGGGAGTTCTAAGAGGCCTGCCATAAAGAATCTCGGTGGGAGAGAGCCGGGCCGGTCCCGCAGGTGTAACCCGCAGCTGGAAGAGGGCAACGGGGAGCAACTTAAGCCATGTCAGTCCCGTGTCTGCTCTTAATTTAGCCAATTGAGTTTTGAGGGTCTGATTGTGTCTCTCAACCAACCCGGCCGCCTGCGGTCTGTAAGCACAGTGTAACTGCTGGCGTATGCCCAACTGGGAGCAAAACTCCTTGTTAATTTGTCCAATAAAATGAGGCCCATTATCAGAACTTAACTGAGCTGGTATACCGTACCGGAGAATGATTTCCCTCATCAAGACTTTAACCACAGTAGCAGCTTTATTATCGATAGTCGGATACGCCTCAACCCATCTGCTGAACACATCCACAATGACCAAAACATATTTATAACATTGACACCTTTCCAACTCAATGTAATCCATTTGGAGCGTCTCAAAGGGACCACTGGGCAACGGGGTTTGCCCCTTCCCACAAGGGATACCGTTTCCGGTGTTATATTGCTGACAAATCAAACACCGATTACTGATACTTTGGGCCAACCCCTGCATTTTAGGGTGCCACCAAGTGTCCAGCAACAAATCACTAGTCCCTCGAGCCCCACAATGAGTCGCAAAGTGTACACATTCAATGACCCATAAAGCCAGCACATCAGACATACAAGTCTGATGTACAGGCATGGTCCATAAAGAGGAAACAGAATCATATGTACAACCTAACCGTTTCCACATTTGTTTATCACTCTCAGGAGCGTCCTCCTGTAACCTTATGACGTCTTGGATGGTTGGCATTGACTTGTCAGAAGCAGACATATTTATAGTAGATCGTTTAGTCTGACTTAACATCTTAGGCACCATCACTTGCTGAATTTGCGCGGCTGTTCGCGCTGCACAATCTGCTCGTTCATTACCAACGTCAACTGGGGTTGTACCATTCGTGTGGGCAGCGCATTTAATAACGGAAATCTGCGCGGGAATAAGGAGGGCCTGCAGTAGGTCGTTAACTAAACCCCGGTGGGATATTTGACCACACATAATCATGTCAGGTTGTTCTGACGAAATGTCACTCAAATCGCCCCTTATTGTGGTAGTTTCCTGAATCAAGGCTAAACAGTCGTGGCCAGGTGCGTCTTCATGGACAGGGGGACCACTAAGAAAACAGGCTGGATTGATAGTGGTGCAGTGTTTAAATGTCAGACGTGGATTGTTCAAAAGGTATATCTCATACCTATTCTGACGAGCTGCGGTAAGATGCTGAGTCTGCAGTTGCCTCAGTAGTGCGATGACCGAGTGGGAGCTATACACCGTAATATCCTGTTGGAGGGTGAGAGCATGTAATGGCTATGCGATGGCATTGATTGAACGTAAATCCTGTACTAATCGGTACTGGTCTGGTTTGGCTGGTTTAGGCACAGCAAGTATGGGGGTGTTACATTCTGATTGGCAAGGGACCAAAATACCCTGTTTCAACAGCTCTTGAATTAATTTATCTATTGATGGAGCAGCTTGAGATTTCAGGGGGTATTGTCGAATGGAAGGTAGCTTTACATGATCCATAATCATCACCTTAATAGGTGTAACATTTGTCTTTCCCACTTGTGATGGGTATTCCGCCCAGACCTGTGGATTGACATATTCCAACACATCATGTCCCCTGTGATGCTGCAGTCGAGTGTTAATCGTTTCAGGGACCTCAAAATATTTTATGGTAGTGCCGTCCGGCATGACTTGAAGTGCGTAGTCTGTTGGATCCGAATGATCCACTGCCCTCCTGACCATTCGCCCCATATCCCTGGCATGGTACTGGTCATGGACCTGACGTGTAATATGAGGGCTTACCGAAGCTGACTGTGGCCATAAATGTGGTGATATTGTAACAAAATCGTCTGTACCTTCTTTTCCCGTGACTGTGGCTGTAACCTTGACTGGCCATTCGGTCTCAAGTAATGGCCGGTATTTGTCCTCCAACTCCCTGTTTCGTCCAGTTCTGTCATAGGCCAGGGTAGCGTGATGCAGTGACTGTTCAACGTCTAACGTCCACCACTGGGGGGTGATAGAAATATAGCACTGTTGTCTCATCCTCCATGATGTAACCATTACCCCCTCATCTCCGCATTCTAGCTGTAGCTGGAAGATACACAGTAAATCTCGGGCCAACAAGTTACAGTCCAATCCAGTAGTCACTACAAACTGATGATCTGCAGACTTATTCTCGTAAGTGACTGTCACAGGTTCAGAAATAGGATACTCACACACCTGTCCTTGGAACCCTGACAATTGCTGCGTGTGGTCGGATAATGGTAATTTAAGTGCTGATTGCACAGAAGACATGGCTGCCCCGTCCTCTTCTTCCAGTAGACCAATGGCCCCTCAGAGGGGGCTGCGGTTGTAGAGCTATTGATTCGTTCGGTGGGACATAAAAAGGGGGTGAGGGTCCCTTTGGGTGGGTTTGGTATCCTCCTCTTCGCTGATCCACCCACCCAAAGTCACTATATTGGGGCTCCTGCTGGTAAACTACCATTTCTGCCGCTTGTTGGGGTCGCAGATCATCCTTTTTCATTACATACTCAGTCTTAACCTTTGTAACTGAGCCTCCTTCTTGGCCTACACCCTCCTTCCAGTAAAATCTGACTGCCCTTGCCATCTGGGAAGGGTCGTTCTCTGTCCAATTCATGTTATTACATTTCACAGCAGTAACCACAGAAGGTGGTAGGCAATGCATTAACATAGCACAGTATTGAGGGGAATTCTGACCATTTTGATACAGCAAATCGCCTGACTGTCCCCGGTAGATTTCATTAAAGCGCTCCAGAAATTCCTCTGGCTCTTCAGTCTTCTTAGGTTTTAGGTCTAAGATAACAGAAAGATTTATGGGCCTTTGAAATGTGCTATTCAACGCATTCAAGATCTGTGTCCTTCTATCGTCGTCTAACGCATAGGCCTGCTGGAGTGCGGCATGACTAGCATAATTCAGGTGGTTAAGATAATTGCGGTACTCTGCTGGGGTTAAAATCTGCTGGACTAGGGCCCAGAGGTCCCTTGAATCAGCTTGATAAATTGAGATGGTAGTTCTCAAGGAATCCATGAAGGCAGCAGGAGATTTTTTCTATCTGGGATTGTAGACATAATAGCCATCATCTCACTGGGTGTCCATGGGAAGTAAACGTCTATCGTGGGGTTCGCTCCCGCAGTCACTGGGTCGGGGTTTCGCATCTTCCTAATCGGTAACTGTCTCCGAATGTCACCAGGGGCACTCTAGCTATTTCCCCTGGTTGTTCCAAGACTTCAACGTCTCTCCCTGTCACTAGGGGGAGTTCTTTCTCTTCAAAAGAAGTTGTTTCAGCTTCCTTTGTTCCCGAATCTTGTGGTTTCTGCTTAGTTTGGAGAGACTTAGGTGATATGCTTACTTTTCCAAATTATTGAATTTTTCTTTTTCTGTCAATTCAAGGCCAGCCATTGAACTACGTAGCTCCTCTCTTGTTTGACCCGTGCCTTTCCTCTACTTGCGCTTTTTAAAAAAAACTTTAAAATGTTTGAAAATTCAAATTGAATTACTGCAACTTGCAAGCTTAGCTTTGATCTCAACTCAGAACTAAATTTACAATTTGCTTAACACAAACTTGTATAACATTTACAACTTAATTATTTCTTTATCTTAACAATTTTTCTTTTATCAAGTTTTTTTTTTACATACACATAAGTATTAGCAAAATCAACTATCATCTCCAGATTGACACTTTTTAAAATGGTGTCCATGATCTTCTTTAAGTTTCTATTAATCTCCAGATAAAATGAGATAAACCTTATTTCAAGTAAGTAAAACTTAAGATTCTGGCAATTTCAATCAATTGCTTTCGAAAATAATAACTTTTATCAAAGAGGTGGAGAAACCCACTGGTTTCCTTTAATTAATTCAAAACATAACTTTGCTGGTGTTCACTGACTCAAAGGAAAGGTATCCGATTACACTAGCGACTGGTGCTGTTATCTCAAGGCCTGAGTGAGAAGCACTGTCTGTCTTTAACTTTGCCTGCTGCTGTTAACCCTTTGAGAGACTTCTGCTTCAACCAATATGCAGCATTCCCCACAATCTCAACTAGTCCTCGGAACTGCGTTTTTCGCCAATACAGTCCAAGGAGACAATTTTAGCTTAATCAACTATATATTTAAAACACTCACACATAGAGTTGAACCATCTTCAGATTTAAAAACAGTTATACTGGACTGAACCTTCAGTACTGAAGTCCCATCAGCCCCTGAACCCATATAATAGACTGAACCTTCATTACTGAAGTCCCATCAGCCCCTGAACCCATATAATAGACTGAACCTTCATTACTGAAGTCCCATCAGCCTCTGAACCCTTATACTTGGAATTGAATCATCATTTGAGATGTCACATCAACCCAAAACCCTAACCCAAGCCGAAACAACAATATGAAATCCCATCAATTAAATTGCTAATCCCCAGACTGACCTGTGATTTCGTCGAGGCGGTCTTTCTGTGCCAACCGCGAGTGACCAGACTAATCAGACGATAAGAAGAGGGGAACAAGCAATGCGCGGTCGTTTTCCAGTTCTACATTGAGGGCCCTTTGTTCCCCATCCTCCTGTTCATAATCAGTCTAATTCTGATTTCGCAGTTGGATCAGGATCACCCTGAGAAATCCCGGTTTTCGACACCAAATGTTGATTTCCAAATTTCTTTCTCCATCAGTCTGGCCTCAATAAAAGTCGAGATGGATTTGCAAGTAAAAAGAAGTTATTTTATTCAGCTTGCAAGCTACCTAGTCCACAGTGATACAGACAACATGTTGCTGTCTGCAGTCCCGGGAACTAAGTGAAGGTCCCAGACAAAGAGATCAGTACTCATACATTCAAATGGCATCAAGTTTCACATACTCAACACCCATAGGTCATCCTATGTCCCTCCTGACTTGTTTGATCTATTCTGATTGGCTCACTTCCAATCCCTTTCTCCGGCCCCTATCAATGCAGCATCACTCTCATAGACACACCTCTTCCTGCTTTTTCCATGCGGTCTCAAATCCCTTTGTCTCTACCTGCCAGAATCAAAGTGGCTTATTTCTACATTACATTAACTAATATCTCTAAAGTAACTATTTTATATCACATTCGTCACACACACTGTATTTCCCTTTTGGGGAACAGTGGTAAAGTGGTGGAAGGATTCCTGAACTGATTATCAACCCATTGAACTGCATAATGAACCCTTCTTTCATGGCCAACAAGTCCTGGCATTGGACTTGAACTTGGAGCTTCTGGTCCAGAGATAGGGGCACTACCAGTGTGCCGCAAGACCTTCATTTATGTAATCAGACCTTACAGACAATGTCCATACCTCACAGACACCAACAGCACCATCTCTGCTGATGGGACTGGACAGACCCAGCAGAGGTGGTGATAGTGGTGTACAGTCTGGAGGGAATTGCCCTCGGAATCCTCAACAGAACTACGCATAGACCCCATGAAATTGCTTGCCATCAGGGCTGTCACCTAACCTCCTCCGCCCAACTAATGAATCAGTACTCCTCCACATTGAGCACCACTTGGAGGAAACACTGAGGGTTGCAAAGGTACAGAATGTACTCTGTATATTGGGTGTTCCGATATACAAACGAACCAACACGGTTGTAGATGGTACAACTCTGTTTTATTATTATTTTGTATAATAACAACTGTTAACTTCTGGCTGTGGTTCGTACTTCACCAGCTAACCTGTGGACCCAGCCCTAGCACTAGCACTATCTTAGTGAGGGACTCAGCACATGGTGTATGTCTGAGTGGCACGCTGTGAGCTCTGTGCTCTGAGCTATCTCCCAGTAGAATGAGCAGGAACTGTGGTGTTCCCTGTTTTATAGGGCATGTGCTCTCACTGGTGATTGGCTGTGATGTTGTGTGTGTGTTGGTTCGTCCATCTACCTGTCCGTCAGTGTGTGTGTGTGATTGCACCATGATATGTTAATGTGGATATCATGACAGCTGCCTTGCACATCATTCTTCCTGTCAGGAAAAGCGTAGCACTGCCTTCTTGTCTGCCGGCTGCGGCATGGCTGCAATAGCTGTCACTTTGTCTGCATCCGGACGCACCCCTCACCGGGATATGTGGTCCCCCAGAAACTTTAGCTCAGTTTGGCCAAAAGGACACTTGGCTCGGTTGAGGCGCAGGCCGTGTTCTCGTATCCGAGCAAAGACGCGCTGGAGACGACTGATGTGCTCCTGTGGTGTGGTGGACCAGATGATGATGTCGTCAACATAGACGCCCACCCTTTCGATGCCCTCCATCATCTGTTCCATGATTCGATGAAACATCTTGGATGCCGAGATGATGCCAAACGGCATCCTATTGTAGCAGTATCTGCCAAAGGGAGTGTTGAAAGTACACAGCTTCCTGCTGGACTGATCCAGTTGAATCTGCCAAAAACCCTTTGAGGCATCAAGCTTGGTAAACATTTTAGCCCGGGCCATTTCGCTCGTGATCTCTTCCCATTTGGGTTTGGGGTAGTGTTCCCTCATGATGTTATTGTTCAGGTCTTTCGGGTCGATGCAGATCCGGAGTTCGCCAGAGGGCTTTTTTACGCACGCCATGGAGCTGACCCATGGCGTAGGCTCCGTGACCCAGGAAAGCACTCCTTGGTCCTGGAGATCCTGCAGCTGTTGCTTGAGGTGGTGCTGTGACTCTACGAGGTGCGTGAATGACCGGGGTGGCGTCCGGTTTGAGCCGTATTCTGTAAGTGGAGGGCAGTGTGCCCATGCCGTCGAAAACCTCCTGGTTGTGGGCGAGGAGCGAGTGGAGCTGTGCCCTAAAGTCGGCATCCGGGAAATCGGACATGCCTTCTGGAGACAGAGTGTGTACCCGCTGAACGAGGTGGAGAATCTTGCACGCCTGTGCGCCTAGCAGGGAGTCCTTCGAGGATCCAACTAGCTCAAAAGACAGTGTGGCTGTGTATGAACTGTGTGCAACCTCGAGCTGGCAAGAGCCCATGGCCGGGTTAACATTACCGTTGTAATCGACCAACTGACAGCGGGATGTCCGAATCGGTGGTTTGACCTTCAAGGTGTAGAAGGCTGACCATGCAATGAGATTGGCGGAGGCACCAGTGTTTAAGCGGAATGTGATTGGTGATCGGATGACCGTTAGGGTGGCACACCATTCATCGCCCGGATTAACGCTGTGCACTGGCATCGGCTGGTGGGTCCTACTTGGGGACATCCGGTTCCTGTCTATTTCCGCAACGTGGAAGGCTTCCCGGTCGTCGGTATCACTGGTCTGTACGTCGTCAGGGTATGACTCGGTGTATGGAGGCTGAATGGCCCACACCTCCCTGCGAGGCTGGCGGAATTGCGGAGCGTTGGCAGGTTGAGCTTCTCGACAGCAGGCAGCGTAGTGGCCCATCTTGCCACAGCGGAGGCATTGTCGAGTTTTGGCTGGACATTGCCGCTTTAAGTGTGCGGATCCACAGTTGCCGCATGTCGTGACGTCATGGCGTTCGTTGTGCCACCGCGCATGCGCAGTTCGGTCCTGCGTAGAGCGTGCCTGCGCGTCACGTCCCTCTGCGTCGACATCTCTTTTGGCGCGTACAAGCGCGGGAGGCCGCGGAAAGCGCGCAAAATAGCCGCCCTCGTCTGGGCTGCGGGCCGGGAGGAACTTGATTGACTGGACCCGCTCGGCCTCGTAGGATCCCTGCCGTGCCGATTCGTCCGCCTGGAATTGGGAGTACCGGCTGGTCGCGTTTGCGTGGAGGACGCAGGTTTCGATGGTGGTGGCTAGGGTGAGGCTCTTTATTTTGAGGAGCTGCTGGCGTAGGGTGCCCGAGGTGACCCCAAAAACTATCTGGTCCCGAATCATGGAATCGGAAGTGGCCTCATAGCCGCAGGACTGCGCGAGGATACGGAAGTGTGTCAAAAAAGATTGAAAAGGCTCATCCTTACCCTGCAGGTGCTGCTGGAAGAGGTACCTCTCGAAGCTCTCATTCACTTCGACGCTGAAGTGTTGCTCAAGTTTTAGAAGGACCGTCTTGTACTTCGTCTTGTCCTCGCCTTCCGCGAATGCCAGGGAGTTGTAGATGTGGATGGCGTGTTGCCCTGCCGTGGAGAGGAGGAGGGCGATCTTCCTGGTGTCCGATGCATTCTCCCTGTCTGTGGCTTCTAGGAAGAGCTGGAAGCGCTGTTTAAACAGCTTCCAGTTGACGCCGAGATTTCCAGCGATTTGGAAGGCTGCGGCGGGCTGATGGTGTCCATGGCACAGGATGGCGGATCTCTGAAGATGTGCAGGTAGGTATCACTGTTGCTGGAGAGTTTCCAATCCTGGTATCATGTCGTATTGGGTTTCCGATGTACAAACAAACCAACACGGTTGTAGATGGTACAACTCTGTTTTATTGTCTTAAACAAGAACAACTGTTAACTTCTGGCTGTGGTTTGTACTTCACCAGTTAACCTGTGGACCCAGCCCTAGCACTATCTTAGAGAGACACTCAGCACATGGTGTATGTCTGAGTGGCACGCTGTGAGCTCTGTGCTCTGAGCTATCTCCTGGTGGAATGAGCGGGAACTGTGGTGTTCCCTGTTTTATAGTGTGTGCTTTCACTGGTGATTGGCTGTGATGTTGAGTGTGTGTTGATTGGTCCATCGACCTGTCCATCAGTGTGTGTGTGTGATTGCACCATGATATGTTAATATGGATATCATGACACTCTGGGTGGGGGATTTCAATGTCCATCGCAAGAGTGGCTCAGTATCACCGCCACATACTGAGCTGGCTGAGTTCTAAAGCACGCAGCTACTGGACTAGACTGTGTCAGGTGGTGAGGGAATGAATGAAGGGGAAAGACATACTTTACATTATCCTCCTCTATCTGCCTGTTGCAGATTCACCTGTCAATGACAGTATTGATAGGAATGACCACCGCACGGTCCTTATGGAGACAAAGTCACATCTGCACATTGAGGAAACCCTCCATTGTGGTTGTGTGATGCTACCAACATGTCAAATGGGATAGGTTTTGAACAGATCCAGCAACTCAAGTCTGGGTTCAATTAAAAGTACAAGAGAGCATGCCAGGAGCATGCCCTAAAAGTGAGGTGCCAACCTGGTTAAGCTAAACACAGGACTACTTGTATGCCAAACAGCATGAGCAGAAAGCGATAGAGCTAAACAATTCCACAACCAATAAATCAGATCTAAGCTTTGCAGTTCTGTCACACCCAGACATGAATAACGGTGGAGAATTGAACAATTCATTGGAGTAGGAGGCTCCATCAATGTCCCAATGATGGGGCAACTCGCACATCAGTGAAAAGAATAAGGCTGAAGCATTTGCAACAATTTTTAGCCAGAAGTGCTGAGTGGATGGTCCATCTCTACCCATAGTCCCCGCTTCACAGATGCCAGTCTTCAACCAATTCGATTTGCTCCATGTGATCTCAAGAAAGGCACTGATTAGATTATCTCTTGTTGGAGATGGTCATTGCCTTGCACTTGTGTGGCACACATGTTAATTGACACTTATCAGCCCAAGCCAGGATGTTGTCCTGGACTTGCTGCATTTGGACATGGACTGCTTTAGTATCTCTAGAGACGTGAATGGTGCTAAACATTGCGCAGTCATCAGTGAACATTCCCACTTCTGATCTCATGATGGAAGGAAACTCTTTGAAGAAGCATCTGAAGGCACTGGATACTGCAATATTCTGACAATAGCACTGAAAACATGTGTACCAGAACTTGCCGTGCCCCGAGCCAAGCTGTTCCGGTACAGCTTCAACACAGGCATCTACCCAATGATTGGTAAAATTTCCCATGTGTGTCCTGTATACAAAATGAAGGACAAATGCAACCCGGCCAATTAACACACCATCAGTCTACTCTCGATTATCAGTAAAGTGATGGAAGGTGTCATCAACAGTGCTATCATGAGGCACTTGCTTAGCAATAACCTGCTCACTGATTCGCGGTTTGTGGTCCGCCAGAACCACTCCGCTCTAGACCTCATTGCAGCCTTGGTTAAGACATGGACAAAAGAGCTGAATTGCAGAAGTGAAGTGAGAGTGACTGCCCTGACTCAAGATACCATTTGACCAAGTGTGGCATCAAAAAGTCCAAGCAAAACTGGAGTTAATGGGAATCATGGTTGGTGTCATACCTAGAGGAAAGGAAGATGGTTGTGTTTGCTGGATGTCATTCCTCTCAGTTCCATGACATCACTGCAGGAGTTTCTCATGGTAATGTCCTAGGCCCAAACATCTACAGCTACTTCATCAATGATCTTCTTTCCAGCATGAGATCAGAAGTGGGAAAGTTCATGATGACTGCACAATGTTTAGTATCATTCACGATTTGGAGTTACTAAAGCCGTCCATGTCCAAATGCAGCAAGGCTTGGACACATCCTGGCTTGGACTGACAAGTGGCAAGTACCATTTGCATCACACAGCGCCAGACAATAATCATCTTCAACAAGAGAGAATCTAATCATTGCCCCTTGACATTGAATGGCATTACTGTCACTGAATCCCCCAATATCAACATCCTGGGAGACTTCTGGTGGCGGGCATGGAGTGAGTGGTCCCACACAGGGCGGCTCCGGCTTGAAGGTGTTGGTTTTGGCCATTTTCACCTGTGTTTTGGGTAGATACAACAGAAACTTGGAGCAGATGTGTAAGGGAAGAAATTCTCCCCTGGATTGGCATGCTTACTGGCTATCAGACCCAGCAGAGGACAGTGTGGTACCTGGCTAAGGGGTTGGAGGAGATTTGTGACGCAGCACCAATTGTGAAAATGGCAGCGGGGGAAGAGCCGTCGGCGGCAGGAATTCCCCAGATGGAGATACTGATGAGCTTCATCAAGCAGGAATTTCGGCAGCAAAGGAAGGAGATGCAGAGTGACTGGCTGAAGGCGATTGAGGGGGCAGTGACATCTCTTAGCGGGTCTCTGCAAAAGGTGGATAAGTGCCTCGAAGCGCAACGGCGATGATCTGAGAGATGGAAAAGGCAGTGTCCAACCAGAGTGAAACGGATTGTGTCTTTGGAGGTGGAGGTGGAGATCCTGGGAGATCTATGCAAGTCCCTGCCGTTGAAGGTGAAGGAGCAGTAGAACGAGTCCAGACAACATAACCTGTGGATTGTGGGTGTGCCAGAGATTGTGGAGGGAATGAACGCCACAAATTATGTTTCAAGGATGTTGGCCAGGTTTGTGGTGGGGAAGCTGTTCGACAAGGCCACAGAGGTGTACCAGGCACATAGGTCCTTGTGGCAGAAGCCGAGAGCAGGGGAGCCGCCGCAGGCGGTAATGTATGGATGCACATATTTTTGGATAAGGAGAAGATCCGTAGGTGGGCCAGGGCGAAATTAATCTGTGAATGGGAGGCAATCAAATCCGGATCTACCAGGACATTGGAGCCGAGCTGCCTAAAAGACGAACAAGATTCAACAAGGCCATAGTGGTGCTGTACAGATGACAGATTCAGTTCGAGGTGTTGTACCCGGCCAAACTCTGGGTAACTTATGATGGCCGGAAATATTACTTTGGGACGCTGGAGGAGGCAAATTATTTTATCAGGTACCAGAAACTGGGGGAGAGCTGAGGAATGGTATGGGATGGAGGAATTAAGTCCGTGAAAGTTGGGAGTTGTTGTTTTCTGGGTTGCCGATGGGGGAGGATTCTAAGAATTCCTAAGTTGGTAAGCGGGGGCGTGGGGGATCGCTCCCCCTCTCTCCCACTTTTTGATTTTGGGAGGTTTTTGTGTTTTATTTGGTGTTTTTTCCTGTAAGGGGTGTGTTCTGTGGGGTCTGTGGGTTGTGTTGATGGTTCCGATCTTTTTTTTGGTGATTGGGGGCCTGTTGCACTGTGGTGGTGTTTGTAGGGGGATGGGTGGGGTAGTGTGTAAGAGGGCCTTAGGACGGGGGTCACTACGCTAGCAAGCAATGTTAGTGAACGAGAGTGTGGCAGGGAGGAGGCCTGAAGGCTGGCCAGTATTGGGGGGGGGGGGGCGGGGGGCAGAGAATATGACAGGGCAGATATGGAGGATGATCGTGGTCATGGGCGGGGTGGGGGGCCATGTTGGATGGGCCTGGTTTAGAATGGGTTTGGGTGAGGTGGAGCCGAAGTGGGGTGATGGTAAACACGAGAGGGGGTGGAGGCGAAAGCCTTCAGCAAAAATTGTGACATGGAGTGTCCGCGGATTAAACAGACCAGCCAAGAGGCCTGGGCTTTTGCACACTGTAAGAGTCTGAGAGCGGAGGCGATTTTCTTGCAGAAGATGCATCTCCGGGTGAAGGATCAGATTAGGTGGAAGAAGGGATGGATGGGACAAGTATTTCACTCCAGGTTTGACTGGAGCGTGGGTCCTCCAGGCCCATTTCTTTGTTGAACACGGACGTGAAAGTACTGGTGAAGGTGTTGGTGTCTTGGCTGGAGGGTGTGTGCCAGAGGTTCTCCCTGAGAATAAAATGGTCTTTGTGAAGGGTAGGCAGCTCTCCAGTAACATTAGGGGGCTGCTGAATGTAATTATGACTCCGTCAGCGGGGCGGGCACCTGAGGTTATTGTATCCATGGATGCGGAGAAGGCTTTTCATCGGGTAAAGTGGAGGTATCTGTTTGAAATTCTGGGAATGTTTGGGTTTGGGCCGATATTTGTGGTGTTGGTTCGACTTTTATATGCGTCCCGAAAGTGAGGAATTCTCCCCTTCCTAGGGGGCTAGGTTGGCGCCGGAGTGGTCCCCGCAGCTCCAGCCGGCGCGGAACGGCCCGCGCGGGTTCACGCATGCGTGGAACAGCCAGCGTATTTCTGCACATGTGCGGGGGTTCCCTCCTCCGCGCCGGCCCCCTGGCAATATGGCAGAGCCCTACAGGGGCCCGGCGCAGAGTAAAATAGGCCCCCACGGAACCAGCCCACCCGCCGATCGGGAGGCCCCGATCACGGTCCAGGCCACTGTGTGCCCCCCCCACCCCGGGGTCGGATCCCCTCCCCCCCCCCACCCCCCCCTCCCCCTTCCAGTACGGCCCCCGCAGACTCACCTTCCAGGTCCTGCAGTGTGGAACCTGAGTAACCCACGCCGGCAGGACTCGGCCAAACACGTCGGCGACTCGGCCTGGAGAATCGCCAGGCGGGCGCTGTCAACGGCCCCCGACCGGCGTGGCGGGAATCCTGCCCGAGAATCAGCGGCAGAGAATGGGGAAGCCGGCGGCAGGCCATGATTCTCACATCCCCCTGGGGATTCTCCGACCTGGCGCGGGGTCGGAGAATCCTGGCCCATGCGTTTAAGCCAGGGGGAGATGGATGGGATGTTTGGGAAGTGGAGGGAGGAGGGACTGGAGCGTGTTAGGGATATATTCTCAGAAGGGAAGTTTTCTGGGCTGGATGAGCTGCGGGAGAAGTTTGAGTTACCAAGGGAAAGTGAATTTAGGTATATGCAAGTGTGGGACATTGTGCAGAAGGAGTTGCTAACATTCCCGACTGTCGGTTATTGGAGCAACTGCTGCTCTCTGATGGATTCAGGACATATACGGGTGGCTGGGAAAGTAGGGCAAGGCAGTGGTGGTAAAGATAAAGGTAAAGCGTAAGTGGGAGGAGGAATTAAGGAGGTAGATAGGTTGGGGACTCTGGTGTGAAGCGATGCAGCAAGTGAACTCAACCTACTCCTGTGCTAGAATAAGCTTGATTCAGTTCAAAGTGATACACGGTACACGTGTCTCGGGCTAGGATAAGTGGGTTCTTCCAGGGGGTTAACAGATGGGTGTGAGAAGTGAGGGCGGAGGCCGGCGAATCATGCTCACATGTTTTGGAGCTGCGAGAAGTTGGAGAGTTTTTGGGAGGCAGTGTTCGGGACATTAGCCAGGATAGTGGGGACCAAGATTAGGCCGGATCCTATTGTGGCATTCTGTGGGGTCTTGGAGGAGCCAAAGTTGCTGGAGGGGAATGGGCCGATGTCGTGGCCTTCACCTCCCTGATTGCCCGGCAAATAATCCTTTTGAAGTGGAGGTCAGATACGTCACCTGGGGTGGCAGCTTGGTTATGACTTTCTCCGATTGGAGAAGATTAAGTTCGCTCTCGGGGGGTCAGAAGAGGGCTTTGAAGTGCGGTGGAGGCCATTCATGACTTCATTTGTGGAACTATTCATCGTGAGGAGAGGGGCGGGTTCAAAAGGGGAAACATTGTACAAATTGTTAATTATGTCTTGTTGGACTGTTGTTTTTGTTGATATTGTGTATGTTTGGAATAAAATATCTTTGAAAATAAAACATTCTGGGGGTTATCATTGACCAGAAACTATAGCCATATAAATACTAGAGTTACAAGGACAGGCTAAATGCTAGGAATCCTGCGGCCAGTAACTCATCTCCTGACTCTCCAAAGCCTGTCCATCTACAAGGCATAAGTCAGGTGTATATTATTGTTTGGATGAGTGCAGCTCTGACAAGAAGCTTGACACCCTCCAGGAAAAATCACCCCATCCACTACTTCAAAATCGACTCCCTCCAACACCAACAGGCAGTGACAGCAGTGTGTACCACTTACA
Source organism: Scyliorhinus torazame (assembly GCF_047496885.1). NCBI lineage: Eukaryota > Metazoa > Chordata > Chondrichthyes > Carcharhiniformes > Scyliorhinidae > Scyliorhinus > Scyliorhinus torazame. The sequence goes on along the minus strand of NC_092712.1, from coordinate 203,601,484 downwards.
AGGTGTCCTGCAGGAACTCACCATTGTTCCTTGGACAGCATGTTCCAAACCCATGACATCGACTATCGAGAAGGACAAGGGCAAAAGACACATGGGAACATCACCACCTCATGTTCCTTCCAAGCCACTCCCCATTTTGACTTGGAAATATATTGCCTGGATGAGTACAGCTCCAACAACACTCATGAAGCTCAACACTATCCAGGGAAAAGCAGCCCTCTTGATTTGCACCCCATTCACCATCGTCACTCAGTGACAGAAGTGTCTCCCATCTACAAGACGCATTGCAGCAACTTACCAAGATTCATTCAGTGTCGATGGTGAATGGGGTACAAATCAAAAGGGCTGCTTTTCCCTGGATAGTATTGAGCTTCATGAGTGTTGTTGGAGCTGTACTCATCCAGGCAAGTGGAGAGTATTTCATCACATTCCTGAATTGTGCCTTGTAGATTGTGGACATGCTTTGGGGAGTTAGTACTCACCACAGAATTCCCAGCCTCTAACCTGCGCATGTAGCCACAGTATTTATATGGAGCTTGAGGGGAAATTTCATTGGGGCATACAAAACGTATGATGGGTTTAAGTAAGTTTGACAAAGACAAATTGCACCTATTAACGGATGATGCAATAACTAAGGGACATAAACTTGAAGTTTGGGGCAAAAGTTAAAGTGGGATATGAGGAAGAACATTTTTACACAGTAAGTAATAATGAACTGGAATTTGCTTCCTATTAGAGTAGTGGAATTGGAAACAAACAATGATTTCAAAAGAAAATTGGATGGGCATTTGAGGGAAAATAGCTTGCAGGGGTACAGGGATAGAGCAGGCGAATGGGATGGACTGGATTGCTCTCAGAGAGGTGCCAGGGCTTGATAAGCTGAGTGGCCAGCTTTGTGCCATAATAATTCCATAGGCTAAATTTATCAGATGAGTGGGAACCTCAACACCAGAGTAAAAAGTCTGCATTTGCTTGCACCGTGACCTCCTCTACAATTTTATCATAAGTGGCCTCCTAATTGGCCGCCTCTGGGCCTGCTCTCCAATTAAAGAAGTTGGGTAGTCTCCTGATGCTGCCTGCCCAACCACAGGGCCAGCAACTCCGGAATCTCGGTAGTGCCACTGGAAGAGATGGTCGCTTGCTGAGGTACGCAGGAGACCTTGGTGCCATGGACAGGTAAGTTTAATTTTTTTTAATTCACTGAGCCAAGGGTCACAGAGGAAGCTCTGCTGGGGAAAACATTGGAACCATTGGTGCTACCTTCCTTGCCCCCGGCTCCTTTTGCCCATGAAGCCTCCCTACCACTCCCCTTCTGGGAGGCTATTTCCATTTACTTGGTGGCCTCCCCATGCAGTAGGAAGTTGTTTCTCTGGCCACATGGTATTATGGACCTTAAATAAGACTTTTGATTATTGTATAAATTGTTTGTCCACTCCTTTTAGCCTGACTGTTTCCTGACCTTACCAATAAAATGCTCTGAATGTGAGGTCTTGTTGGGAAGCCAATGAGACTCAGCTCCCTGCTATTTTATAGGAACATAGGAGCAGGCGTAGGGCGTTCGGCCCCCTGAGCCTACTCTGCCATTTAACTAGATTATGGATGATCTTCTACCTTATTGCCATCTTCCTGCAGTATCCCTCAGTCCATTAATGTCATTGACAACTAGAAATCTGTCAGCCTCTGCTTTGAAGCAATAATCATAGAATTTACAGTGCAGAAGGAGGCCATTTGGCCCATCGAGTCTGCATCGGCTCTTGGAAAGAGCATCCTACCCAAGCCGACACCTCCACCCTATTCCCATAACCCAGTAACCCCATCCAATACTAAGGGCAATTTTGACACTAAGGGCAATTTACCGTGGCCAATCCACCTAACCTGCACATCTTTGGACTGTGGGAGGAAACCGGAGCACCTGGAGGAAACCCACGCAAACACGGTGTGAACGTGCAGACTCCGCACAGACAGTGACCCAAGCTGAGAATCAAACCTGGGACCCTGGAGCTGTGAAGCAATTGTGCTAACCACTGTGCTACCCAATAACTGAGCCTCCACAGCCCTCTGGGACAGAGAATGCCAAAGATTGCGATTGAAGAAATTTCTCCATCTCTGTCCTCAGTGGCCTACCTCTGAATTCTGAGACTGTGTTCCCTGGTTCTAGACCCCCCCAACCAGAAACATCTTGCCCTGCATGTTGAACCCTGTAAGAATTTTGTACATTTCAATGAGATCACCTTTCATCCTGGAGTGCCATCAATCATTCCTCATAGGATAATCCCACTATCTGCAGGATTCGTCTGGTGAACCTTAATTGCACTCCCACTTTGTGCAAATATCCTTCCTTGGTAAGGAGCCTAAAAACGTGCAGAATAGTCCAGATGTCACCTCACCAAGGTTCTGTGCAACTGCTGCAATATATCCCCCAACCCTCTCCCCAGCCCCGACACCCCTGCCTCCCTTCCTGCCTTTCGAGGGTTCATAAAATTCAGTCCTATAACTCTTATAAAGCCAGCCTAACCAGGGAGTTTCCCATTTTCGCAGAGTACATTAAAATAAATTGTTGGGGTGAAATTCCACTACTTAACACCAGCACTGTGCTTGACATGGAACTCAGCTCCTGACCCCGCTGAGGTTTGTTTGAAAAAAACCTACCAAGTCAAGGTACTCACTCCTATCAGTGATGCTCTTTGATTAATTTCTTTATACAGTGCCCTGGAAACACACTAAACACACGGGAGGCAGAAGGGGTCACAGATAGCAGCTTCAGGGAATTAGTTACACCAAAGATTGGAGATAGGTGGGTAACTGTAAGAGGGACTGGGAAAAAGCAGTCAGTGCAGGGATCCCCTGCGGTCGTTCCTCTGAGAAACAAGTATACCGCTTTGGATACTTGTGGGGGGGAACGACTTACCAGGGGTAAGCCATGGGGTACGGGCCTCTGGCACGGAGTCTGTCCCTGTTGCTCAGAAGGGAAGGGGGGAGAGGAGCAGAGCATTAGTAATTGGGGACTCGATAGTCAGGGGCACAGATAGGAGATTTTGTGGGAGCGTGAGAGACTCACGTTTGGTATGTTGCCTCCCAGGTGCAAGGGTACGTGGTGTCTCGGATCGTGTTTTCCGGGTCCTTAGGGGGAGGGGGAGCAGCCCCAAGTCGTGGTCCACATTGGCACTAACGACATAGGTAGGAAAGGGGACAAGGATGTCAGGCAGGCTTTCAGGGAGCTAGGATGGAAGCTCAGAACTAGAACAAACAGAGTTGTTATCTCTGGGTTGTTGCCCGTGCCATGTGATAGTGAGATGAGGAATAGGGAGAGAGAGCATTTAAACACGTGGTTACAGGGATGGTGCAGGCGGGAGGGATTCAGATTTTTGGATAACTGGGGCTCTTTCTGGGGAAGGTGGGACCTCTACAGACAGGATGGTCTACATCTGAACCTGAGGGGCACAAATATCCTGGGGGGAGATTTGTTAGTGCTCTTTGGGGGGGGGTTTAAACTAATGCAGCAGGGGCATGGGAACCTGGATTGTAGTTTTAGGGTAAGGGAGAATGAGAGTATAGAGGTCAGGAGCACAGATTTGACGTCGCAGGAGGGGGCCGGTGTTCAGGTAGGTGGTTTGAAGTGTGTCTACTTCAATGCCAGGAGTATACGAAACAAGGTAGGGGAACTGGCAGCGTGGGTTGGTACCTGGGACTTCGATGGTGTGGCCATTTCGGAGACATGGATAGAGCAGGGACAGGAATGGATGTTGCAGGTTCCGGGGTTTAGGTGTTTTAGTAAGCTCAGAGAAGGAGGCAAAAGAGGGGGAGGTGTGGCGCTGCTAGTCAAGAGCAGTATTACGGTGGCGGAGAGGATGCTAGATGGGGACTCTTCTTCCGAGGTAGTATGGGCTGAAGTTAGAAACAGGAAAGGAGAGGTCACCCTGTTGGGAGTTTTTTATAGGCCTCCTAATAGTTCTAGGGATGTAGAGGAAAGGATGGCGAAGATGATTCTGGATATGAGCGAAAGTAACAGGGTAGTTATTATGGGAGACTTTAACTTTCCAAATATTGACTGGAAAAGATATAGTTCGAGTACAATAGATGGGTCGTTTTTTGTACAGTGTGTGCAGGAGGGTTTCCTGAAACAATATGTTGACAGGCCAACAAGAGGCGAGGCCACGTTGGATTTGGTTTTGGGTAATGAACCAGGCCAGCTGTTGGATTTGGAGGTAGGAGAGCACTTTGGGGACAGTGACCACAATTCGGTGACGTTTACGTTAATGATGGAAAGGGATAAGTATACACCGCAGGGCAAGAGTTATAGCTGGGGGAAGGGCAATTATGATGCCATTAGACGTGACTTGGGGGGGATAAGGTGGAGAAGTAGGCTGCAAGTGTTGGGCACACTGGATAAGTGGGGCTTGTTCAAGGATCAGCTACTGCGTGTTCTTGATAAGTATGTACCGGTCAGACAGGGAGGAAGGCGTCGAGCGAGGGAACCGTGGTTTACCAAGGAAGTGGAATCTCTTGTTAAGAGGAAGAAGGAGGCCTATGTGAAGATGAAGTGTGAAGTTTCGGTTGGGGCGATGGATAGTTACAAGGTAGCGAGGAAGGATCTAAAGAGAGAGCTAAGACGAGCAAGGAGGGGACATGAGAAGTATTTGGCAGGAAGGATCAAGGAAAACCCAAAAGCTTTCTATAGGTATGTCAGGAATAAGCGAATGACTAGGGAAAGAGTAGGACCAGTCAAGGACAGGGATGGGAAATTGTGTGTGGAGTCTGAAGAGATAGGCGAGATACTAAATGAATATTTTTCGTCAGTATTCACTCAGGAAAAAGATAATGTTGTGGAGGAGAATGCTGAGCCCCAGGCTAATAGAATAGATGGCATTGAGGTACGTAGGGAAGAGGTGTTGGCAATTCTGGACAGGCTGAAAATAGATAAGTCCCCGGGACCTGATGGGATTTATCCTAGGATTCTCTGGGAGGCCAGGGAAGAGATTGCTGGACCTTTGGCTTTGATTTTTATGTCATCATTGGCTACAGGAATAGTGCCAGAGGACTGGAGGACAGCAAATGTGGTCCCTTTGTTCAAAAAGGGGAGCAGAGACAACCCCGGCAACTATAGACCGGTGAGCCTCACGTCTGTAGTGGGTAAAGTCTTGGAGGGGATTATAAGAGACAAGATTTATAATCATCTAGATAGGAATAATATGATCAGGGATAGTCAGCATGGCTTTGTGAAGGGTAGGTTATGCCTCACAAACCTTATTGAGTTCTTTGAGAAGGTGACTGAACAGGTAGACGAGGGTAGAGCAGTTGATGTGGTGTATATGGATTTCAGCAAAGCGTTTGATAAGGTTCCCCACGGTAGGCTATTGCAAAAAATACGGAGGCTGGGGATTGAGGGTGATTTAGAGATGTGGATCAGAAATTGGCTAGCTGAAAGAAGACAGAGGGTGGTGGTTGATGGGATATGTTCAGAATGGAGCACAGTCACAAGTGGAGTACCACAAGGATCTGTTCTGGGGCCGTTGCTGTTTGTCATTTTTATCAATGACCTAGAGGAAGGCGCAGAAGGGTGGGTGAGTAAATTTGCAGACGATACTAAAGTCGGTGGTGTTGTCGATAGTGTGGAAGGGTGTAGCAGGTTACAGAAGGATATAGATAAGCTGCAGAGCTGGGCTGAGAGGTGGCAAATGGAGTTTAATGTAGAGAAGTGTGAGGTGATTCACTTTGGAAGGAATAACAGGAATGCGGAATATTTGGCTAATGGTAAAGTTCTTGAAAGTGTGGATGAGCAGAGGGATCTAGGTGTCCATGTACATAGATCCCTGAAAGTTGCCACCCAGGTTGATAGGGTTGTGAAGAAGGCCTATGGAGTGTTGGCCTTTATTGGTAGAGGGATTGAGTTCCGGAGTCGGGAGGTCATGTTGCAGCTGTACAGAACTCTGGTACGGCCGCATTTGGAGTATTGCGTACAGTTCTGGTCACCGCATTATAGGAAGGACGTGGAGGCTTTGGAGCGGGAAAATCTTATGAGGAAAGGCTGATGGACTTGAGGTTGTTTTCGTTGGAGAGAAGAAGGTTAAGAGGAGACTTAATAGAGGCATACAAAATGATCAGGGGGTTGGATAGGGTGGACAGTGAGAGCCTTCTCCCGCGGATGGATATGGCTGGCACGAGGGGACATAACTTTAAACTGAGGGGTAATAGATATAGGACAGAGGTCAGAGGTAGGTTCTTTACGCAAAGAGTAGTGAGGCCGTGGAATGCCCTACCTGCTACAGTAGTGAACTCGCCAACATTGAGGGCATTTAAAAGTTTATTGGATAAACATATGGATGATAATGGCATAGTGTAGGTTAGATGGCTTTTGTTTCGGTGCAACATCGTGGGCCGAAGGGCCTGTACTGCGCTGTATTGTTCTATGTTCTATGTTCTATGTTCTAAAAACATGAACTACTGTGAATAAGGTGAAGGCGATGGGAAGTATAGCCTCAACATGAGTGAAATGGAAATGTGTTTGTGAATAACAAAGGTTATGTTCTATGCACCCAACTGTGAGAGTTTCCCCAGCCGCTCCAAATGACAGGCAAAGTGAGCACAATTCTCACAGAATGCAACTCTGACCCATTTTCAGATTTGTATGTCTAATTTAAGCTCGTAAAATGAATGGTTTTGATTGGAAAATCAAAACCACCGAAATTTCATGAAATCTACATTGGGAAAGCCTGCTGCAAATCCATTTATGTGAAATATGGCATGCAGCATAAACTGTTGCATGAGCCATAGTATCAAGGAGAGTTAAGTGGAAAGGCTTTGGATTTTCTGCTTCAGATCACACATCAGGAAATTCTGCACTGCCAGCCTGTGATTTTCAGACCATTAAAATTAGTGGTTGGAAAATCACCGGGTGAGAGTGCAGAATATTCTGATAAGTGCTCCCAGAAAATGCCAGGAGCACTGAACTCGAAAATTCTTGCCAAGATTTATAGGTGTGGTTATATAAATTACCCCTTTACTTCATGTATCCATCGCAACAGTCCTAGGAATTGTAGTTTGCGAATGACTCTAGATTTAGTTAATCTGATGTATTTAATATTATCTGGCTGGGAAATACCTTAGAGTTGCTCTTGTTGTACCAAAATTACTTTGCCGGAATTGTAGCGGGAGCCCTGTTTACACCTGCAGATGGAAGTGACCACCTGTTCGACATTAGAAAGGATGAGCTCCAAGTTTTGTGCAAAATCCTGCACTTGACTTCTTGACTTTGGTCAGGATTTTCCGAGAAAGGATGAGCTCCAAGTTTTGTACTGGACTTCTTGACATTGAGCAGGATTTTCTGTTGCAGAGCGTCCAGCAATTATGAGGGGGTTGGACAGTTAGATAGGTAGAAACTGTTCCTCCTGGTAAAAGGATCAAGAACAAAAGGGCACAGGTTGAAGGTGATTTGCAAACAAAACCAATGTGATGTGAGAAAACACTTTTTCACACAACAAGCAGTTCAGGTCTGGAATGCACTATCTAGAAGTGTGGTGGAGGTAGGTTCGATTGAGACATTCAAGGGCGGCATGGTAGCATATTGGTTAGCTGTTGCTTCACAGCGCATGGGACTCAGGTTCGATTCCCGGCTTGGGTCACTGTCTGTGTGGAGTCTGCACGTTCTCCCCATGTCTCCGTGGGTTTCCTCCGGGCGCTCTGGTTTCCTCCCACAAGTCCCGAAAGACGTGCTTGTTCGGTGAATTGGACATTCTGAATTCTCCCTCAATGTACCCGAACAGGCGCCGGAGTGTGGCGACTAGGGGATTTTCACAGTAACTTCATTGCAGTGTTAATGTAAGCCTACTTGTGACACTAATAAAGATTATTATTATTGTTAGGGCATTAGGTGATTATTTGAATAGAAACAGTGTGCAGGGGTACGGGGAAATGGTAGGGGAATGGCATTAAGTAATGATGCTCATATGGGGAGGTGGTGCATACACGATGGGCCAAATGGCCTCCTGCTGCACTGTAACAGTTCTGTGATGTTACAAGGTTGTTCTGTCTGTAGGCAATTTCAGCCTTTTTCAATACAGCAAAACTGGCTGCTGTCGCTGTTCTGTATAGGGCAAATGATAATTCCATTACACTTTTGAAATCTTTTTATCATCTGTCATGTTCAAAAGGACCAAGACTTTTCACTTCTTGAAGTCCTTATCAATTACTGTGTTTGGGCGTGATTTGGCGACCCTGTGCACCCGGCGTGGATCCGGGTGCAATGGGTGAATTGCGAGAGAGCCCCAAATCGTGCTCCGCGCCAGGCGCGGTCCGATTGCAAGTCGCCCGACTTGCTCCGCTGGACGAGATCCAGATCTGGATATTTAAATCAGCCAAATGGATAATTTAATTGCCCGGACGTCGGCTTCACTTGGCGCCCGGGCGCCATTTAGTACTGCTCCACACAAACGCGGACCAGGCGTTACAGCATCTCGGAGGGTCTTGCAGGCCATTGGAGACCCCGGAGTGGTCATGGACGGAGCAGGGTAATATCCTGGCACTCCCCTGGCACCTGGGCACCATGGCACTGCCATCCAACATGCCTGGGTGGCACTGCCAGGGTGCCAGGGGCATTGCCAGGATGCCAGGCTGGCAGTGCCAGGATTTGGGCCCAGCGTGGCCTTTTCAATTGGAGGGGGTTGTGGGGGGTTCCCAGGGGCCTCGACAAGGTGGGGGAGGTGAGGCGGGTTGATAAAGTGAAGGGGGGGGAAGGATCAGGCTGCTGATCAAATCAAAATGGCACCCCAATCTGCGAACAGCTGCGAGATCAGCTCTCCAGCTAGAAATCACTCTAAGTGCGGCCTTCAGCGAGGAGAAACACCTGAGGCCAAAGAAAATTTGCAAAATGCCGTTGAATAGCAGGATGTTTCTCGGCACTGCAGCTGCCAAGAAACGTCCTGGTAAACGTGCCCAAAAGCGGACTTTAACATTTGTCTGCTGAATCGCACTCTTTGTGTTTGAACACTCATTGCATTTCAAATGTCTTTTCATATCTGGGAATGTCTATTTATAATCCGCTTTAATCCTTCTGGAAACTTAACAAACATTGCAATCGTAAAAAGAATTCAGGTTACTCTTGACTGCCATTTTACGGCCCACCATGCCCATTTCTAAAAGAGAATACAGTTTTTTTCAGAAACCTGTAATATTGTAACTTCACACAATAACCGAGTTAATGGGCATGATTCTACAGATCGACGACTAAGTGCTCCTACCAGCGGAAAAACTGGAGTGATTCCCGCTGGCACTAGGAGCGACCCTGATGTGCCATGTAATGTACTGAGAAAATATTTTACCCTCAATTGGGTTTTCAGTGCCATTTTTAAAGCATCTCAAGATGCTGTTGCAGCCCCCCCCCCCCCCCCCCCCCAGCTCGCTGGCAAGTTTCCCTCCCACCCTAATTGCTGGCAAGAGACCCCCTATCAATACACCCTTCACCCCACCAGGTCCACCTTCAGCCTCCCGCTCATTACTCCCCCACCACTCTTAAGCCCCTCCCTCATTTCCTCTACCCTTCATTTCCCCTTCTGGCCCCACCCCTTGGCAGTGCCAACCTGATGGTAAGGAAATGAGTTCCCTCTCTACAATTGCCTGCAGGGTGCCAAGCGAGGGTCCTTCATGGAAGGTGGGGGTCAGGGCTTGTGCTGGGCTGGAGGGTCTCAAGTCAGGGGTCGCTCCTGGGATGGGGGTCATTGGCTGCTCTTCCCTTCTGCAGTCTTTAGACCCTTCACCTTCCATATTAGATCGTCTCCTGATGCATACAGACAATGAACAGCACAAGTTTCATGCAGCAATCATCAAAATTGGCCAGCAGCACAAATTGAATGTGCTGCCTTCAGCACACTGAAATGTTGTGAGCTAATTTGTGTATCGTGATCCCCCACATCCATTTTCATGGGCAGTCCCAATTAACCTTAAAATGGTGAATTTTATTAACCAGATAAGATCACCCAGGATGGTTGAAAACTGGGATATATATAATATGTGGGAGTTAGGTTGGCACAATTGAAATTTTAGGTAAATGATCTATCACCTGGTCTATTAGGCTCCTACAACCTGGTTAGTTATATGCTTTAAAATGTTATGATTTGCTTTACGAATGAAATTTCTTACATTGCCATCCTGTTTTTTGTTTCTAAATGCAAGAGCAATGAATAATAAAATATACCTTTATAGTCAATTGAAAATTTCACTAATCAAATCATAAGATTGTTGATCTCCAATTAACATTCTACCGTTTTACTTGAAGGAATGTATTTTTAAAGAAAACATGAGAAAATGATAAGCAGCCACCATCATTATACAGGGGAAACCACAGGCATGATGGCATTAGGTCACCTTTGCATGATAGTAAACCACTGATAATAACAAGCTATATAACAATAAATGAAGGTATCCTATTCACTGTGTTAAGGATTTAATTTGAACCTCTTGGCTGTTGGTGTCAGGCTCATTTTTTTTTTGCTACCCAGATATTCTCCAAAATAACTTGAAAAATAAACTTACCAGGAAGTGGCACTTCAGAGAATTAAAATGGTAAGTTCCAGTACAGGAATAGGTTCAAGAAAACAGGAAGAAAACTTAAAATGTCTTCAGTTACTTCAGGAATTTAAATTGAAGAAGTTGGGACTATTGTCCTTGGAGAAAAGAAGGCAGATAGAGGTGTTCAAAATCATGAGGGGTCTGGACAGAGTAGATAGGGTGGGACTGTTCCCATTCATAAAAGGATCGAGAACTAGGGGGCACAGATTTAAAGTAATTACAAAAGAAGCAAAAGCAACATGACTTTTTCGTGCAGCAAGTGGTTAATAACTGAAATCACTGCCTGAGAGCCTGGTGGAGGCAGGTTCAATCGAGACACTCAAAAGGGAATTAGAGTTATCTGAAAAGGAAGAGTGTGAGTGTTACAGGGGGAAAGGCAGGAGAGTGGCAGGAAGTGAATTGCTCATTCTGAGAGCTGGTGCAGACACGATGGGCTGAATTGCCTTCTGTGCTGCCTCCAACAACATTCCACAATTCACCAGGGCGTTAAAAGCTTGGTCTGAAGCTGCTACAAAACAGCTAATGAGATATCAGTCACAAACGATCCAGAAAAAGGAGGAAATGTGCAGCAGCTTTAAATCTCCCCACCAACGTGACATACAGGAACCTAAAGCAAAAACAAATGAAACCAGCTGTCCATAGAGTCGCAATAGCGGATTTTCCACATTTTGAGATAAAAAGAGAATGAACTTTTTCCGTTTATTTATGACGATATTGGTAACATATCACTCAGACAGATAGCAAACACGAATAGGTAGCTTGAATATTTTTTAATGATTATTTTGAGAGCATTTTACTTTCTAAGACTTCCACCTTGCTCCCCACTCTATTGTTCTCCAAGGCCAACACAGTAACTATTCAAGAGAATGAGTGGGATGGGTTCCAATTTCACTCTGGCAGCTTGTTCAAATTGAAATTGCGTGCAGTAACTTGCCACACAACTGCACAACTGGAGCCAATTTGACATCCTGTGATGCATTCCACCACAGACCAATTATGGAAAGTTTCATAGTTATATTCTGTGGTTACCCTGATCGAGATCTGAACATGCACAAGCAGCTGAACAGGCTTTCACCATGGACTTTGGGACACTAACATCAAGACCCAGTGTGGATCTTGAGCACACATTGGCCGGGAATGATACTGCCAATTGGATGTTTATGGAGACAGCCTCCTAATTGACTGCCTCCATGCTCATCATCCAACTAGGGACTGTTGGCCCCATCAGAGAACTGGCAGCTCTGAAGCCCCACGGGGATAGGTGGGCACTACTGAGGCAGGTAGAAGGTCCAGGGGGCACAAAAAATGGAGGTGCCCTTCAAGGCATGCAAATTCTGAAATATTCTTGAGGGACCAAGCAGACAAGCCCCTCAAACCGGAGGGGAAACCACTCAGGCAGCAACATTTGGGCTGTCGGTGTGGCGTTTTCTGCTGTCAGCCTCTCTTTGGGTGATAAAATCTCCAGCACCAATGCCGCTTCTAACTCCCCTCTCAGATGCCTCATGGAGGAGGGCAGCACAGTTGCACAGTGGTTAACACTATTGCTTCACGGCCCGGGTGGTTTTAGTGAACGTCTATGCCCCCAACTGGGACGACGTGGAATTCATGAGGCGCATGCTGGTTAAAATCCCGGACTTGGAGTCAAGTAATTTGATCATGGGGGTGGACTTCAATGCAGTTCTGGATCTGGCATTGGACCGGTTTAAGTCCAGGTCGGGGAAGAGACCGGCAGCGGCCAAGGCCTTGAGGGAGTTCATGGATCAGATGGGGGGGCGTGGACCCATGGAGATTCGCGCGGCCAAGGGCGAAGGAGTTCTCTTTTTTCTCCCACGTTCATAAAGTGTACTCTTGGATTGACTTTTTTGTGTTGAGCAAGGCGTTAATCCCGAGGGTGGAGGGGGTCGAGTATTCGGCTATTGCGGTCTCAGACCATGCCCCGCACTGGGTGGACTTGCGATTAGGGGCGGAGGGAGGGCAGCGCCTTCTCTGGAGACTAGATGTGGGACTGCATGCGGATGAAGAGGTGTGTGGGCGGATAAGGAGGAGAATCCAAAACTATGTGACAACAAACAACACAGGGGAGGTAACAGCAATAACGGTCTGGGAGGCTATGAAGGCAGTTATTAGAGGGAAGTTAATTTCTATTAGGTCCCCTAGAGAGAAGAGGGAGAGGGCGGAGAGGCTGGTGGGAGAGATATTCAGAGTAGACAGGAAGTACGTGTAGACCCCAGAGGAGGGGCTGCTAAAGGAGCGCCGGAGACTGCAGGTGGAGTTTGATCTGCTGACCACTGGGAAGGCAGAGGCACAGCTGAGGAAGGTGAAAGGGGCGGTCTACGAGTATGGGGAGAAAGCAAGTAGTATGCTGGCGCACCAACTTCGCAGGAGATAGGCGACCAGGGAGATTGGGGGAGTTAGGGATAAGGCAGGTAACATGGTCTTGGGCTCAGAGAAGATCAACAAAGTCTTCAGGGAGTTTTATTGTAAACTGTACGAGCCAGAGCCTCTGGTAGAAGGGGAAGGGATGAAGCAATTTATGGACCAATTGAGGTTCCCAAGGGTGGATGAAGAGCTGGTGGAGGGACTGGGGGCCCCGATTGAGTTGGAGGAGCTAGTTAAGGGCTTAGAAAGTATGCAGTCGGGCAAGGCCCCGGGTCCGGACGGCTTCCCTGTAGAATTCTACAAGAAATTCTCGGAGCTGCTGAGCCCACTCCTGCTAAGGGCCTTTAATGAGGCAAAGGAGAGAGGAACCCTCCCCCCCGACGATGTCGCAGGCTTCGATCTCGCTCATCCTGAAGATGGAGAAGGATCCGCGTCAGTGTGGGTCCTACAGGCCGATATCGCTCCTGAACGTGGATGCCAAACTGCTGGCTAAAGCTTTGGCTACTAGTATAGAGGACTGTGTCCCGGGAGTGATTGATGAGGATCAGATGGGTTTCGTCAAGGGAAGGCAATTGAACATAAATGTGAGGAGGCTCCTAAACATTATCATGATGCCCTCAGAAGGAGGGGACGCAGAAGTAGTGGCTGCAATGGATGCAGAGAAAGCCTTTGACCGGGTGGAATGGGAGTACCTGTGAGAAGCGTTAGGTAGGTTTGGATTTGGTGAGAGATCCATAGGGTGGGTCAAGCTACAGTATCAGGCCCCCATATTACGGCAAGTGTATCCACGAACCGGCTGAGGTCGGTGTATTTTAGGCTGCACCGAGGGACGAGGCAGGGGTGCCCCCTGTCCCCGCTACTATTTGCCCTGGCAATTGAGCCATTGGCCATAGCGCTGAGGACTTCAAGGAACTGGAGGGGGCTGGTTCGGGGGGGGGGAGAGGAGCACCGGGTTTCGCTCTACGCAGACGACCTGCTATTGTATATTTCGGACTCGCTAGAGGGGATGGGGGAGGTCATGCGAATCCTAAGGGACTTTGGGAGCTTCTCGGGGTACAAGTTGAATGTGGGGAAAAGTGAGCTGTTTGTGATCCACGCTAGGGGTCAGGAGGAGAGACTGGGAGAGCTCCCGCTCAAGATGGTGGAGAGGAGCTTTCGTTACCTAGGTATACAGGTGGCTAGGAACTGGGATGCCCTACACAGACTCAATCTATCTCGGCTTGTACAGCAGATGGAGGGAGACTTTAAAAGGTGGGACATGCTCCCGCTTTCCCTGGCGGAAATATTGCAGACCGTGAAGATGACACTCCTCCCCAGATTCCTGTTCGTTTTCCAGTGCCTTCCCATCTTCATCCCCAAATCCTTCTTCAAGCGGGTGAACAGGATTATCACGGGATTTGTGTGGGCAAACAAGACCCCGCGAGTTAAAAGACTGTTTTTGGAGCGCAGTCGCGGGGGGGGGGGGTTTGCCGCTTCCGAACTTCTGTAGCTACTACTGGGCGGCTAATGTAGCCATGATTAGGAAATGGGTAATGGAGGAGGGGTCGGCATGGGGGCGGCGTCATGCAAAGGCACCAGCCTAGGGGCACTAGTAACGACACCGCTGCCGTTCTCGCCGGCATGATACATCACAAGTCCGGTGGTGACGGCGGCACTGATGATCTGGGGTCAGTGGAGATGGCACAGGAAGGAGGAGGGGGCCTCAGTTTGGACCCCGATATGGAACAATCATAGATTTGTTCCGGGCAAGATAGACGGGGGGTTTCAAAGCTGGCACAGGGCAGGCATTAGAAAGATGGGAGACCTGTTCATAGATGGGACTTTCCCTAGCTTGAAGGCGCTGGAGGAGAAATTCAGCCTGCCCCCTGGAAACGCCTTCAGATACCTCCAAGTCCGGGAATTTCTCAAAATACAGGTGGGAACATTAAGGACAGCTGTGCGAGATGTTCAGGGAGTCCAGCAAACCATGTCCATATGTTCTGGGCATGCCCAGCTCTTAATGAATTCTGGCAGGGCTTTGCGAGGGCTATGTCCAGGATTTTGGACACTCGGGTGAAGCCGAGTCCAACAATAGCGATATTTGGGGTGTCAGAGGATCCGGGAGTGCAGGAAGCGAAAGAGGCCGAGGTATTGGCCTTTGCCTCCCTGGTAGCCCGGAGACGGATC
This sequence comes from Scyliorhinus torazame, assembly GCF_047496885.1. NCBI lineage: Eukaryota > Metazoa > Chordata > Chondrichthyes > Carcharhiniformes > Scyliorhinidae > Scyliorhinus > Scyliorhinus torazame. The sequence goes on along the minus strand of NC_092712.1, from coordinate 203,586,379 downwards.
TTGTTAATGTGGAGAGACTCGAAACCCCCGAGTGTGGAGACCTGGGTTAGTGACATGGCTGGGTTTCTCAGTCTGGAGTGAATAAAGTTTGCCTTGAGAGGGTCCTTGCTGGGGTTCTCCCGACGGTGGCAACCGTTCCTTGACTTTCTAGGAGAGCGTTAAAATGTCAGCAGCAGCATCCCGGGGGGGGGGGGGGGGGGGGGGGGGCTTAGGTATAATGATAACAGCCACCTAGTTTTGTTGAATATTTTCCTTTTATTTTTCTGTTATTGGTTATGTAAAAATTCTGTTTGAAAAAAGCTTGAATAAAAACAAATTAAAAGATATATACTATAAAGATAATATAAAAGAACCCTAGCCCTTCACAGCTCCAGGGTCCCAGGTTCGATTCCAGCTTGGGTCACTGTCTGTGTGGAGTCTGCACGTTCTCCCTGTGTGTGCGTGGGTTTCCTCCGGGTGCTCTGGTTTCCTCCCACAAGTCCTGAAAGATGTGCTGTTAGGCAATTTGGACATTCTGAATTCTCTCTCTGTGTACCCGAACAGGCAGTGGAGTGTGGCCACTAGGGGATTTTCACAATAACTTAATTGCAGTGTTAATGTAAGCCTACTTGTGACAATAAAGATTATTATTAAGTTGGTTGTCTCTGAACTTAGATGGGTAACCGCACTGCAGCTAACAAAATGCCAGCAAGCGGAACAACTCCCTCCTGAGTGGAGCCTTAATTACTTCAATTAACTGCCTGCCTCTATTGAGTGGGCAGCTAATTTGCCTGCCAGTCCATTGCTGGAAACTTCCCTGGCAGTAGGAATGAGTTTGGGAGTTATCTTGATGCAGCTTCCCACTATTCCCTCGGCCGTCTCGTACCTCCAAGCCTGCCACTCATGGAAGTGATCACAGCCCAGTCTACCACGTGATCCACCTCCCATCCATTGACTCTGTCCATACTTCCTGCTGCCTTGGGGAAGCAGGCAGTGTTGTGTTGGGCACTCTGGATCCGTGGAACACATACAGGTCACCAACACTTGAAATAGTGCAACACTATTTTATTGAGTCATTAACTGTTTAACATACTCCCACTGTGGGTTAACACAATATTAGCTTTAACTAATGACCTTTTCCTTGTCCTGACCAGTCGATGCACTCAGCACATGGTGAATGTCTGTGCTGCAGGCTGTGAGCTCTGTCCTACTAACTAGCTGCTACTCGAATGAGCAGGAAGTCTGATGCCCCCTGTCTTTATAGTGCATGTGCTCTAACTGGTGATTGGCTGCGGTGTTGTGTGTGTTGATTGGTCCCACTGTGTGTCTATCATTGTGTGTCTGCACCATGATATACTGGTGTATATTATGACATCCCCCCTTTTATAAAAGAATGTACATGTGTGGCAATAAATTGTGTATGGTGAGAATGTCCCTGACTACGTGTGTGCGAAAGACATATTTACAGGACTATGTACATGAGAACTAAGCTATTTACATGGGAAGGTGCCTGGTGCAGAAAAACAGTATGCAACAAGAATAACGAGATCAACACTATATACAAACCATGTAAACGATCAAACGGAAGAACAGAACAATTCAGAAAGTCTTTAAGTCCACAAAATTCACAAATTAAGTCTCTGAGGTGGGTGACGAATTCTGGTTGACCACCTCAATGGTGGGTCGGTAGCCGCCGGCTGAGGAGCGGGCTGGACTGCGTCAGAGTGAGAAGGATGCAGAGTGACCGGGATCTCTGCATAGTCCATGGCAGGGTCAACAGGAGGGAGAGGCAACAGTGGAGGATCACGGAGCAAGCGTGGAACGAGACGAAGAGCGCGTTGATTGCGGCGCAGAATGGAGCCATCCGGTAGACGAACCAGGAACGAGCGGGGGGCCACCTGCTGAAGGACAACAGCGGTTGCAGACCAGCCAGCATCCGGAAGATGGATGCGGACGTTGTCATCTGGAGCCAGAGCAGGGAGATCAGCTGCACGGGAGTCATGAGCCGCCTTGTGCTGTGCATGAGACAGTTGCATCCAGTGAAGGACCGGAACGTGGTCGAGGTCTGGGACATGAATAGACGGCACCTTCGTCCTCAGGGTACGACCCATGGGCAATTGGGCTGGCGACAGGCCAGTGGACAGTGGGGCGGAGCTTTAGGCCAGCAAGGCGGGGTAGAAATCGGACCCAGCATCGGCAGCCTTGCAGAGGAGCCGTTTGACTATGTGGACTCTCTTCTCCGCTTTGCCGTTGGATTGGGGGTACAGGGGACTGGATGTCACTTGTGCAAAATTGTACCGCCTGGCAAAGTTGGACCATTCCTGGTTTGCGAAGCAGGGGCCATTGTCCGACATAACCGTGAGTGGGATGCCGTGTCGAGCAAAGGTGTCCTTACAGGCACGGATGACTGCAGATGATGTGATATCGTGTAACCGTATCACCTCCAGGTAATTTGAAAAGTAGTCCATGATCAGGGCATAGTCTCTACCCAGCGCGTGGAACAGGCCGATGCCCACCTTGGTCCAAGGTGACGTGACCAACACATGGGGCTGCAGGGTCTCACGTGGTTGGGCTGGCTGGAAGCGCTGACAAGTGTGGCAGTTGAGAACTGTGTTGGCTATGTCTTCATTAATGCCGGGCCAGAACACTGCCTCTTGGGCCCGTCGGCGGCACTTTTCCATGCCAATATGGCCCTCGTGTAGCTGTTCCAGGATGAGCTGGCGCATGCTATGCGGGATGACAATGCGGTCCAGTTTCAGAAGAACCCTGTCTACTACTGCCAGGTCATCTCTGACATTATAGAACTGAGGGTATTGGCCCTTGAGCCACCTGTCTGTTAGGAGGCGCATGACACGCTGTAGCAAAGGGTCAGCCGCCGTCTTGCGGCAAATTTGGATGAGGCAGGTAGATTGGAGGCCATGAAGGCCACATGGGCGTCAACCTGGCAGACGAATCTCGCTGGGTCACATGGAGTGTTGACTGCCCTGGAGAGAGCGTCAGCAATGATGAGGTCTTTGCCTGGGGTGTATACCAGCTGGAAGTCATATCGCCGGAGCTTGAGAAGAATACGCTGGAGGCGAGGCGTCATGTCGTTCAAGTCTTTCTGTATTATATTGACCAGCGGGCGATGGTTGGTCTCGACGGTGAATTGAGGAAGTCCGTAGACATAATCGTGAAATATAACCACACCGGTCAGAAGGCCCAGGCACTCCTTTTCTATCTGCGCGAAGCGCTGTTCCGTGGGGGTCATGGCGCGTGACGCATATGCAACAGGGGCCCATGATGAGGCCTCATCGCATTGCAGGAGCACTGCCCCAATGCCGGATTGGCTGGCATCAGTCAAAATTTTGATCTCTTTTGCTGGATCAAAGAAAGCTAAGACCGGGGCCGTGGTGAGTTTGGTTTTGAGTTCTCTCCATTCGCGCTCCTGGACAGGGAGCCATTGGAAGTCTGTCGTCTTCCTGACCAGGTTCCTGAGAGCCGTGGTATGAGAGGCGAGGTTAGGGATGAACTTCCCTAAAAAGTTGACCGCCTTCTTGTCCTCTGGCATTTTCATGGCTGTGATAGCAGCCACCTTGTCCGTATCCGGCCGCACACCCAACTGGGAGATGTGGTCCCCTAGGAACTGGAGTTCCATCTGACCAAAATAGCATTTGGCCCTGTTGAGGCATAGGCCCTGCTCACGTATGCGTTTGAATACGCTCTGGAGGCGACTGACATGCTCCTGCGGGGTGGTGGACCAAATGATTATGTCGTCGACATAGACGCGAACATCTTCAATGCCTTCCATCATTTGTTCCATAATCCTATGGAACACTTCTGAAGCAGATATGATCCCAAACGGCATCCTGTTGTAACAATATCTGCCAAAGGGGGTATTGAATGTACACAGTTTCCTGCTGGATTTGTCGAGCTGGATTTGCCAGAATCCTTTTGAGGCGTTGAGTTTGGTGAAGAGCTTGGCGCGAGCCATCTCGCATGTGATCTCTTCGCGCTTGGGAATTGGATAATGCTCCCTTATGATATTGCGATTTAGATCCTTGGGATCAATGCAAACTCTCAATTCGCCGGAAGGTTTTTTTACACATACCATGGAACTGACCCAGTCGGTTGGTTCCGTGACTTTGGAAATCACTCCTTGGTCCTGGAGGTCCTGCAGCTGCTGCTTGAGGCGATCCTGAAGGGGTGCTGGGACCCTGCGAGGTGCGTGCACCACAGGCGTGGCGTTCTGTTTCAATAAGATCTTGTAGGTATATGGGAGCGTGCCCATGCATTCGAAGACTTTGTGGTGCTGGTTGATGATGGCGTCGAGTTGCGCCCTGAAGTCAGTATCCTGAAAGGCAGATGTGTCATCAGGAGAGAGAGAGTGAACTCTCTGAAATAGGTTCAACAGCTTGCATGCCTGTGCGCCAAGCAGGGAGGCATTCGAGGAGCCCACGATTTCAAAAGGAAGGATGGCTTTGCGTGACCTGTGCGTCACTTCAAGTTGGCACGGGCCGCTGGCATCAATGGCATTACCATTGCAATCCAATAGCTGGCAGGTTGATGGAAGTATGGCTGGTTTGACACGAAGACTTTGGAAGTCGGACCGCGCAATGAGATTGGACCAGTGTCCAGGCGGAATCGTATTTGGGACCGGCTGACCGTCAGGGTGGCACACCACTCATCGTCTGGATCGATGCTGTATACCGACAGCAGCTGGTGTCTTTGCTTCGGGGACACGGTGGGCGGGATTCTCCGAAATGGAGGCAGAGTGTTTGTGCCGTCGTGAACGCCGTCGAGGTTCACGATGGTGCGAAACGGCCCCTATCCCGACCGATTCAGGGCCCGATAATGGGCTAGGAGCGGCGCCGCGTCATTTACACGGGACAGGCCTTGGAAGATGTCTGACGGATCTTGCGGGGCTGCGGAAGAAAGGAGGTCCTCCTTCAGAGAGGCCGGCCTGACGATCGGTGGGCACCGATCGCGGGCCAGACCCCATTTGAGGCCCCCCCCCGGTGCAGGATCCCCCCTCGCCCCCCCCCCCCCCGCAGGCCGCCCCCCCCCCCCCCCAGCGTTCCCGCGCTGTTCCCACCGGCAGCGACCAGGTGTGGACGGCGCCGGAGGGAACCCGCCGTTTTGGGCAGGCCGCTCGGCCCATTCGGGCCGGAGAATCGCCATTTTGGCTGTCTCGGGCGATTCACTGTACCGCGCCGCGCAAATCGCGATTGTGCCGGTCTGGCCGCTTCTGGGAATTGCGGGAGGGCGTCGGACCAGCGTCGCGGGAAAATCTGGCGACCCAGGCGATTCTCCCAACCGGCGCGGGAGCGGAGAATCGCGCCCCCTGTTTTTTGCCACGATTCCGACTGGAAAAGGCGCCTCCGGGTCCTCGGTGTCACTGCTGTGTGGGAGGTCCGCATCGGACTCGGTGACCGTGGGTTGAATTGCCCGGACATTCCTGCGAGGCTGGCTGAAGCGATATGAATTGGCAGGCAGAGCTGCTCGGCATAAGGCAGCATAGTGGCCAAGTTTGCCACATCTCAGGCATTGTCGAGATTTGGCAAGGCATTGCCGTTTTAAATGGGCGGAGCCACAGTTGCCGCACGTCGTAGAATCAGCACGTTCGCTGCGCCACCGCGCATGCGCAGTGCGGTTGTGCGTGGTGCGTGCCTGGCGCATTACGTTCTTCGACGTCGCCGTCCCCTCGTTTGGTGTGCACAAGCGTGGGAGTCCGCGAAAAGCGCGCAAAATGGCCGCCCTCATCCAGGCTGAGGCCCTGGAGTTGCTCAAGTGCTTGGACCCGTTCCGCCTCGTGGGGACCTTGTCGCCCTTTTTCAGCCGCTTGGATGTGGGAAAACCGACTCGTGGCGTTTTTGTGTAGGACACAGGTCTCAATGGCGGTCGCTAGGGTGAGCTGCTTTACTTTGAGGAGCTGCTGACGTAGGGGGTCCGACTGAACACTGAAACGATCTGGTCGCGTATGATGGAGTCGGAGGTGGGCCGTAGCTGCAAGACTGCGCAAGGATGCGGAGGTGCGTGAGAAAGGATTGGAAAGGTTCATCCTTACCCTGCAAACGCTGTTGGAACACGTAGCGCTCGAAACTTTCATTCACCTCTATGCTGCAGTGAGTGTCAAACTTTAGGAGGACCATCTTGAACTTTGTTTTATCTTCATCATCTGCAGAGGTGAGAGAATTGAAAATGTGGATGGCATGGTCCCTGGCCGTGGAGAGGAGGAGAGCAATCTTCCTGGTATCCAAGGCGTCCTCCCGGTCTGTGGCTTCAAGGTAGAGCTGGAAGCGCTGTTTGAATATCTTCCAGTTGGCCCCTAGGTTGCCGGCAATGCGGAGCGGCGGCGGCAGGCAGATGTTGTCCATGTTGCAGGATGACGGAATGCTGGCAGAAGGCAGATCACTTGCAGGTAGGTCTAAGAAGTGCTAATATTCCTCAACGCCTGGTATCATGTTGTGTTGGGCGCTCTGGATCCGTGGAACACATACAGGTCACCAACACTTGAAATAGTGCAACACTATTTTATTGAATCATTAACTGTTTAACATACTCTCACTGTGGGTTAACACAATATTAGCTTTAACTAAAGACCTTTGCCTTGTCCTAACCAGTCAATGCACTCAGCACATGGTGAATGTCTGTGCTGCAGGCTGTGAGCTCTGTCCTACTGACTAGCTGCAGCTCGAATGAGTGGGAACTCTGATGGCCCCTGTCTTTATAGTGCGTGTGCTCTAATTGGTGATTGGCTGCGGTGTTGTGTGTGTGTTGATTGGTCCCACTGTGTGTCCATCATTGTGTGTCTGCACCATGATATACTGGTGTATATTATGCCAGGCAGCATAATAAATAACCCCTCCCACCTGGGTTATTCTCTATGCCAACCTCTTCCATCAGGCAGGAAATGCAAAAGTCTGAGAACATGCACTAACAGATTTAAAAACAGCTTCTTCCCCGCTGTTACCATTCTCCTGAATAACCCTCTTATGGACTGAATGGATCTCTCCATGCATCTTCTCTACTGAATTGTACTACATGCCATATGCTTCATCCGATGTCTATGTATTTATTGTGTATCTATCGAATGTCCTATGTTTTTTCATGTATGGAACGATCTGTCTGAACTGCAAGCAGAACAATACTTTTCACAGTACCTTGGTACATATGTCCATAACCTCAAATCCAAATTCAGTCCCTTGTACCTCATGAGTATCTACAAGGTGGGTTTCACTAGATCTAGGAGGACACTAATAGTGTTTCTTACCCATTACCCTACTAAAGAATAATCAAAGATTTTCAGTGTCGGCAAAATACGTACGGGCGCGGTCGAATGGCCATGCTGCCCCTGAAAAGCAGTGCACCATGGTGCAGCTTGGCCGATAAAAGTCGAGAGACCCTGCTCCCAGGATCTACCTGGCTCGTAACACCGCGCGGGATCTAATGCAATCTCGCGAGATGTTGCGATGTGAATCTCACCCATTGTGGGCGGGATCACCTTTTAGAAAATCTGCATATTAAAGCGAGACAGCTAGCGTGGGATAAATCTAGACCTCGGGCGAGCTCCGTTCAGGACTGGTCTCAACAAACGGGAACCAGACGGAACGTCACTTGTGGGTGTCTCCCAGGGGATCAGATGCATGCCCTTTGGCATAGCTGGTGCCACATCGGCACCCTGGCAGTGCAAGCCTGGTACCATGGCAGTGTCACCTGGGTGCCAGCCTGGCACTGCCAAGGTGCTCAGGTGGCACTGCCATCTGGCAGGGGCACTGCCAGGGTGCCATGCTGGCATTTTTTGCACGGGTACAATCGGGCCTCCCTGCACAGGTGTTGGGGTGGAGTGCGGGGGGGGGGGGTCGGATAGATGGGGTCCCTCCAATGGTGCGTTGGGGCATGAGGGGGGTGTTGGGGGCCGCATCGGGGGTCTCAGAGATCGGGATGCCATTTTAAAATATACGGAGCTCCTCAGTGTACAAAACGGGGCCATGTAATTCCCCATTGAGGCCTCTTATCAACGTGAGCCACATGTTATAGCCTTGTGTTCCTTGGCACTGCGAGGGCCAAGAAACATGTGACTAAATGTGCTCGCTAAGGGACTTGATCCCATTTAGTTAAAGTGCGCTCATGGCCTCATGTTGAAAAGCAACCCTCCTCAGATAGTAGAATAGAATATGCAAATTCTGGCATTGCAGACATAGAGGAAAAGCTTTCTTTCATACCGAGTGCAGATTAAACATTTAACTTCAATATCCACCAGCGTGCTGTGAGAAAAGTATGAAAAAGCCAATGAGAAAAGTGAAAGAAACAATGAAAGGTGAGGGTGGCGCAGCGATGCAGTGGTTAGCACGGCTGCCCTCAAGGCGCTGAGGACCCGGATTTGATACCAGCCCTGGGTCACTGTCCGTGTGGAGTTTGCACATTCTCCCCATGTCTGCGTAGGTCTCACCCCACAACCCAAAAAGATGTGCAGGATAGGTGGATTGGCCATGTTAAATCGCCCCTTAATTGAAAAAAATAACTGGGTACTTTAAATTTAAAAAAAAAGAAAGAATGGAAGGCAAAATGGACAAAAAAAAGCTGAAAAAAAATTATAGGAAGCCTGGAATTTCAGTCGGGTTCTCTCAGTTTCCTGCTATAAACTTCAATAGAACCTTAAGGGCAGCACGGTAGCATTGTGGATAGCACAATTGCTTCACAGCTCCAGGGTCCCAGGTTCGATTCCTGGCTTGGCTCGCTGTCTGTGCGGAGTTTGCACATCCTCCCCGTGTGTGCGTGGGTTTCCTCCGGGTGCTCCGGCTTCCTCCCACAGTCCAAAGATGTGCGGGTTAGGTGGATTGGCCATGATAAATTGCCCTTAGTGTCCAAAATTGCCCTTAGTGGGGTTACTGGGTTATGGGGATAGGGTGGAGGTGTTGACCTTGGGTAGGGTGCTCTTTTCAAGAGCCGGTGCAGACTCGATGGGCCGAATGGCCTCCTTCTGCACTGTAAATTCTATGATAACCCTCAGAGATATCACTTTTGCCAATTCTCCAAGACGTTACTGCCAATCTTCCACTTAAGTTCCAGTGAGAAATTGGGAGAATCCTGTGATTCTAGTTTGTTCATAAGTGCAGGCACATAAAATCAACTATATTATGTAATAAAATATAATGGATTACAGGGTCACAAAATCCTGTTAATATGAAACAGTGTAGCATTTAACATAACCATGAGCAATGCTCTGGGATATCCACTAATAAATCATTTCCTCATTCTGCACAGATGATTCGCTCGTTTTGAGCACTGTTTTTCACTTCAGGGAATTAAATCATTGTGGTGTCTGAGAAGAGGGTGGACTTTGACTCAGAAAATTGCAATGCAATTAAATAGTTCATTAGATGAAATACCTGAGGCGCATAATAGTGTCCTGATGACACATTAGGGACAACCACGCCTTCCAAAGCAGAAATGTCCACACGACAGCTCATGAAAAGATGCAAGAGATCAGTGCAACAATCAGACAGTAAGGAAGCAAAGCATGTCAATATTAATGATCAACGGTTCAAGCCTCAGCCCTTCTGGCTGAAGAGATCACAATGTCACAATTAAGGATATGGGATACTGAAAAAGTGGATGTTGCAGTGTAAACTGGTTTGCAACACATGTGGGCCCAGTTAATCAAGGCTGAGTCATCAATCTGTATTTTTTGCAAATTCCTTTGATACTGGTAAATGCTTCAATTGAATTTTGAGCAATTGGCTCCCAGTGTTTACTAAATCTAGATGCCTTTTCCTAGCAGGAGAATCAGCCCCAGTTTTTTGTGTCCTATTTTAACTCCTGGCAGGAAGCAGGTGCAAGAAAACAGCATTCTTGTTCTGGAATTTGAGTGTGTGGATCAACAGATGTTGTCAGGTGTGCCTGATTTGAATGCTGTTGGTCAGCTGCTCACCTATTTTCGGTAGAAAGCAGCAAGAGAATGGCAGAAGGGCAAAAAGATAAGCGGGCTTGAAGACCATGTGCTGGTCCACAGGAGAAAGTTGCTGGCAGCCAAGTAAATCTGGGGGTAAACAGGATTCTGAGTGTCGCAGCCGTGGTGGTGAGCTGCTTTTCGAGGACAGCTTTGACCAAGGGTTCTCGTAGGACCTTGAGAAGGAGCCCTGTTCCTCTGGTCTCACAAAGGAAAGTTCCTTTGCTTATCTTTAATGGCCTCATTTGCTACCTAATAGCTTTATTGCACTGATAACAGCTGCAGTTTGTGATTTTAACATCATACGGAAACAAAATATAAAATGAGCAGTTTAGAGATAAAACCATTAAACATAAACTTAAAGCTAAAACATATCAATTACATCTTTAGTAAATTAATCATTCTGTGTAAAAAAAACCATTTTGAAAATTGTACATTTTCTCCATTGTGTTCACTTGCTGTAAAATGCTGCAGTTTCACTCCAGTGGTTTATGACACCAGAGATCCTCAATCATGTTACAACTTTGTACTATAGTCCACGGGTGTGGGAGAGCAATTGTGATTTATTTTCCTTGGTAAATATGTACAGTTGCTGCCTGATGCACATGCGCACTCCTAATGACAGCTATCAACCATCGTACTATATCTAACTATCTAACTATCAGGGATATCCCAGTATGGAATGAAGGAAATTAGCATGCACTTGTATCTAACAGCCTACTCTTCAAATTGCTTAATTCGAATTATTTGTTTGAAGAAACTGAAGATGTGCAAATAATGCCTGCCATTGAACCTCTTGATTCTTATTGGTTAATTCAGATGTTGACCACTGAAATGGTCTTCTAATTTTGAATTTGACCTGCTTAATACAGGCTGTAGCAGATATCTGCTTTGAGCTTTACCTTGCTCAGAAAAGTGAATGGATTCACTGAAATGTTTGTAACCAACCCTGTCTCTTTATCATGGATCAGCCATTTCAAAAACCATCATGTAATCATGTTCACACTTGTCAGAACATCCAAAGCTCTGGACAGGGAAGGGAGCAGATGACCTGGCCTTTGCCTCACTGATCGCCAGGTGGAGACTCCTGCTACGCTGGAAGTCGGCAGCGCCACCTAGGGCCTCGGAGTGGCCCTCAGACCTGGCCGAGTTCCTGAAATTAAAAAAGATAAAATTCTTGATCTGGGGATCCGGGGGGGAAATTTGAAGACACTTGGAAGAAGTTCACAAACCTCTTTGAGGACCTATTTGCAACCAGCAACTAATGAGGGGAGGAAGGGGGCAAATGGGAAGGGGGTGGCAGAAAGGGAGAGGGGGGTAGGAAGGGGGGGGGGCGGCGGCGAAGAGCCGGGAGGACAGTCGGAAATGAAGGGAGCTCGCGTGCAGCAGATGAGAGACGGCCACTGGCCGGCTGGTTGGGGGGGGGGGAGCACAAAATCCCCCCTCACCTCCCCATGGAAAACCGGGAAGGGAGGGGTGGATTATCCTAACCTCCCTCAAAAACACAATAGGTAAAGAGATAGTCCCCCATCAGAACGGGTGCAGACATAAAGAAAGTCAAGAGTACTGGCATGGGCTGTAAATATGGATGTAACTTACAGAATGCGAGCATGGGAGCCTTGGTTATGTGCAAAGTCACAACTGTTTGCACAGATGTATATGCAACTGTTGCTGCCTAATTTCCTCATTTATGTATTTGCCAATAGTGCTGTTTTGTTTTCTTCTATACACAAATCTTTTTACTAAATGTTAAAATCCCAATGAAAATATATTTTCGAAAAAAGTAATCATGTTCACACAAAAGATGAATACTTACATTCCCATAGAAAATAGGAAATTAGATTTTGTTATTTACCCAAAAGTAGCTTTGATGCTGATGAAACTGATCTTTTGTACAAGCTACATCCGAGCAAGTGCTCAACTGCAAATAAAAATTAAACTATGTTATTACTGCCATGGTTTAGTTTGAACATTAAAAAGCTGCTAGTCACTGGAAAATCTAAAAATATTTGATATATTCATGGGATTGTAACCTGATGTACCTACAGAAAAAACAACGAATTGGAAAGCATCACAAAGCAGAAAGGTTGCCTTTTTTAGTTGACAAATTAAGGCGGGATTTACTGGCTCGACTTGGTGACGCCACCAGGCCATTGAATTTCACGAGATTTACAACGGCTGAGATTCAACCGAACCTCGCAAGAAGTCGTGATGGTTCTTGCCATCACTGGATGGCTCATTTAAATATGTCTGTGCCGTGTTCTTCCATGACCCGGGAACTAATGGCCTCCCCAGCGAGGCCTTGACCAAGCGCTATTTAGTACTGGTCCACGCAAATGTGGAATAATTGTAATGGCACCTTGGACGGGGGTGGGGGGTGGGGGTAGGGGTCTCCCAGGCCATTGGAGACCCCCAGGTGGTCTGGCTCTGAATATCGGGGAACCCTGGCACTTCTGCTGAAACCTGGGCACCTTGGCAGTGTCAGTCTGGCATTGGCAGGGTGCCTGGATGGCGATGCCAGGCTGGCAGTGCCAGATTGACCGTGCCGGGGCCAGGCCCAAGCTGCCTTGCCCTTAAGAGGTGGGTTGAGGGGTGGCTCAAGGACACCGGAAGAAGTAAGTTGGGTGTAGTGTGGGGTCCAGAGGCTGCGGGGGCGTCACTGAGGTAGGTCCAAAGATCGGGGCTGCCTTTTAAAATGGCGCCCCAATTCGCGAGTACTTTACCTGCACTGGCGAGCTGAGCTAATCAGTGCAGGAAATGATGTAAGTCCAATCTCGATGGCCGTTCCTCACCGAGGTCAAAGAAAACAGCAAAGTGCCGTTGAATAGCAGGGTGTTTCTTGGCACTGCAGCCACCGAGACATATACCCCACTAAACGCACCCTGTTTTTCCCCAATGAATCACGCCCTAAGTAGTTCATTAGGTGTAATGCCTGAAGAGCATAACAATGTCCTGATGACACATTAAAGACGAACACACCTTCCAGAGCAGAAATGTCCACTGGACAGCACATGAAAAGGTGCAGGAGATCTGTGGAATAATCTGACTACAAGGAAGCAAAGCGTGTCAATATTAATGATCAAAGATTCAAGCCTCAGCCCTTCTGGCTGAAAAGATTGTTGGATCACAAGGATATAGGCTACTGAAAAAGTGTAAACTTCCATGAAGTCCCTACATTGAAAAGCAGAATCCATTGCCAATTTCTTTCAGTGCTGTAAATACATCCCATCAGCAGAGGGAGCAGCTGCGTCTGGCACATTTGGAGATCCCACACAGGCTTGACCAGTTGATTCTGAATTAGTGACTATCTTAAACGCTTGAATTCTTTGCTGTGAACTTCATCAGACACAAAGAGATTTGAATCCATTTCCGATAATTCTGATGCCCAGATTGCTGGTATGACATTGTGAGAAATATACAGAACCATAAGGGTTAATGTTATATCCGAATCAACCACTAGTAGGAGCTAGATGCAGAACTATATAAAGCATTGATGCTAAGCCTTCTGGGAGAGTGTTGAGGGGAAGGCTAGAGGAAATACCGTAGGAAAGCTAGTGTGAGTGAGAGCAGATCATAGTTATTGTATGAGTGTAGAGATGAGCGGTAGATGAGTGTAGATTGTATATTTATTGTCAATTGTTTATTATATAGCCTTATTATATAGAAGTAAGAGTCAAATTCAATTAAGTAGTGTAAATAAATCTTTAGTTTTGTTTAATACAAAAGCTAGTTGTGGTCTTTGTGAACACTACGTCAACCATCCTAGGATCTGAACCACAAAGAACACCACAGCTGGCTCACACAGATTGTTGCTCCTGTATTGAGGGTTGCTGTTACCAGTGGGAATGAGGAAGAGGCCCAAGCCAGTGGATCCACAGATCAGGTGAAGTTGTAGGAACCAAGTCCAACATGTTCTTGATACCTTGTACATGCGAATGCTGAGGAGTGATTGACAATTAAGAAATGTCCCAGTGGCACGTTACTCTAAGTAAATGCTTAATTAAACAATTATGGACTTTCAAAAGACATAAACTGCCACATAATAGAATTGTTAGCCTAATTAAAGCCTATGGGATGAAATGGGCAGTGGCAGCGTGGATACGGAATAATGAAGTTGTTTTTGGATTGAAATTGCCCAGTGGTATCCCCTTGGGGTCAGTGTTTGGACCACTGCTCTTTTTGATATATATTAATGATTTAGAATTGGATATACAAGGCATAATTTCAAAGTTTGCAGGTGACAAGAAACTCTGAACGATGGTAAATAGTGCGAAGAACAGTAATAGATTTAAGGAGGATATAGATGAACTGGTGAAATGGGATGGCCCATGACATGCATATTAATATTGAGAACTGTGAAGTGATGCATTTTGGTAGGTACTCTGAAGAAAGGCAATACAAACCAAACTCAAAATTGTAAAGGGTATGCAGAAACATTGCACGTCACAAATGTTATAAGGTAGCCGGAAACGTCCAGAACGTTCTTTTAAAAAAAAATATGGGCAGCTTGGCTTTCGGGGCGGCATGGTAGCACAGTGGTTAGAACTGTTGCTTCACAGCGCCAGGGACCTGAGTTCTATTCCCAGACTGGATCACTGTCTGTGCTGAGTCTGCATGTTCTCTCCATGTCTGCGCGGGTTTCCCCTGGGTGCTCCGGTGTCCTACCACAAGTTCCGAAAGACATGTTTGTTAGGTGAATTGGACATTCTGAATCCTCCACCAGTGTACCCGAACAGCTCCCCCCCCCCCCCCACCCCAAGTTGAGTTAAGATTGGTGGGGGAGGTCAGGGATTCTTTTGAGGACCTCAGAGATCAGAACGCCATTTACAAATGGCGTTCCAATCTCTCACTACAACAGGGAGATCCAGCGAGCGGAGCTCCCCATTTTATTAATGGGGCTATACTTTAAACATTTGGACGAAGGAATTGCATGCAATATCTCCAAATTTGCAGACGATACTAAGCTGGGTGGCAGTGTGTGCTGTGAAGTGGATGCAAAGAGGCTCCAGCGTGACTTGGACAGGCTGGCTGAGTGGGCAAATACTTGGCAAATGCAATATAATCTGGAGAAATGTGAGGTTAGCCACTTTGATGGCAAAAAACAGGAAGGCAGATTATTATCTGAATGGTACTTCAGGAAAAGGGGAAGTGCAACGAGACCTGGGTGTCATGGTGGAACAGTCACTGAAGGTTGGCATACAGCTACAGCAGGTGGTGAGGAAAACTAATGGAATGCTGGCCTTCATAGCGAGAGGATTTGAATTTAGGAGTTGGGATGTCTTGCTGCAGTTATACTGGGCCTTGGTGAGGACACACCTTGACTATCGTGTGCAGTTTTGGTCTCCTAGTTTGAGGAAGGACATTCCAGCTAATGAGGGTGTCCAGCAAAAGTTCACCAGACTATTTCCCGGGAGGCAGGACTGACATACGAAGGAAGACTGGATCAACTGAGCTTGTAGTCACTGGAGTTTAGAAGAATGAGAGGGATTCACATAGAAACATATAAAATCCTGATGGGACTGGACAGGCTCGATGTGGGAAGAATATTCCCAATATTGGGGACGTCCAGAACTAGGGGTCACAGCCTAAGAATAAGGGGTAAGCTATTCAGGACTGAGATGAGGAAGAATGTCTTCTCTCAGAGGGTTTTGAACTTGTGGAATTCTCTACCACAGAAAGCTGTTGGAGCTAGTTTGTTGGATATCTTCAAGAGGGAGCTGGATGTGGCCTTTGTGGCTAAGGCGTATGGAGAGAAAGTGGGAGTGGGATACTGAATTTGCATGATCAGCCATGATCATATTGAATGGTGGTGCAGGCTCGAAGGGCAGAATGGGCGACTCCTGCACCTATTTCTATGATTCTATGTTTCTATGCAGCCTCTGCTGCGCGTTCTCCGTTCAGGCGCCTTATTCAAAACGAGTCGCGTTGCATCGCCATGTGATTCTTGGCACTGCGAGTGCCAGGAAACACGCTGCTAAACCCGCTCGCTCGGGGACTTTGTTTCTTTTTGGGAAGATCGTGTCCTTAGAAATTATTTTGGTGAATCACTTCCTAAATGTTACATAACCATATTTTGCAAGGTTGCGGTTTTATTTCACTCAAAATTTATCACTCTCCTGTTAAATTGTGCCCTGTGTCTATTCTGTCAGTGTTCCTCCATAAATGGTTCTTTCTTAAGTTGTTTGGAAATTATGTTAAGAAATAAATTCTTTTGGATGCACATGCTTGTGACCGGGAGCCTGTAGTTCAGGTATATGCAGCAGGGCGAACTGAAGTTCCAACATTCTCAGCACCACAACGAGGTGAAATATGAGTTTGAATTCAAGTTCCCTTTTTTGCTTAGATATCAATTTTATGCTGCTGGAGGCAGGGGGCTGGAGGTAGTCAAGGCCACTCCAATGGATTTCCTGGTATACCCGGCCTGCATTAACAGTTGGAAGCAGGTTACCCATCCTCACCAAACCAGCCAATAAATAGACTGGAAAAATGTGGAAAAAATACTTTGCTGCACAAAACCCCCCACTGATTTTACTTACTACAGACGATTGATTGTTCTTCAGTAGAGGTGAAAGAGGAAATTGTTATGGTAGCTGGCACCAAGCCAATTGTACTAAAGCTGTGAAATAGCAGCCAAAAACAAAACTTAACAGTTTGGCAGTAGTTTTTCCAATTTCACATTACTGTATGGAACTATCTCAAAGTGTGTTCACAGGCATTTGTCTAGGATCCTGTAAAATGTATTTATAAAATTGAAAAATCATTAGTTAGAGGTGATAGCACAAATTAAATGAAATATAAATTAATAGAACGATTTCATCGTGGTTTACTGTCTGTTCGGGCATGAAAATCCATGACTTAATATTGAAATAGCTATATTTTGTGTCTGAAATTGTTTTTCATCATGTTACAGAAAAAAATCTATCTATTTCTTTGTATTTATTCATGATGGATTGGGTTTCTGTCACTCCTGCTATTAACTGTGTAGACACAGCCTGAAGACAGCAACAGAGCAGTTAAACAATTCATCATATATAATTCTCAGTGCAACTTAGATAGTCTCTGCCAACAAATCTGTCTGAGAAAGAGCTGGGATGAATATATAAACATAAGTTGCAAGGTTATCTAACTGTGCAGATTAAGTAGCATAGTTAATAGAGTATACTTTGTTTCAGAAGTGATTAAAACGTGCCTTTGCTAGTTATTTGGAATCAAAACTCCTATAATTGGGGAATAAACTGAGTATTACATTCTTGATGATTATGGGCTCGCCATATAAACAGCATATTGGGGACAATCATTATATCGAATTAGCTGAGGGAATTATAATTCTTAGGTGCAATGAAGAAGAATTGAGAGTGAAAGGGTTCTCCACTCTTACATTACCTCTTGAGTTCTGAAGAAGTCATAACGGACTAGAAAGGTAAACTTGGTTTCTCTCTCTACAGATGCTGCAGATGTGCGAGTTTTTCCAGAGTTTTCTGTTTTTATTTCAGATTTCCAGCATTTGTATTATTTTGCTTTTAATTCAGTTCCAATCTACAAAGCCATTATAGGAACATTGTCCTGAGATATACGTCAGGATTCTCCGGCCTCTCAGCTGCCTCTTTCTCGATGGCAGGAGGCAGAGCACCATTTGCTGGCAGTGGGATTCTCCCTCCCGCTGCTATAAATGGAATTCCCATTGAAGCCACCCCACGCCGCTGGTTACTGGCGAGGCCAGAGAATCCCGCCGCCAACGAATGGTCAGAGAATTCTGACCATAAGCCTGGGTTCTCCTCTTTGGGTGGGAGTATGTCCGCCTGCTCTTCTGCATCTGTCACAGCCCTGGTCCCTTTTTTTTGATACATAGTCGGCTCCCATCATGTTGCCCAGCAGCAAGAGTGAACTTGCCAGTGTCAGTGAGAAACCTCCAATGATGCTGCAGTGGGAGCACTGCTGCTAAGATGTCTCACCTGAGACACATCCGAAGACCAATAGGAATCAGCGGAGAAAGAGGCATTTTGCCACTAAGCCTCTGAATACTCTGGAGGGAGTGGATGCTGCTTTAAAGCCCTCTCTTAATGTGGATATTTACACCAGCCTTCAAGGGCATATTGCCCCTTGCAGATGGTGGAAGTGTTGGTAAGTGTGGCAGAGAGCAGGAAAATCTGCTTGGATCCTGGGTCCCTTGTATTCATTTTCATTTGGTGGGCAGGGAATGAGCAGACACCAAGTTCTCACCTTACCTGAAAATGAGGGTGAGCCTTGCATTAAGTGCCAGTCCATATGGGCAGGTGCCAATTGTGCTGTGCTCCTCTGTTGCCAGGATGGTGCCAGATTAATAAATAGAATTGAGATACAGCAGAAAAATTACCTGTCTTCAACATTGCAAGGAGGAAGGACCTCACTTGAAGTGTTTCTGTACTTTTATGGATTCATCTTTGTCATACCTAAAATGTAGAAACACTTTAAAGAAGTGATCAGAAAGGTGAGTTAGCATCTGGAATGAACCATAGTAACTGAGGCTAAGCATAAGCAAAGCATGTCTATGCATCACAAACCTTTCAGTACTACAGCAGGAAGAAGGCAGCGAGAGAAGAGGTAAAACTATAAAAAAACAAATAGGGCTTGCAAGTGAGAATAGGCATAAAACAACCCATTGTTTTCAGACAGCAGAGTGGAGATCTTGGTTCAGGAGAGGAGGGATATTCTCATCCCCTCAAATGGATGCTGTATTCCAGGGAAAAATAGGGAAATGGTAAATATTTACCAAGTAATAATTTAAATGAGATGGAAATCCTAGACATGCTGACTGGGTTCAAAACAAACACATATCCAGGGTTACATGGTATTCTTTAGAGGGAATCGATGGATACATGAGAGGATAAGTAGATTGAAAACAAGCTAATGCAGTGCTCATATTCAAATGGTGAAAAAATAGACAGAAACTAGAAACCAATTATTCTTCCTTCTAGTCCATGTAAAATAATTAAATCTAATATCAGGAGTAAACTTGAGCATTGTCTATACAACAGTTAACTAACACTCAGAAGGAGACGATTCTGGTTGACCAGTCTCCTCACCTATGAGGAAGTGATGAGCAAATGTAGTAGACTCTATGATGTTGTCTCCATTAAAGCCAATGGAAATGAAAATCAGCAGAGGTGTATAATGGTCAGTTGATCTGGTAACGCCCGTTTTGCACAATCACCCAAAGTCAAAATGACCCCAATTGATTCTCTTTCTACCATGCGACCCCCAGCTGAGTATATGCTGCTATCATTGATGTGATTGATGAGCTCCCAACAAGCCTCTTCTCGAACTTTCTGTGGGATACAGCATCCATTTGAAGGGATGAGACCTGGTATTGCTCCTCTCTTGAACTAGATCAACCAAGTTTTCCACTCTTCCCATCTGAAAGTCAAGTGGTCTGCAGCAGCTTGTGATATCCTATCCCATATAGTTGAACTGCCAATCATGGGCACATGTTTGACTGGACAAATGGCCTAATCCTTTCATAATTCATGTGTATGTTTGGTGAAGCTCTCAGCTTGACTGGAAATGAACCTTCAGTTAAATGCAGGTCCATGTGGGCAATTGCCAAAGTGTTTTCCTCCCTTGCTGCCAGGGCTCCACTGACATACCGAATGATCTCAAATTACTTTTACAATGCAGGCAACATTTAAGAAATGTATTTCCTAAGTTGTCGTGTTTTGTGTCATTCCTTCTTCTGTCAATCAGTGGACAAGGCAAATACACAAATGGCACATTCCATTCCAGGTGTTCCTCTCTCAATGACAGTGAATCATGAATTCCCAAGGTAAAGTTATGAAGAGTGATTACATAAACAATGGTCATATGCCCTGGAAATTAGAAGATTAAGGGGTGATTTGGTTAAGTTTTCCAGATATTAAGCCTCTGGATATTAAGACTTCAGCCTCTGACCTCAGAAGCATAAAGGAATAAATAATTGGAACTTGTCAGAAAGGCATGGCAATAATCCTGGGAATTGTAATTTACATATAGACTGGGAAAGTCAAATGGGCACAGGTAGCCTAGATGAGGAGTTCAGAGACTGTTTCTGGGACAATTTCTTATAAAAACAAGTTCCGGAGCCAACCAGAGAACAGGCGAGACTAGATCTGGTGTTGTGCACCGAGATGGGAGTAATTAATGATTGCAGAGTGGAGATGCCCTTCGGCAGTGGCAACCGTAATATGATTGACTTTTACATTCAGTTTGAAGGAGAGAAGAGTGAGCCTGAGACTATGGACAGAATTTTCTTATTTTTAGGCAGAATGATGGAGGGGCGGGAAAAACAGGTTGGAAAATGCCAGCCCCAAGGACGGCTTCCTCTGCCATATTTTTAACCACGTAAGCAAAAAATAGCCCCCTGATGTCAATCAGACCCGTCCCCCAGCAACTTGCGTTTTGAAATGATCGGTTCACCGTTTTTAAAGGGCTCCCCGATTTTATAAATAAAATAAAATAAATAAAAGTAGAACCGCTGCCCCCACACACATCGGAATCCCCCCCACCCCACGGAATACCCACCCACACAACACTCCTCTGACTGAACACCCCTCCTAGCAGTGCCCAGGCAGCGCTAGAGATGATGATGCCAGGGGGCATGCTCCTGGACAATGCCAGTGCCCAGGCATGACAAACTTCCCCCTCATGCATGGACAATCTAACTGGGGAAGATGATCAACTATAAAGGCCTGATAATGATATTTAAATGTATTCAATGTTATGCCATTGCTATGGGGTGGGGAGAAATGATCCAGGAAAACCCACCGGAGTAAAAGCTTATTTTGGGACTCCCATCGGATTTACAGGACCACTGCCATTCCCACCACCTGAAAACAGGAGCAGAAAATACCCCCTATATTTTTAAAATTATGAGAGCATAAAAGCAGTGCTGGAGACTTCCGGTGGCAGCCATGGAGTGAGAGGTCACACACAAGGTAGCTCCGGCTCAAGGTGATGGTTTTGGCCTTTTTCACCCGTGTTTTGAGTAGATTTGGCAGAAAAGTGGAGCAGAGAGTGTAAGGGAAGAAGTTCTGCCGTGAATTTGCATGTTTACTGGCTATCAGATCCGGCAGAAGACCTTGCGGGACCTGACTAAGGAGTTGGAGGAGACTCGTGGTGCAGCACCAATTGTGAAAATGGCCGAGGGGGAAGGGTCGGCAGCGGCAGGAAACACTCAGATGGAGCAACTGATGAGCTTCATCAAGGAGGAATTTTGGCAGCAAAGGAAAGAGATGCAGAGTGACTGGTTGAAGGCGATTGAGGGGGCAATGACACCCCTTAACGGGTCTCTGGATAAAGTTGAAAAGTGCCTCGAAGCGCAAGGGGCGATGATCTGGGAGGTGGAAAAGGCAGTATCCAACCAGAGTGATCGGATTGTGTCCTTGGAGGTGGGCAAGTCGTTGTAATCGAAGATGGAGGAGCAGGAGAAGACGTCCAGACGATAGAACCTGCGGATTGTGGGTCTGTCGGACGTTGTGGAGGGAACGAGTGCCACAAATTATGTTTCGAGGATGTTGGCCAGGTTGGTGGAGGAGAAGGTGTTAGACAAGGCCCCAGAGATGGACCAGGCACATAGGTCCCTAAGGCAGAAGCCGAGAGGCAGGAGGGCCAATGCGGACAGTGATTGTGAGGATGCACAAGTTTTTGGATAATGAGAAGATCCTTAGGTGGGCCAGGGTGAAATGGGAATGGGAGGCAATCAAATCCGGATCTATCAGGGCATTGGAATGGAGCTGGTTAAAAGGAGCAGGATTCAACAAGGCCAAAGCGGCGCTGTACAGATTTGATTCGGGGTATTGTACCCGGCCAGACTCTGGGTAATTTATGACGGCGGGAATATTACTTCAGGACGCTTGATTAGATGAATTACTTTATCAGGGATCATAAGCTGGGGGAGAGCTGAGGGGTGGTATGGGAAGGAGGAGTTAAGTACGCGTAAGTTGGGATTTGCTCTTGTTCTGGGTTGCCGATGGAGGAGATTCTAAGAAGTTATAAGTTTGTAAGGGGGAGCGATTGCTCCCTCCTCCCATCTTTTGCTTTTTGGGAATTTGTTTTTGTGATTATTGATGTTTTTTTCATGTAAGGGGTGTGTTCTATGGGGCTCTTTGGGTTGTGTTGATTGTTTTGATGGTTTTTAGGGTGGTTGGGGGCCCGTTGCTCATACTAAGGTGGGGCTTGTAGGGGGAGTGGTGGGGGAGTGCATAAGCGGGCCTTTGGGAAGGAGTCCCACGCTAGCAAGCAATGCTAGTGTGATGGGTGGGTGGGATGGGGAGGGGGGAATGAGACATGGTAGGTATGGAGGATGAGCATGGTACATGGGCGGGGTGGAGGCCATCTTGGATGGGCCTGGTTTAGAGTGGATTTGGGCAGGGTGGAGGCAAAGGGGGTTGATGGCGGACGATAGAGGGGGGGGTGGAGGCATAAGCCTCTGGTAAGAATTGTGACATGGAATGTCCGCGGGTTAAACGGACCTGTCAAGAGGTCCTGGGTTTTGGCACACCTGAAGAGTTTGAGAGCAGAGGTGATTAGCTTGCAGGAGACGCATCTCCGGGTGAAGGATCAGATTAGGCTGAGGAAGGGATGGGTGGAACATGTATTTCACTCAGGATTTGACTTGAAGTTGAGGGGGTGGTCATGTTGTTGAGCCAGAAAACTTGGGGTTTTTGGGGCCCAAGGAAGTGTGAAAGCCGGGGGGCGGAGGTATGTGACAGTGAGCGGGGTGCTAGAGGGGACACCGGTGGTGTTAGTCAACATGTATGCATTTAATTGGGACGGTGCTGGTTTGTAAGAGGTTCCTGGGGAGATTCTGGACTTGGATTCTCAAAAGCTGATTATGGGAGAGGATTTTAATTGTGGTATGGAGCCAGAGTTGGACAGGTCGAGCCCCAAGTTGAAGGCCGAGAATGGCAAAAGAGCTGGGAGGGTTTATGAAAGGATGAAGGTGGTGGATCCCTGGAAGTTCAGGAATCCAGGAGGAAGGGAGTATTCCTTCTTCTCACATGTGTATAAGGTCTACTTATAGTAGACCCTACTTATGGTAGGGGCGGAATATGCGGGAATTGTGATCTCAGATCATGTGCTGCACTGGTTGAAGGTGAGGTTTAGTTCGGGAGAGGTGCAAAAGCCAGGGTGGAGGCTGGATTCGGCACTTCTGGCAGATAAGGAATTTTGTGAGAAGGTGAGAGTGGCGATTGAGAACTATGTGGAGCTTAATCAGAAAGGTGAGGTATCGACGATGATGATTTTGGAGGCTTTAAAGGCGGTGGTCCAAGGTGAGATTATTTTGTTTAAGGCTCATAGGGGTGGGAGCACAACCACGTTAGCACAGTGGCTAGCACTGTGGCTTCACAGCGCCAGGGTCGATTCTGTCTGTGCTGTGCGGAGTCTGCACGTTCTCCCCATGTCTGCGTGGGTTTCCTCCGGGTGCTCCGGTTTCCTCCCACTAGTCACAACAGACATGCTTTTAGGTAATTTGGACATTCTGAATTCTCCCTCTACGTACCCGAACAAGCGCCGGAATGTGGCGACCAGGGGCTTTTCAAGTAATTTCATTGCAGTGTTAATGTAAGCCTACTTGTGACAATAAAGATTATTATTAATTATTATTAAAAGAGGAGTGAGGAGCACCAAAGGCTATTAGACAGGACAGTTGAAGTAGATAGAAGATACACTGCGGCCCTCACCAAGGAGATGTTGGCGGAAAGGAAGAGGTTGCAGGTACAGTTTGATCGGATGACGACGGGCAAAGTGATGGGCAGCTGTGGAAGGTGAGAGGGATGCAGTACGAGTATGGGGAGAAGGCGAGCTGTATGCTGGCACACCAGTTGCGACATCAGATAGCGTCTCGGGATATTTTGCAGGTAAGGGCAGAGAAGGGGGACCTGGTGTCAGAGCCAGAAAAGATAAATGAGGTGTTCAAGGCGTTCTACGAGAGGTTGTATAAGGCGGAGATGGTTGAAGAGGTGGGGGATTTGGGGAGATTTCTGGATGGGTTGGAGTTCCCAGAGCTGGAAGAGGGGAAGAGGCAGGCACTGGACGAGTCATTTGAGCGAAAGGGGCTGATCGATTGTATCAGTAGTTTGCAGACGGGGAAGCCCCCAGGGCCGGATGGCTTTCCAGGAGAGTTTTATAAGTAGTTTGCAACAGAGTTGGCCCCCCACTTGTTCAATGAGGCAGTGGTGAAGGGGTGAGTTGCCAGCAACGTTATCACAGATGTCAATCTCGATGATCCTGAAAAAGGGGAAGGACTCATTGGAGTGTGGGTCCTACAGGCCTATTTTGTTGTTGAACACGGGTGTGAAAGTAATGGTGAAGGTGTTGGTTGTAGTGATCTGTACATCTGTACATACATCTGCACATTCACCAGGGACTGCAGACAGATGTAACAGCCACAGCATCACTAGAGGGCATCAGAGATGGGTATAAAGGGTCCAGCCCAAGGTAAGATCCGCCTCTTTCAGAAGCACAGGGCTAGGGAGCAGCAGCAGCAGACAGAGACAGCTTAGCATAGGCAACTTACCTTAGCTTCACTGGTCATACCTCTTGACTGTATTACATCTAGTTAACCTCTGGAAACAGAACGCACCTACTGAATAAAATATTTGTGTTAACTGGAAGTCTACAATCTTTATTCAGACTTAGAGAATAATATATGATCCACCAGGAGTGATTTCAGAAAGGTAGCTCGACATCAGCAAGAGAAGAAAAACTTAAACCGGATATTCGACTGTGGAAGACTTCGCAGCAAATGGATCCTCGACGACTAACTGATTCGATGGAACTTGTTGGAACTCCATGGCAGCTGGAAACAACCGGCAATTTAAGTTATAACTGGAAAATGTTTGAACAGATGTTCCGAATATTTATCACAGCTAATGATTTAAGCCATGCCTCTGATGCAACGGAAATAGCCCTACTTCTCTCAACAGGAGGGCATGGAGCTAGAGAAATCTATAATTGCTTTAATTACTGAGAAGGTGAAGACAAATCCAAAGTAGAAATCATACTCAAAAAATTTGCTAAATGCTGTAACAGTAGGCTGGTGAGATGCTGGAAAGATTTAACTCTTGTCAGAGAAACGGAGGGCCCATCTCTGATTTTATTACAAATCTCAAGTTAATACCACAAGGCTGTGATTATGCTGGTTTCAGAGACACTGTGATAATGCATCAATTAATTTCTGGACTATCTGATAAAAATTTGAGGGAAGAACTAATACAAAATAAGCATCTAACTCTAGAAATCGCTATACAAAAATGCCTTGCTCATGAACAAAAACAAAATCAATACTATCTGTCTTTGCAAACACAGAATCAGTGTCTAGAAAAGAAAATCGGAAAAAACGGCACCAAAACTTACCACGAGGCAGAAACAGGATTGAAGGAAGTTCTGAGTGGCAGCCATCTTGAGGAAGGAGCTGCACATGCGCAGTTGTGCCAGGAGCGCATAGTAAAGGAAACTCGAATTGCGCATGCGCAATCGAGTCCGGCACATGACGTCACTAGCGTCATGACGTCAGATGACCAGGACCACGCCCACTTAAAAGGGAAATGCACGACAATGAACAAAAATAAATTTAAAGCTGCAACACCCAATTTTCTTGCCTCAAAAGACAGAACAATGCCCAAATTACACCAGCAGTTAAAATAACTTTCACAACACCCTGGAACAAGCAGTTAGCACTGCCCTAGAAGATGATATGGTCCTTGTAGACTACAACTCAGACGAAGATTTCATCTTGGGAGATGGCTACCCCAGTACCAAATCCGAACTGCAACTAGAGGTGTTGTACCGTGAAGACCCCGACGATGAGTTCTTCGGAATGGGGAATCTTCAGCCCAGCATATATGACATCCCAACTCATGAGTGCAGGATTATGCTGTGGCCTGATGCCAAGAAACAGAGAGTGGTCCATGCACCACAAAGGGTCCCAGCCTCCACACAAGAAGATGATTTGTTCATTGAACATGAAGAGAACGATCACAACTCCGAAACAAAAAGCGATGATTTGTCCAATGAGCAATACACACAATACTGCTCAGACATGGCAGAGTTATTCGGAGATCCTGATCACAGCATCAGCAACACGGTTGAACAGCTCCATACGACTCTTCTCATGGTAGATGAATCCAACACCTTGATGCCATGGCAGATCGTCGGTACATTGGATGACAGCAATACCCAAGACGAAGACGACGCCATACGGAGAGCACAGAATGACTCAGTTGAGAGTACAGATCGACTCGACAGCGAGAAAATTGCACGACTCCACAAAGAGAGCGATGACAGACTCCACAGAAAGAGCGACGAAGGACTCCACAGAGAGAGCGACGCAAGCCTCCACAAAGAGAGTAACGCAAGCCTCCACAGACAGCTCGGTGACAGACTCAAAAATGGAAGCAAGCAAACACTCCATCACGAACGCCATGCATGTACAAGACCATGAAGATCTATCAAGCTTATTTGAGCCACCCGAAGAAGACCGGAATGTCTACCCACTGTATGTGAGACAAGTGACGAAGAAATCACAATTCCCATACAGGATGTGCAGGATCACAGCGAGACTGACATATCTCAGCTCGTCTGCACAGAAGCACTCAACAACCAGAGGACGGCCACCCATGAGTCCAGAGAGACCACGTCAATTGAAATCTTGAAGATTTTGACTCCAGAAGAGGAGCACCAAGAGTCCAGAGAGACCACGTCAATAGAAATCCTGAAGATTTTGACTCCAGAAGAGGAGCACCACGACCCACAACAAAATGAACTCGTAAAGATTTTGACTCCAGAAAAGGAGCACAAAGAGTTCACAGATGATTCAAATGAATCTGAAATGACTCCAAAAGAGGAGCACCAAGAAGTCAATGATAATTCAAGTGACCCTGAAATGACTTCAAAAGAGGAGCACCAAGAACTCAATGATAAGTCAAGTGAACCAGAAATGACTTCAGAAGAGGAGTTCCAAGTAAGCAAAAAAGAGGAATCGAATCCACCACAAATGACTGATGTCACCAACATCAATGCAACATCAGATCATTCTCACAATTCTCAAGAAAATACGCTCAATGTAGCAGAGACCACAAAGGACAAGGACACCAATAACTGTGACAATGACTCAAATCATCCACATGGCACACTCATTGAGTGCAACAAGAACAACAAAAAACGCACGAAGCACATCAGAAACAAGAACAACAACAGCAACAACAAAAGCAACATGCAGCGCAACAAGAATGACAAAGGCAACAAGAAGCATCCCAGAAACAACGAGCATGACAAGAAAAAGAGCAAGAATAAAAGCAAAAACAACGAAAACAGAATCAACAAGTGTGACAAAAAGAACAACAAGAACAACAACAAGAACGCCAATGAAAACAACAAAGACAGAAATGACACAAACAACAACAATGACCTGTACAACATGGTACAACTCTGCACGTGAAGGACAATGCCACAGCACACTGCAAAACAATGACAAGACTGCAAACATGCCATGGCATGATAAAGAATCTCACAAATTCACATTTGCTCCAGAACAACCAAGCAAAACAGCTTTCACAAATGATGGCATACAGAATCAATACCACAAACACAAGAAAAAGTCGAGGTCAGACAGCGGTGCGACACAGAATTGCTACCCGCAATCAAATGGAACAGGGGAAAAAGGTGTCCACATCATTAAATGGCTCATCAGCAAAGCAGCTGAGCCATGTTCCGACATCAACCTAGCTCTGTTATCGTACCGAGCAACCCATTTGAGCTCAGAACTGGCGCCAGCGCAAATGCTCTTCGGCAGAGACATCCAGACAACCCTACCGGCAAAGCAATTCTGAGACCCCGGTGATACACAATGAATACGCTTGAGTCCACGTGGAGTCATATCGATTCAGCTTTAATCAGATAGAACTGTACCCAGCAGCGAAGTTACAGAAGTGAAGGCTGCTGGGACGGCATTGGTTCTTATACCCCGCCTCTCAGGGCGGGGCTATGTACATTGCCCAATGGTAGACCCCGCGGTCTAGCCAATGGTTATTCCTCTCTCTGGTACTGCAATACCTGGTATTACCACATTAAAAAAAGAGTCAGCGGGGTGATGGCCAGTATTACTGTCGCCTTTTCATGGTAGGACCAGGTATTGCAGGTACCATGCTATCGAGGGTTGCAGAGAAAGTTCTTGCGTTGTTAATTTTCCTCATGGTGCTGCAATCAGATGATCGGGCGGCCTGGTCGTCCTACTGGAGCGTCTAAGTGTCGGCGGCGATCCTGGTGAGGGCCCCGGCAGTAGTGACTCCGGGAACGTGGTGTCTTCCTCCCAGGCAGTTTCGTCACCCCTAGGTGGCGCTGTAAGGTCGAAAGATGGGCAGAAGGAAGGGGTGCCTGTAGGGGGCATCGGTGCCTGCTCGGCTCTGGGTCGGGGTTCTGGCGGCAGTACTGACCCTCTGGTCAGGTACAGGGGGGGGGGGGTGGGGGAGTGGCAGTGGCTCGGGCACGCGTGGGACTCCGGCAGGCGCCAGGTCCCGGAGGGAGACCGTATCTTGGCGTCCGTCGGGGAACGCTACATAGGCGTACTGGGGGTTGGCATGCAGCAGGTGGACCCTTTCGACCAGCGGGTCCGACTTGTGCGCCCTCCCATGTTTCCGCAGCAGGACGGGTCCGGGAGTTGCTAGCCAGGTTGGGAGCGAGGTCCCAGAGGAGGACTTCCTGGGGAAAACAA
This sequence comes from Scyliorhinus torazame, assembly GCF_047496885.1. NCBI lineage: Eukaryota > Metazoa > Chordata > Chondrichthyes > Carcharhiniformes > Scyliorhinidae > Scyliorhinus > Scyliorhinus torazame. The sequence continues at coordinate 203,557,745 of NC_092712.1, read as the reverse complement.
GGAGACGTTCATGAGGTGTCTGGTTCGTGGTAGTACATAGCAGTGACCGAATGGAGTGCAGGGCCACTGGGAGGACTTCTTGCCAGCGGGAGACTGGGAGATTCCTGGACCGAAGGACCAGCAAGACGGTCTTCCAGACCGTTCCGTTCTCCCTTTCTACCTGCTCGTTTCCCCGGGGGTTGTAGCTGGTCGTCCTGCTCGAGGCGATGCCTTTGCTAAGCAGGAACTGGCGCAGCTCGTCGCTCATAAAGGAGGACCCCCTATCACTGTGGATGTATGCGGGGAAACCGAACAGTGTAAAAATAGTTTGGAGTGCCTTGATGACGGTGGTTGTGGTCATGTCCAGGCAGGGGATGGCGAATGGGAACCGGGAGTGTTCATCAATCACGTTCAGGAAATGCGTGTTGCGGTCGGTGGAGGGGAGGGGGCCTTTGAAGTCCATGCTGAGGCATTCAAAGGGACGGGAAGCCTTTATCAGGTGCGCCCTCTCTGGTTGGTAGAAGTGAGGTTTGCACTCCGCGCAGATTTGGCAGTCCCTGGTGACAGTCCTGACCTCCTCGATGGAGCAAGGCAGGTTCCAGGACTTAACAAAATGGAAGAACCGGGTAACCACCGGGTGGCAGAGGTCCTCGTGGAGGGCTCGGAGGCGGTCTACTTGTGCGGTGGCACAAGTGCCGCGGGATAGGGCATCAGGAGGCTCGTTCAGCTTCCCGAGACGATACAAGATCTCGTAATTGAAGGTGGAGAGTTCGATCCTCCACCGCAAGATCTTGTCGTTCTTAATCTTGCCCCGCTGTGCATTATCGAACATGAAGACCACCGACCGTTGGTCCGTGAGGAGAGTGAATCTCCTACCGGCCAGGTAATGCCTCCAGTGCCGCATAGCTTCCACTATGGCCTGGGCCTCCTTTTCGACCGAGGAGTGGCGAATTTCGGAGGCATGGAGAGTGCGGGAGAAGAAAGCCACGGGCCTGCCTGCTTGGTTGAGGGTGGCGGCCAGAGCTACGTCAGTCGCGTCGCTCTCGACCTGGAAGGGGAGGGACTCGTCGATGGCGCGCATCGTGGCTATTGCGATGTCCGATTTGATGCGGCAGAAGGCATGGAGGGCCTCCGTCGACAGGGGGAAGATCGTGGATTGGATTAGGGGTCGAGCCTTGTCGGCGTAATTAGGGACCCATTGTGCATAGTAGCTAAAGAAGCCGAGGCAGCGCTTTAGGGCCTTGAGGCAGTGAGGAAGGGGGAACTCCATAAGGGGGCGCATGCATTCGGGGTCGGGGCCTATGACTCCATTTAGCACTACGTAGCCTAGGATGGCTAGACAGTCGGTGCTAAACACGCACTTCTCCTTATTGTAGGTCAGATTCAGGAGGTGCGCGGTCTGGAGAAATTTACGGAGGTTGCTGTCGTGGTCCTGCTAGTCATGGCCGCAGATGGTGACGTTGTCAATATACGGGAACATTGCGTGTAAGCCGTACCGGTCAACCATTCGGTCCATCTCACGCTGGAAGACCGAGACCCCGTTTGTGACACCGAAGGGAACCCTTAAAAAGTGGTAGAGCCGCCCATCTGCTTCGAAGGCAGTGTACTGGCGGTCGCTATTACGGAGGAGTAGCTGGTGGTAGGCAGACTTGAGATCCACCGTGGAGAAGACCTTGTATTGCGCGATCCTGTTTACCAGGTCGGCAATACGGGGGAGGGGGTACGCGTCCAGTTGCGTAAACCGGTTGATGGTCTGGCTGTAGTCGATGACCATCCTATGCTTCTCCCCGGTCTTAACCACCACTACTTGAGCCCTCCAGGGGCTGTTGCTCGCTTCGATGACCCCTTCCTTCAGCAGCCTCTGGACCTCGGACCTGATGAAGGTCCGCTCCTGGGCGCTGTACCGTCTGCTCATGGTGGCGACGGGTTTGCAATCCGGGGTGAGGTTCGCAAACAGGGAAGGCGGGTCGACCTTAAGGGTCGCGAGGCTGCAAACCGTAAGGGGGGGTATAGGGCCGCCGAATTTAAAAGTAAGGCTTTGTAGGTGGCACTGGAAATCCAGTCCCAGAAGGGTGGCTGCGCAGAGGTGCGGCAGCACGTATAGGCGGAAATTGCGGAATTCCCTGCTTGGACGGTGAGGTTCACGAGGCAGAACTCTTTTATCTGCACCGCGTGTGACCCGGAGGCCAGGGAGATCCTTTGTTGGGTGGGGTAGGTGACCAGAGAACAGCGCCTTACTGTGTCGGGGTGGACGAAACTCTCCGTGCTCCCGGAGTCGATGAGGCATGACGTCACGTGGCCGTTGATGCCGATCATCGTGGTGGCCTTTGCTAGCATTCGGGGCCGACTCTGGTCCAGGGTGACGGAGGCCAGCCGCAGCAAGGAGTGAAGATCGGGCAGCGCATCGTCAGCCGTGTTGGGGGCTTGAGGCCTCATCCAAGATGGCGCCGTCCATGGATCGTACATGGAGTCCGGGGACTCTGAGGAAGGCGGCGGGGAGAAACAAAATGGCGGCGGGGAGGGACAAAATGGCGGCGCATTCTGCTCCCATGAGGCGGAGGCCAGCTGCAGCACAGAGTTTTGGTCGGGCGGCGCGTAGCCAGCCACGCTGCGGCCATGGATCGCACGTGGAGTCCGGGGACTCGGACGATGGCGGCGGGGAGGAGCAAACTGGTGGCGCGCGCTGCTCCAGCGTGGCGGAGGCCAGCTGCAACAAAGGGTTTTGGTCGGGCGGCGCGTAGCCAGCCGCGCTGGGGGCTTGAGGCCACATCCAAGTTGGCGCCGGCCAGGGATCGCCCATGGAATTCGGGGACGGAGACCCCGACGATTGGACCGGAGAGGGACAGAATGGCTGTGCGTACTCCTCCAGCATGGTTGCTGGAGGGGGAAAGAATGGCTGCAGCTGCGACGCTGCCTGGCGGGGCAAAGGCTGCGGTGCACTTTGGGCCGGCGGGGCTGGGAAAAGGGAGTGCGGCGGTGGGCCTGGGACGGTCGGGACGTGGAAGAACGGCTGTGGTTGCGCAGCGGGCGGCTGGAGGAATGGCTGAGGGTAGTCGTTGGATACCGCGTTCACCGCGCGGGCGAGGCAGAACGCGGCATAGTGGCCTTTCTTGCCGCACCCTTTGCAGGTGACGGTGCGGGCTGGGCAGCGCGCGCGCGGGTGATTCGCCTGGCCGCAGAAGATGCAGCGTTGGCCGGCGGCGGTAGCGGGGTGCCTTGCCGTGCAGGCCTGCGGAGTTAGCAGGTAAGTCTGGGGGTTAGGCGGGTAAGTCTGGGGAGCTGCCGCGGCAGGGTGCCACGCAGCCCAGGGGGGGTGCAGTGCGCGCGGGGGTGTACGCAAGGGCATTTTTGTACGCCACGCCCATGGACCCTGCCAGGGCCCGGGCCTCGGTGAGGCCCAGCGTCTCCATTTCGAGCAGCCTTCGGCGAATGTCGGGGGAGATCATACCTGCCACAAAAGCTACTGAAATTAAAAGTTCGGAGTGCTCGTTCGCCGTCACCGCTGGGCAGCCGCAGTTTTGGCCCAGCATGATCAGTGCCCTGTAGAAATCTTCTAGCGTCTCATCTGGGCTCTGCCGTCTCGTTGCCAGCAGGTGATGGGCGTAGACCTGATTAAGTGGACGAATGTAGTGTCCTTCCAGCAGTTCCATGGCTTTATCATAGTTCGCCGCCCCTTCGATCAGGGGGTAGATTGCAGGTCTGACCCGCGAGCGTAGGAGGTGCATTTTCTGCCTTTCCGTGGGGGTGTCGGCAGCCGTCTCGAGGTAGCTCTGGAAGCATGCCAGCCAATGCTTAAAAATCTCGGTAGAATTTTCTGCGTGCGGGCTGAGCTGAAGGCACGTCGGCTTGATGCGGAGATCCATCCTTCAGAAGTACTTATCTGATTAAATTGATACGCAATCAATACGTTTGAGTCCTTGTGGAGTCATATCGATTCAGCTTTAGTCAGATAGAACTGTACCCAGCAGCGAAGTTACAGAAGTGAAGGCTGCTGGGACGGCATTGGTTCTTATACCCCGCCTCTCAGGGCGGGGCTATGTACATTGCCCAATGGTAGACCCCGCGGTCTAGCCAATGGTTATTCCTCTCTCTGGTACCGCTATACCTGGTATTACCACACCCGGCAATGCACCTTTTCTCGACGACATGCGGGCACTATGCTCCAAAGAAAAACTATACTACGATCAACATGCAATCCCACTCAAGCCACTGACATTAGGTGACACCATCAGAATCAGAGACCCAGGAGGCGGATGGTCTGAGTCAGCCACGGTGATCAGGCAGGAGGCACCGCGGTCCTACATTGTCAAATCGACTGCGAGAGTACTTTTTCGCCGTAACCACCGGGATCTATTAGAGATTCGACCTACAACGCCAGTATTTCCCACACTGGACTTGACCGAGTCCATTTGTCCACAGGACGTTCCTCGCCACGCAATGCCAGACAGTACTCTTGATGACATCAAACCATCATCCTACTACCACCGTTAAGGCGCTCCAGCAGAAGCCGTAAGGCACCCGACCGGCTAGATTTATGACGACACTTCAACACACGCACAAGACGAATATGGACATTTCTCATGATGGACTCACAACACAGTTAATTGTTTCTGTATTACTTTTATCATTTTCACACTGTGCAGATTTGCATCTTCTCACCACTTGTTATGTACAGTTTTCTTGAGGCCAAGCTAGAAAACATATCAAATCAAAAGTGGGGGGGGGATGTAGTGATCTGTACACCTGTACATACATCTGCACATACATCTGTCTGCAGTCCCTGGTGTAACAGCCACAGCATCACTAGAGGGCATCAGAGATGGGTATAAAGGGTCCAGCCCAAGGTAGGATCCGCCTCTTTCAGAAGCACAGGGCTAGTGAGCAGCAGCAGCAGACAGAGACAGCTCAGCATAGGCAACTTACCTTAGCTTCACTGGTCATACCTCTTGACTGTATTACATCTAGTTAAGCTCTGGAAACAGAACAAACCTACTGAATAAAGTATTTGTGTTAACTGGAAGTCTACAATCTTTATTCAGACTTAGAGAATAATATATTATGTAGGTTGGAGGGGTGTGTGCCAGAGGCAGTCTCTGAGGATCAAACGGGCTTTGTGAATGGTGGGCAGCTCTCCAGTAACATTAGGGGGCTGCTAAATGTAATTATGACTCCATCAGGGTGGTGGGCTCCTGATGTTATTGTATCCATGGATGCGGAGAAGGCTTTTAATGGGGTGGAGTGGAGGTATCTGTTTGAAATTCTGGGTAGGTTTCGGTTTGGGTCAAAGTTTTGTATATGGCCCATGTGTCTAACGTGCGTACGAATGAGACAGATTTGGGTAGTTTGGATTACATAGGGGAACGAGGCAGGGTGCCCGCTGTCACAGTTGTTATTTGCGTTGACGATTGAGCCTTTGGTGATGGCCCTTCGGGACTCAGCTGAGTGGCGAAGGAATGTGAGGGGGGATAGGGAGCACCGGGTGTTACTGTATGCAGACTGCCTGTGGTCGTTTGTGTCTGACACGCTGGAAAGGAAGGGCAGAATTATGTTGGAGAAATTGAAGGTCTTTCTCGGTTGTAATTGAATGTAGGGAAGAGCGAGGTGGTTCCGGTGAATGTGATGGGGCAGGGGAAGGGGGGATAATTTGGGGGCGCTACAATTTAAAGTGGCAAGAGAGCGGTTCAGGTATTTGGGGATTCAACGCACGAGTGGGCCATGTGCACAGGTGCAACTTGGCATGATTAGTGGAAGAGGTTAAGGGGGATTTCAAGAGGCAGGATACTTTGCACTTGATGTTGACAGGGAGGGTGCAGGTGGGAAAGATGAATGTGTTGCCAAGGTTCCTGTTTGCCTTTCAGACCCTCCCAGGCGTTCTTCTTCCAGCCTTTTTCCAGAGGGTGGAGGCACTGATTTCAGAGTTCATATGGTGAAGAAGGTACTGAGGGCTATGAGGGCACTGCTACAAAGACAGAGGCAGAAAGGGAGGTTGCCACACCCAAACCTGATTATTATTGGGCTGCAAATGTGGAGAAGGTAAGGCATTGGTGGGGGTGGGAGGAGGCGGAGTGGATTAGGTTGGAGGAGTCCTGCAGGGGTTCTAGGTTGAGGGCCCTGGTGGCAGCCCTGTTGCCATTAGCTCTGGGGAAGTATACAGGGAGTCCAGTGGTGGAGTCAACTATTTGGATGTGGAACCAGTTGAGAAAGCATTTTAAGTTGGACAAAATGCCACTGTTTAAAAAAAAAATCATTTACGGGATGTGGGCGTCGCTGGTTAGGTCAGCATTTATTGCCCTTCCCTAGTTGCCGTTCAGAAGGTGGTGGTGAGTTGCCTTCTTGAACTCCTGCAATCAATGAGGTGTAGGTACACTCACTGTGCTATTAGGGAGAGATTTCCAGGGTGCTGCCCAGCGACAGTGAAGCAACAGCGATATACTGCCAAGTCGGGGTGGTGAGTAACTTGGAGGTGAACCTCCAGGTGGTGGGGTTCGCAGATACCCGCTGCTCTTGTCCTTCTAGATGGTAGTGGTCGCGGGTTTGGAAGGTGTTGTCTGAGGAACCTTGGCAAGTTACTGCAGTGCATCTTGTAGATGGTACACGGCTGCCACTGTTCGTCGGTAGCGGAGGGTTTGAATGTTTGTGGAAGGGGGAGCAATCAAGCGGCTGTTTTGTCCTGGATGTTGTCGAGCTTCTTGATTGTTGTTGGAGCTGAATTCATCCAGACAAGTGGAAAGTATTCCATTACACTCCTGGTGTGTGCCTGTAGATGGTGGACAGGCATTGTGTGTGTGTGTGCGTGGGGGGGGGGGGGGGGGGGGGGGGGGGGGGGGGAGCGGTGTATGGAGGTGAGTTATTCGCCATAGGATTCCTAGCCTTTGACTTGCACTGGTAGCTACAGTATTAAGGTGGTTAGTCCAGTTCAGTTTTTGATCAATGGTAACCCCCAGGAAGATCATTGATGAAGAAGCTGAAGATGGTTGGGCCTAGGACACTACCCTGAGGGGCTCCTGCAATAATGTCCTGGAGCTGAAATGATTGACCTCCAACCACCACAACCATCTTCCTTTGTGCCATATATGAATCCAACCAGTTTTCCCCCTGATTCCCATTGACCCCAGTTTAGCTTGGGCTCCTTGATGCCATACTCTGCTGCCTTGATCATCATCACCATCAGCGATCACTCGCTAACGAGTATGATTGACCACCTACGAAACTCCGTGTTACTGGTCATGTGGGCGGCATGGCAGCACAGTGGTTATCACTGTTGCTTCATAGCTCCAGGGGCCCAGGTTTGATTCCCAGCTTGGGTCACTGGTTGTGCGGAGTCTACACATTCTCCCTATGTCTGCGTGGGTTTCCACGGGTGCTGTGGTTTTCTCCCACAGTTGAAAAATGTGCAGATTAGGTGGATTGGCTATACTAAATTGCCCTTAGTGTCCAAAAAGGATAGGTGGGTTACGGGGATAGAGTGGAGGTGTGTACTTAAGTGGGGTGCTATTTCCAAGGGCCAGTGTAGACCTGATGGGCCGAATGGCCTCCTTCTGCACTGTAAATTCTATGATTCTGATGTTGGTATGCCTGTCTTCCCAGCTGATGTGGAGAATCCGTCTCAGACAGCATTGATGGTATCTTTCCAGTCCTTGAGGTGGTCCAAATTTCTGAGTTGCATAGAAGAGATGGGAGGATGACTACCTTGTACACGAGGATCTTGGTGTCACCACTGATGTTGCAGTCATCAAAGACTCTCACCCTTAGTCATCCGAAGGAAGCGCTTGCGGATTGGATACAATGTTGGATATCCGCAACGATGTCAGCCTTAGATGAGAGGTGGCTCCCATTCCCCAACTATGCGGGCAAGGCCCGCCCACTCATCAAATCCACCCTTTTTCCCCTGTCGGCTGAGGCCCGCCTAGCCTTCAACCGCATCAAGGCAGACATTGCCAAGGCCACGATGCACGCTGTGGACGAGTCCATCCTGTTCCAGGTGGAGAGCGATGCATCTGATTTTGCCCTGGCCGCTACCCTCAATCAGGCAGGCAGACCCGTGGCCTTCTTTTCCCGTACCTTCCAGGGCTCTGAAATTCAACAGTCCTCTGTCGAGAAAGAAGCCCAAGCCATTGTGGAAGCTGTGCGAAATTGGAGGCATTACCTGGCCGGCAGCCGATTCACTCTCCTCACTGATCAACGGTCGGTAGCCTTCATGTTCAATAATACACAGTTGGGCAAGATCAAGAACGACAAGATTCTGAGGTGGAGGATCAAACTCTCCACCTACAATTACGACATCTTGTATCGACCTGGGAAGCTCAATGAGCCCCCAGATGCCCTGTCCCACGGTACATGCGCCAGAGCACAAGTAGACCGACTTCGGGCCCTCCACAATGACCTCTGTCACCCGGGGGTCACCCGTTTCTTTCATTTTGTCAAGGCCCTCAACCTGCCTTACTCCATCGAGGAGGTCAGGACCGTGACCAGGGACTGCCAGGTCTGCGCGGAGTGCAAACTGCACTTCTATCGGCCGGATAGAGAGCACCTGGTAAAGGCCTTCTGCCCCTTTGAGCGCCTCAGCATCGATTTCAAAGGGCCCCTCCCCTCCACCGACCGTAATGTGTACTTCCTCAACATCGTTGATGAGTTATCATGTTTTCCCTTCGCCATCCCATGCCCTGACATGGCCTCGGCCACTGTCATCAAGGCCCTGCACAGCCTCTTCACCTTGTTCGGTTTCCCACCTACATCCACAGTGATCGGGGCTCCTCATTCATGACTGATGAGCTGCGCCAGTTCCTGCTCAGCAAGGGCATCGCCTCTAGCAGGACTACCAGCTACAACCCCTGGGGAAACGGACAGGTGGAGAGGGAGAACGCGACGGTCTGGAAGGCCGTCCTCCTGGCCCTACGGTCTAGAAGTCTCCCAGTCTCCTGCTGGTAGGAGGTCCTTCCTGATGCGCTCCACTCTATCCGGTCGCTTCTGTGCACTGCCACCAATGAGACTCACGAGAGTATGTTTGCCTTCCCTAGGAAGTCCACCTCAGGGGTCTCGCTTCCGTCCTGGCTGACAGCCACAGAGCCTGTCCTCCTCCGGAAACATGTGAGGAACCACAAAACCGATCCCCTGGTCGAGTGGGTTATGCTTCTCCACGCTAACCCACAATATGCCTACGAGGCACATCAGGACGGGCGGCAGGACACAGTCTCCCTCCGACCTGGCACCCGCCGGTTCCCCGCCCGACCCTCCACCGCCTACCTCCATTACCATCGCCCCCGCGCCTACACCGTCTCCCTCTCTGTCGACGCTTCCGGAAGAAGAAGAAGGGGACGACACGCTCCCGGAGTCGCAGGTCTCAACACCAGTGCCCACAACACAGCCAGGATTGAGGAGATCACAGCAGACGGTTAAAGCTCCTGATAGACTTAATCTATAAGTTTGCTTCACCCCCGCTGGACTTTTTTTTTAACAGGAGGTGAATGTGGTGAACCACTGTTATTGTAGTTCCACTGTTACTTACAGCGCTGTATATATTCTCTGTTACTGTTTGTTCCATTGTTACTCACTGTGTTATATATTGTTGTTCTTCCGTGGCTCCGCCCCACTGGGTGTTGTATATCGTTGACTGATCTGTAGCCCTGTCTCCAGTCTGGGTTCAGCAGCAGACAGGCTACATCTTAGAGTATTAAAACCATTACTTCGTTTTCTACAACTTGCCTCGTGTGTAATTGATGGTACATCATGGAGACTAGTGTTAGTCGAGTGATTACCAGATTATTGTTTACGATATTGTTTAGGAGTAAGTGGTCGAGCTTTAATAAGTAATGCAAATAAATGTTAACTTTGTTAATGAACTTCGCTTCTGTGGTCTTTGTGAACACTACAACATCCATCCTGATAACAGAATTACAAAGAACACCACACTAAGAGTGCAGCACTGCAGGGGAAGATGGCCGACTGTGCTGCTGCAGCGCTACTGCAGCGCTACTGCTCAAGAGGTTGTGAGGCAGAAGATGTCAGATGTCAAACATATCAGTCACTTTCTGCTAGTAACCTCCAACTAACAATAACAAATTTGTTTTTAGGTTAAAGGAAAGATTTTGGCCATAGTACCAGGATAAATTCTGCTTTCCTTCAGATCATTAACACTAATTTAAAACCATTAAAGTTGCAGTTTAACACATTGCCCAAAGGGCATCACCTCTAACAACGTTACACAGGAGTGTCAGTCTTGATCATGAAGTCAAATCACGATACAAGGCTTAAATCCGTGACCCTCTGACCCAGAAGAAAGCTGACATGTATGTTTATACCCTACAGGAAGGAAATGTGTCAAATAATATTTCAGTCTGCTCCGATTAGTCTTATATCTTGTTATTTTTTGAAACATAGTGCAAATCTGTTATCATTCTGGCCAAGATAGAATATGATCATACTTCAAAAATAAATATTCTTTTGTTATCCAGCATATGGTTGCCGCCAATACAGAGCCTTGAGCTACAACTGCAGTGTTAAACTAGAAGCAGATGTAAATTCTAAATTTACACTACAACTGTCTTAATCACCAAGATTTTGTCCCTTGAGAACAAAGAGTACATAGAGAATATATTAACTGTTAGGAGAAAACAGACCGGTGGGTAATGCATACCCACCCCCTCCGACTACCCATCCTTTTGCAAAAACATCCTACGAACCCGAGGAGTCTTACTAGCCCAAACAAAAGTAGATGTCACTTTATTAACCCTGTAAAAGAAAGACATGGGAAGAAAGAATGAGAGACACTGGAATAAAAACAAAAATCTGAGGAGAATATACATCTCCTCCGTCTAAACCTTTCCGTTAAGGTCAGGGGAGGGCATCCCACCTTTTCAAATCAGCCTTCACCCCATCCATCAGACTGGAAAAGGTACATTGATGGAACATAGCCCAGTCGTGGACCACCCGTATGCCCAGATATCGAAAGCTAGTCCTGGCTGGACGGAACGGCAGCCTCCCAGATCAGCTCCCTTCCCCGGGAGTTCACTGGAAAATATTCACTCTTCTGCCTTCTCTCCTGCTCCACCTCCGGGAAGGTTAACCCATCCGAAAATTGCTTCATTGATGAACCCTCCGCCAGGGGCTCTGGCTTATAAAACCGATGGTAGAAGGCCTGATACACCTCAATAACTTTCTCTAGGGCAGAAACCAACCGACCACCCGAGTCCTTAACCTGCACTATCTCCCAGGGGGCAGCCTGCCTTCTCAGCTAGTGACCCAACAGATGACTAGACTTCTCACCATGCTCATAATAAACCCCCTTGAGCGCTGGAGCTGGCCCACCGCCTTGCCCATTGACAACAACTCCAATTCAGTTTGCAATTTGTTTCTGTCCGCCAATAACTCCGGTGTCAGGGCAATCGAGTACTGGCGGTTCACTTTGAGAATGGCGTACACCAGCCTCTGTCTCTACACCTTCCCATATTTATCCCTATGTGCTTTATAAGTGATCACCTCCCCTCTGCTAACTACCTTCAGGGCTTCCCAGAGGGTATAAGGCGGGACAGCCTCATTCCTGTTGAACTCAACATACTCCCCAATGCAAAGGATACACACTCACAAAATCCCGTCTCCACAAGCAATACTGTGTCCAATCTCCACGGGGATTGCTGAGAATGGCCTGACTCCAGCACCACGTCCACCAAATGTGGAGCATGAACTAAGATAATGATCACTGCGAACCCTGCCCCTTTAACCCCAGGGAGAAGAGACCTACCTACCACAAAGAAGTCAATCCGGGAGTAAACCCGATGGATGTGGGGAAAAAAACTCCTTATCACTCGGATAGTAAATCTCCATGTGTCTGCCACCTCACCCCCCCCCCCCCCCCCCCCCCCCCGCCCCCCCACCTGTTCCATGAAAACCAATAACTCCTTTGCCACTCCAGTTGAATGCAAAGACTTGGGATTTGACCTATCCAACCCACAATCTGAAACACAATTGAAGTGTCCCCCCAAAATTAGCCGATGTGAATCAAGATAGATGCCAGCAACTTATTAATAAATACAGAGTTATCCCAACTTTGTGCATACACGTGACCAACACCATCCTCATATCCGCCAATGATCCACTAATGATTACATACCTGCCACCTGAGTCTGCCATTATATTACCAGTAGAAAAAGCCACCCTCTTATTAACACACCGGTCCCCTGTGCCTTACAATAAAAGCCCAAGTGATACACCTGCCCCACCCACCCTTCCGCAACCTTGTTTGATCCTTGACTTTCAAATGGGTCTCCTGTAGGAAACCATATCTGCCTTCAGACTTCTCAGGTGCGCACACACCCGAGACCTTTTTAACCAGGCTATTACGCGCCCTCACATTCCGGGGGACTCTGATCCCCGCCCCGACTCAGGATCAGCCATAACCTCCCCATGAGGCAATCCAGCAGGTGCCCCAACCTACACCAGCTCCGCGGAGGCCCACCAAAGATAGCTGTCACATCCCCCATGTAGCCATTGCAAAAACAAAGGCACCGTCACCGTCAGTCTACCCCTTCCTCCTTCCCCAGCCCCACCCTACCCCACCCTGAAAACCAAACAAACCAACACAAAAACAAAAACCCCTCTCTCTTCCCTCTCTGTCCCCAAACCAAACAGAAACAAAAAGCCTGGGTTTGTTAGCTTAAAGAAACACAAAACTCACCCCCATGATAACCAGCTGCAGACATCTCCCCCTCTCTGCTCCTGTTCACTAGCTATACTACTAGTAAGGTGACCCTCTCACAGGGTAGAAAACAACCTCAATTAAACAGTGGATCAGTTTATCAAAACCAAACTTTAATACAGAACAATAGAGGAAAATCGACACCAACTCCCCTCCCCAAAAAAGAGAAACTCAAATACTGCAATATACAAACCCCAACTTTGCCCAGAAAAAAGCACCCATCAACAAACCTAGGCACATCCCCAAGCACTCCCAACATTACACAAATCGCACCAAAAATACAAATACAGATGAACTTAACAAATAATAAACAACAAACTCCATAGTCCATAAGCACTTTAGTTCACTCCCAGTCCATGCTTCTTGACAAAACCATTTGCCTCCTCCGGCGCATTGAAATAATAGTCTCTGTCCTTGAAAGTCATCTGAAGATGAGCTGGGTGCACCACACTGAATCTCATGTTGCTCTTCTACAGTGTGGCCTTGGCCTTATTGAACACTGCATACCTTGCCAACTCTGCCCCAACGTCCTAGTATATTCTAATGAAATGGCCTTCCCATTTACAGTCTTTAATTAAGGCGCAATGTATTGTGGCCAATCCACCCTGCACTGCACATCTTTGGGTTGTGGGAGTGAAACCCACGCAGACATGGGGTGAATGTGCAAACTCCACACGGCAGTGTTCCAGAGCCAGGATCAAACCTGGGACCTCGGCATTGTGAAGCAGCAGTGCTAACCATTGTGCTACTATGCTGCCCCCATCTACAGTCTTGATGGTTCTTCGCCCACCTCAGGACCTACTCCTTATCCAGATATAAGTGAAACCTGACTATAATCGCTCATGGTGGCTTCCTTTTGTGAGGGCCACGAAGAATCCAGCACGAGTTTTAAGGATACAAAGTAATAACATTTATTTACAATAACATATATATATATAACAGCAGCAGCAACTTCCCTTGCTGCACACTCCTTCCTGCTGGTTCCAAATTGGCCAGCTTTATTTATACTTGGAGTTTACTAATGGTTTCTCCGCCCCCCCTCATTGGGGAAGCTCATACTCCCACAGGATTGTGGGATTGTCATTAGTCCCCAGCCAATGGTAAGCAGGCAGGTTATAACATCCCTCCCCCCCCCCCCCCCCCAAAGTCCAAGGAATCCACCGAAGACCTTGGCGAAGGAGGGCGTCGGACTTGTTTTGCCGCAGGCCGGACACCATTTGCACGCGGCGCTGGATCAGGCGGCGTGTAACGAGATGGAGACCGGCGCTTCCGTGATGAACGGCACAACGGTTTTACATCCACGGCCCGTGGATTCGTGTATTCCCCCTCTGATGCATCCTGTGTCTCCATCTCGGAGTCAGAGTCTGCTGCCTCCGTCATGTCAGCGTCTCTATCTCCATTCGGTTCTGTAACGACCTGCGCAGGCTTCGAGTGAGGCACCAGTGGAAGATTGTGAGGACTACCTTCCCTTGTCTCTGGTCTCTGCGGCTGTAGAAATGAGCTCCGGGGGCGGGGAATCTTTTGAGGGGATACTCTTCTGGACCGAACGTGGTCTACATGTTTGCGCTGGAGACGACCCTAGGCTTCCACCTGGTAAGATATAGGGCTCATTTGGCGAAAGATTACGCCAGGAACCCACTGGGCACCACCAGCAAAATTCCGAACGAACACTGGTTCACCGGGCGCAAACTGCCGAACCGTCCGATGCCGAAAAAATCCCTCTCCCTGCCGTTCTTGTGTGCGGCGTACTTTTGCGCCAATGTCCGGGAAAACCATACTAAGGCGGGTGCGAAGTCTCCGGCCCATTAGGAGTTCTGCGGGACTTACCCCAGTCACCGCATGGGGGGTGGTCCTATACGTAAACAAAAAGCGAGCCAGTCTCGTGTCCATTGATCCAGAAGACTGCTTCTTTAGGCCTCTTTTGAATGTCTGCACTGCGTGCTCTGCCAACCCATTTGAAGCCGGGTGGTAAGGGGCAGTGCGGATATGGCGTATGCCGTTCATCTTCGTGAACCTCGCAAACTCCTCACTCGTGAATGGAGTGCCGTTATCCGTGACCAGCACCTCATGGAGGCCATGCGTACTAAAAGACAAACGCATCTTTTCAATTGTTGCGCAGGACGTTGTCCCCTGCATCTTATGCAGCTCTAGCCATTTAGACTGGGCATCAATTAATAGAAGGAACATGGATCCTTGAAAAGGGCCTGCGAAATCTGCATGCAAGCGTGCCCAAGGCTGCCCTGGCCATTCCCAGTGATGTAGGCGCGCGGCTGGCGGAAGCTTCTGATGCTCCTGGCAAATGGAGCAGTTTTGGGCCACCTTCTCAATGTCGGTGTCGAGGCCTGGCCACCAGACATAACTCTGGGCCAACATTTTCATTTTGGTCACACCTGGATGCCCATTGTGCAAGTCTGATAGTATCAGCTCCTGGCCTTTTTCCGGGACAACCACACGCGTCCCCCACAAGAGGATGCCGTCTTCCACGCTGAACTCTGACAGCTTGGAGGAAAATGCCCGCAACTCGCCTGGGAGCTGTCTATGCTGCCCACCATACAGGACTATGTGCCGAACCTTTGACAGGACTGGCTCCGTCTGGGTCCACTCATAGATCTGTGATGCCGTGACAGGCAAGGTGTCCATAAAATTTAGGGTTGCAACCACCTCACCGGTCGTGGGGGTCGACATGGGGTCGGTTGATAAAGTCAATCGGCTCAGTGCGTCGGCATTTGCTATCTGCGTTCCTGGTTTGTGCTCCAGAGAATACTCGTATGCAGCAAGCAACAAAGCCCAGCGCTGGATCCGTGCGGAAGCAATGGGCGGTATTGGCTTACCCTCTCTGAAAAGTCCTAGCAGAGGCTTATGATCAGTCACGATAGTGAAATGGCGGCCATACATGTACTGGTGGAAGCGTTTCACCGCAAAACCCACTGCCAGGCCCTCCTTCTCGATCTGCGCGTACTTTTTCTCCGCTGCAGTCAATGTGCGGGAGGCGAAAGCTATCGGTCGCTCGGCCCCGTTCTCCATCTTGTGGGACAGGACGGCCCCAATACCATACGGGGATGCATCACATGTGACGAGCAAAGGCTTTCCAGGATCATAGTGGGTTAGTAACCCAGATGACGACAATTGTTGCTTTACCCGCCGGAAAGTGGTTTCTTGCGGCTGACCCCAAACCCAGGTGTGATTTTTCTTTAGCAGAAGGTGCAAAGGGGCCAGCGTAGTTGCCAGATTGGGGAGGAACTTCCCGTAATAGTTTACGAGATCGAGAAAAGAATGAAGATGCGAAGTGTCAGTCGGGGCGGGGGCCTGTTGAATCGCACGCACCTTCTCTGCGACGGGGTGCAAACCTTCGCGGTCCACCCGATAACCCAGGTAGACTACTTCCTTTGCCTGAAATACGCACTTTGTGCGACGTAAACGGACTCCAGCCTCCGAAAAGCGTCTAAGGACAGCCTCCAGATTTTCCAAATGTTCCTGCTCCGACGTCCCTGGAATCAAAACGTCATCGAAGTAGACAGCAACACGTGGTAAACCTCTCAAAATGCCCTCCATAACACGTTGAAAAATTGCGCAGGCAGAGGATACTCCAAAGGGCAACCGTGTATATTCATATAGGCCCCGGTGTGTATTAATCGTTACATATGGTCGGGAGGCAGGGTCCAGCTCCAATTGCAGGTAGGCGTGACTCATATCTAATTTTGTGAACGAGAGTCCACCTGCAAGCTTCGCGTAGAGATCCTCTCTGCGAGGCATTGGATATCGGTCGAGTCGGGAAGCCGTATTCACTGTAAGTTTATAGTCGCCACACAAGCGAACTGTGGCATCTTGGCTTCATTACAGGTACAATTGGTGCTGCCCTGTCAGCAAAACGGACGGGCCTGATAATACCCAAACTCTCCAAACAAGTGAGCTCCCCTTCTACCTTCTCGAGCAAGGTGTAAGGCACTGGGCACGCCTGGAAATAACACGGCGTGGCTCCTGGTTTGACTTGGATACGGGCTACGGCCCCTTTTATTTTCCCCAAACCAGGCTGGAATACATCTGGGTATCGTCCTAGCACCTCAGTCAACCCTTCAGAAACTGTTTGGAGGATGTGCTGCCATTGCAACCGCAAATGGCGCAACCAGTCCCGACCCAACAGGCTGGGCCCATGGCCGCGCACCACGATAAGTGGGAAACGCCCCTCCTGGCGTCCATAAACAACAGGGGTCATTGTAGTTCCTGCAATGTCCAGTGGTTCCCCCGTGTAGGTGGCCAACCTGGCCTGTGAGTCGGTTAATATAAGGGTCTGTATACCCTGCTTGATGCGGTCGAATGTCCTCTGGGCGATCACGGAGACCGCTGCGCCAGTGTCCAACTCCATCTCAAGCGGGTGGCCATTGACCCGTTCTGTCACCTTAATGGGGGCCACACGGGGAGCTGCCACACAATGCAGCTGCAGGCAGTCGTCCTCCGTCTCCACGTCCTCAGGAGTAGTTCATCCACATGGAAGGTATGGCCCCTGGGCTGGTCCCAGTTACGGCCCCTGGGCTGGTCCCAGTTTCGGTCGAAACGACGGCGCCTCTGGCGCCCCCAGGACTGCCGTCCGCGACGGGGTCGGCGCCTACAAGTCTGTCTGACACGGACATGGCTCCTCATCCATTGGTTCTGGAGAAGGCTTCCTTCGGGGAGGAATGTCCAATGGCCACTGGCGTCGGTCCGGGCAGGAGTACTGCAGGTACCGCAGGAGTGCGGGGGGACGTTTTCGGACGGAAGGGGTAGCGCCCCAAGGCATGCACTTCCATTCCCTGTAGCTCCTGCACTCCTTGTTCTGCGCTCTCTCAGGACAATACTATTTGAATGGCCTGTTGGAAAGTCAATGTTGGCTCAGCTAACAACTTTCTCTGGGTGACCGCATTGTTAATACCGCAAACCAAACGGTCGCGTAACATTTCTGACAAGGTCTCACCATAGTCACAGTACTCCGCAATCCTGCGTAGCCTGGATAGCAAATCGGCAAGGGATTCTCCAGGGGTCCTCTCAGCGGTATTAAACCGGTAACGCTGGACTATCGTGGACGGGGTTGGGTTAAAATGTTGCCCCACTATATTCACAAGTTCATCAATCGTTTTGGTGTCCGTCGCAGCTGGGTATGTAAGGCTCCTAATCACCCCAAACGTATGCGGGCCGCAGGCGGTGAGCAATATGACCACCTAGCACTCGTTTCCGGTGATATTGTTTGCCCGGAAATAGTAACGCATCCATTGTGTGTACTGGTTCCAGCTTTCCAGCGCAGCATCAAAAACATCCAAACGTCCGTACAGAGGCATGGTATAATAGAAAACAACTTCCAACCTGTATCCAACAAAAATCCACTTCCCATATCTGGGCTTCTGCCTCAGCGATCGATGGGCCTGGTTCAGCTCAGGAGGGGTCGGGAAAACCCCCTCCCCCACCAACATCCTGGACATATAGTCTGTGAAACTCGAGTCCTCCAGCCCCTCTGTCAATCCAACAATAATGTTTGCTGTCTGGAATGGTTCTGCAGTTCATCCCCCGTCGTCTTTAGCCCTTTACGCTCCTCTTCCAGCAATGCCATCTCTGCCTCCAAGGAGACAATCTAATCATTTTGGTCAGCAGGCACCTCCTCCACCTTCTGTATCTTCGCCCCTTGTACCGCTATCTGCCAGTCCATGTTATCCAAGGCCGCCCAAATAGGGGTCAAAGCCTTCTCCAGGTCCTCAGTGACCGCCTGTCGCTGCTTCTTAACTGCGTCGGTCAAGAAGCTAACCAACGTCTCAGTCGACCACTGAGGGGGCAACGACACAGCAGAAACCTTTGCAACTACCCTAATTTCCTTCACAAAATCACCCTTAAAACTGGCAAAAAGGGCATGAAACAAAGTACCTTGGCAGGAGACACTGCATGTGCGACTGCTCACCACATAGACACCACTGGAAGGCCAAGATGCATTTTTAGTTTCTTTATCCCCAAGGATCAGCTGGTTTCCAAGTATTTTTGATTTTGGCTAACGCTTTTAATAAACCTAAAAATGTAGTATATGTATGTGATCGTGTGCTGTTCAGTGACAATTAGGCAAATTAAATGCATCTTTTACTTTCTTGACATATCACAAATCACATTCTCATTAAGTGCCACAACGAGCTGACAGCATGAGAAAGTAGCCAGAGTGAAATGAAAATACTGTCACCAGCTGCATGGGTGAGGGAGAAGTTCTGTTAAAGATTGCAAAAACAGTTCTGATTAACAACCGTATTTACATTGAACTTGCCAGGTGTCTAAATGTATGCTCCCACGAAGCAATAGTAAGTAAAAAAACTGAGCACTAAAGGAATATTTATAAATGTTTATTTGCTGATGCAGGAGGAAGGCAATAAGAAATGTATTTCCCATTCCGGTGGCGGCTATGAAGGAGTAAGTCGCACATTTGGTGGCTCCCGCTCTGGTCGGACATTTGGACCTTTTCCCCCGATTTTCTACTAGACTTGAATTGTAAAACAGATGACAGAGGCAATTGTGTACTGAATTCCCACATCAGTGCATGGAGAGAAGGACTACAAGTGCTCATAAAGGCAGAAACAGAAAGACAGAGAAGGCTTGGACTGAAGCTGCAGCAGGAGACAGCATGGCGGAGGACCGGACCTCTGGTTTGTCGACCCAGCGGTCAACGGAGCAGCTGATGCAAGTTATTCAGGAAGGCTTTGCTAAGCAGAAACGGGACTGCTTGGACCCGATATAAAAGAGTCAATTGAGCGGCTGGCGCTTAGATTGGACGTCCAAGATCGGCGATCCAGAAGGTGGAGAAGGGGCTGGCTGAGCAGGAGGAACATCAAACTGCGGTGGAGTTGGAGGTGGGGATGCTGAGAGACCAGCAGAAGAAGCTCCTGGAGAAGGTGGAGGACCTAGAGAATAGGTCCCGCCAGCAGAACGTGAGAATCGTTGGGCTCCCGGAGGGGTCCGAAGGAGCGGACGCTGGGGCAAACATCGCGGACATGTTTGAGAAGCTGCTGGGGGATGGGGCATTCTCCCGGCTCTTGGAGGTGGACAGGGCTCACAAGGCACTCGCAAAGAAGCCGCCAATGGGAGACCCCCCGAGGATAATGGTGGTGAGATTCCACAGGTACTTGGATAAGGAGCGCATTCTACAGTGGGCCAAGCAGATACGGAGCTGTAAGTGGGACAACAGTATCCTGCGGGTTTACCAAGCACTGAGTGTGGAGGTGGCCAGGAGAAGAGCAGGCTTCAACCAGATTAGGTCGATCCTTTTTAAGAAAAAGGTGAAGTTCGGACTTTTGTATCCGGCCAGTCTCTGGGTCACGTACGAGGAACAGCACTTTTATTTTGAGTCGCCTGAGGACACACTGGACTTCGCGAAAAGGAAAGGACTGGTGGTGGACTGAGAACTTTTGAACTTTGCTGCAACAATCTTGTTTTTTTTTTCTTTAAAAAAAAAAGTTTCTAGTTTTTTTGTTTTGTGGAAGCTGTTTGTAATGCCTTTTGCATTGATTTGGGACCAGCGGTAGAGCTGAGTGAGTTAAGGTTTCCATTTGCACTGTTGGGGTTGGAAGTGTGCTTGTTTAGATTTTGGTGTTTTTCTGTCGGGCAATTGTGTGGGGATTGTTTGATGTTGGAGTATGTTTGTATGAGCTGGGGGGAGGGTGGGGAGGGAACAATAGGTGGGAGACTATCCGGCGCCAGGGATGGGGCCACCAAGCTGGCTGGGCGGGCTAGCTCGCGCAGGCGCAGTGGGGGGTGTGCATATGTTCGGTTTATTAAAGGGGTTGGGTTACAGAGTGTTGTTACTAGGGGGGGCGGGGATGTAAATGTTCTGCTGACGAGGGAGGGACTTGGGCTAAGGGACAGAGAGGAGGTTGGGGGCGGAGGCTGCCTGGGGGCGGACCGGTGGTGGTGCGGAGCATGGGCTGGAGGCGGGCCCAAAAAAGGGGATGACTGATCGGCGAAGGGGGTGGGCAATGAGCCCCCCAACTAGGCTGATCACCTGGAATGTTCGAGGGTTAAATGGGCCGGTCAAGAGGGCACGTGTGTTCGCGCATCTTAGGGGACTGAAGGCGGACGTGGTAATGTTGCAGGAGACACTCTTTGGAGTAACTAACCAGATTAGATTGAGGAAAGGCTGGGTCAGTCAGGTCATTCACTCGGGACTAGACTCAAAGACTAGAGGGGTCGCGTTCCTGATCAATAAGTGGGTGGTGTTTGAGGCGGGTAGAATAGTCTTGGATGTGGGAGGTCGGTACATTATGGTCAGTGGGAAACTGGATGGGGTGCAGGTGGCATTAGTAAATGTGTATGCGCCAAATTGGGATGATGTGGAGTTTATAAAGAGGATGTTGGGGGAGATACTGGAAGATTCACGCAGGTTGGTCATGGGAGGGGACTTTAACACAGTTACTGACCCTGGCTTGGACCGGTCAAGCTTGAAAACGGGTAGGGTGCCAGCAATAGCAAAGGAACTAAGAGGGTTCATGGAGCAGATGGGGGGTGTGGATCTATGGAGATTTGGGCAGCCGAGGGTGAAGGAGTTCTCCTTCTACTCATACGTGCCTAAAGTGTACACCCAGATTGATTTCTTTATTTTGAGCAGGGCCTTACTGGCCGGGGTGGTGGACACGGGATACTCGGCGATCACAATCTCAGACCATGCTCCGCACTGGGCTGACCTGCAGGTTCGTAAAGACAGTAACCAGAGCCCGCACTGGAGGTTAGATGTGGGACTTTTGGCTGACGAAGGGGTGTGCGAGCGGCTGAGGAAATGTATTCAGAACTATCTGCAGGTCAACGACACGGGGGAAATTTCAGCAGCGGTGGTCTGGAAAGCACTGAAGGCGGTGGTCAGAGGGGAGTTGATCTCGATACGGGCCCATAGGAAGAAGGTGGACTGGGCAGAGGCGGAGCAACTGGTAAAGGAGATACTGCAGATCGATAGGAGGTATGCGGAGACCCCGGAGGCAGGGCTTTTAGCGGAGGCTGCAGGCGGAGTTCGGCTTGTTAATCACAGGGAGGGTGGTGGAGCAGCTGAGAAAGGCGAGGGGGGGGCGATCTATGAGTGTGGAGAGAAGTCCAACAGAATGCTTGCACAGCAGCTTAGAAAGTGAGAGGCAGCTAGGGAGATAGGGAAAGTAAATGACAGAGATGGGAACCTGGTTGGAGATTCGGTAGGGGTGAATAAGGTGTTTAGGGATTTCTACAGTCGGCTGTACAGGTCGGATGAGGCACTTCTTGGAGGGGCTGAATTTCTCAAAGGTGGACGGGAGCTCATAGAGTGCTGGGGGCCGCGATCGGGTTGGAAGAGATAGTGGAGGGTCTGAAGGCCATGCAGTCGGGTAAAGCCCCGGGGCCAGACGGGTACCCAGTGGAGTTTTATAATAGGTTCTCTGGGATATTGGGGCCGGTGTTGAATGAGGCAAGGGAGAGAGGGGTGCTGCCCCCGACGATGTCACAGGCCTCGATTTCACTGATTCTGAAGCGGGACAAGAACCGTGTGGGTCCTACAGGCCGATATCCCTGTTGAATGTGGACGCCAAACTGCTGGCCAAAATTTTGTCCTCCAGGATTGAGGATTGCATTCCGGATGTTATTGGGGAGGACCAGGCGGGGTTTGTTCAGGGTCGGCAGTTGGTGGCCAATGTAAGAAGGTTGTTAAACGCGATCATGATGCCCCCGGAAGGTAGGGAGGTGGAGGTAGTGATCGCAATGGATGCAGAAAAGGCTTTTGATCGGGTAGAATGGGATTATCTGTGGGAGGTACTGGGATGGTTCGGATTTGGGCGGGGCTTTATTGACTGCGTCAGGTTGCTGTATCAGGCTCCTGTGGCAAGCGTACGGACGAATAGGACAACATCGGACTATTTTAGACTGCACCCACTGTTGTTCGCGGTAGCTGTAGAGCCGTTGGCAATTGTGCTAAGAGCCTCAAGGGGCTGGATGGGGCTGGTCGGGGGGGGGGGGGGGGGGGGAGGGTGGTGGCGGGGTGGGGGGGGGGGGGTGGAGCACAGAGTCTAGCTCTATGCAGACAACCCGCTTCTGTATGTATCAGACCCAATAGAGGGGATGGAAGAAATCATGAGGATTCTTGGGGAATTTGGCCGGTTTTCGGGGTATAAGCAAAATATGGGGAAAAGTGAGATGTTTGCGGTCCAGGCGAGGGGACAGGATAGGCGATTGGGGGAGCTGCCGTTTAGATTAGTAGGGGGAAGCTTTTCGTACCAGGCATTCAAGTGGCGCGGGAATGGGACCGGCTGCATAAATGAAATCTGGCCCGACTAGTAGACCAAATGAAGGACGATTTTCGGAGATGGGACGCGCTTCCGCTGTCACTGGCTGGGAGGGTGCAGAGGGTGAAGATGGCGGTCCTCCCGAGATTCCTGTTTGTATTTCAGTGTCTCCCCATCTTTATTCCGCGGTCCTTTTTTAAAGGGGTCAACAAAGTGATCTCTGGCTTTGTTTGGGCGGGCAAGACCCCGCGAGTAAGGAAGGTAATGCTTGAGCAGAGTCGGGGAGAGGGCGGGCTGGCGCTATTAGTAACTATAACTGGGCGGCGAATATAGCCATGATCAGGAAGTGGGTGGTGGGGGAGGGGTCGGCATGGGAGCGTATGGAGGCTGCTTCATGCAAGGGCACCAGTCTGGGGGCGTTGGTAACTGTGCCGTTCCCGCCGGCACGGTACTCCACCAGCCCCGTGGTGGTGGCGACCTGAGAGTCTGGGGGCAATGGAGAAGACATGTGGGAGCAGAGGAAGAATCGGTCTGGTCCCCAATCTGTAATAATCACCGGTTTACCCCGGGAAGTATGGATGGGGGTTCCGGATATGGCAGAGAGCAGGGATTGAGAGGATGGGGGATTTGTTTATAGAGGGGAGCTTTCCGAGTATGAGGGCGCTGGAGGAGAAGTTTGGGTTGGTGAGGGGAAACAAATTCAGGTATCTGCAGGTGCGGGATTTCCTACGTAAACAGGTGTCATCCTTCCCACTCCTACCACTAAGGGGGATTCAGGACAGGGTAGTTTCGAGAGTGTGGGAAGGAGAAGGGAGTGTCTCTGACATTTACAAGGAACTTATGGGGTCAGAGGAGACGCAGACCGAGGAGCTGAAGCGCAAGTGGGAGAAGGAGCTGGGAGGAGAGATAGAGGATGGTCTATGGGTGGACGCGTTAAGTAGAGTCTGATGCAATTCAAGGTCGTTCATTGGGCTCACATGACAGTGGCCTGGATGAGCAGATTCTTTGGGGTGGAAGACAGGTGTGCAAAATGTGCGGGAGGACCAGCGAACCATGTCCACATGTTCTGAACATGTCCGAAGCTTGGGGGATTTGGGCAGGGGTTTGCAGTTGTCATGTCCACGGTGTTAAAAACAAGGGTGGCACTGAGTCCAGAGGTGGGGTTTTCGGGGTGTCAGAAGACCCGGGAATCCAGGAGGAGGAAGAGGCATACGTTCTAGCCTTTGCTTCCCTGGTAGCCCGGAGACCGATACTCTTAGCTTGGAGGGACTCAAAGCCCCCAAAGTCGGAGACCTGGCTATCGGACATGGCTCGCTTTCTCTGTTTGGAGAAAATCAAGTTCGCCTTGAGAGGGTCACTGTTAGGGTTCGCCCGGAGGTGGCAACCGTTCGTCGACTTCTTCGTGGAAAATTAATCGTCAGCAGAAGGGGGTTGGGGGCTAGTTTAGCTTAGAGTAGGGAGTTAATAAAGGTGGGACCTGTAAGGAAGGGAGACGGCTTTTGCACTATGTTTATAATTTCATGTATGTTGTTTATTTTGTTGTTGTTACAATACCAAAAATACCTCAATAAAATGTTTATTAAAAAAAAAAGAAATGTATTTCCCTTATTTGATTTTACAGACATATTTACTTGAGAATGTTCTTCCAGTTTGTACCGAAGATGAACTCTCTGCTTCTCTAACCTGACCAAATGTGTTTTTTTTCGGATTTACATTGAGAATGCCATCAGTTTTCCTTGTGATGGGTTATATCCAGTTAATTGACTTATCTTGTTGTTGGTAAGTGGATAGGGCTGCTTCCAACGATAGTGGTTGATTTCAGTACAAGGCAACTGCTCACAAATTGCATCACACATCTCAAATCAGAATAACGGTAAACTATGTAAACTGAATAATTACCAAATCATATTAATGGGGAAAAGTATATAGTTACTCCAAAGCACATTGTGAGTAAAAAAAGGTCGACAATTTTTGACCAGTTCTTTAAGTAGCCATGGCAATTAACAATTCAGTAAAGCTGTGATTTCCTGAACACTTTAAAAAGTGTATCTGGGCCACAGAGACTTGCTATTGGCCAGACGCTAGTTCAGCGGAACTAATTTGTCTGCAGAGACTTGTTAAGGTCCCAGACGCCAGTTCAGTGGAACTCGTCTGTCGACGGAAACCCAGACCCCCGTTCATAACTGCCCTTCTGGTTCAAGAAAGTAACCACTACGGCAGCCCCCCTACATTTCTTGCCCGTTCTTGTCGGTTGCTCCGGAGAAACGGCTTGGGACCCACCCTGCCTGGGAACCCCCCTCTGGTCAACTACGTTCGGGTAGGAAAGACACGGCATTGGTAGCCGTCCTACCCGGGGACTCCATCCAACTCTTACCCGTCGCGGCCCATACGCACCTCATTTTGGAAATTTTAGTTCACAAAGTTGTGTTTTGTTTCAGGTAACCCTTAGGTTGCCAACCACATGCTATTTACATCCTCAAACATTTGGATGGTAAATCGCACAGTCTGCGAGACGGCTCGCACTGGTTCATTATTTGAAAGTGTGTCTTGTCCTACAATTCGTTTTTTGAAAAAAAAATGAGGGAGTCACACATAGTGACCAATTATAAAGGGAGTAATTGGCACTAAAGGACAGACAAACTATTGTACGAAATGTTAAACCAAGATACTTACAGACACTATGCTTGTTTCCACAGAACGCCGGAAGCTCCAGGCCCGGAGAAAAAAAGAAAAGAGAAGAGCCATGAGGACTTCCTTCACATGGTTCATCATCATGATAATGGACATTTGGTTGCGAGTGAACGCGAACCCCATGACCTCAAGCCCCCCAGCCGTTAATGTTTCACTTCCCCACAGTACCCAGAGCCCAGTCACCAGCGACACCACACCATCTTGGTGTGACAGGTTTATAACATGGTACTCCCTGTCCTATGTAATAGAATCCTTACTGGTATTGGCGATACTCTGCTGCATCGTGCAGACTATTTGTCTGAGAAAATGGAGAAGGAGAGCCTACCGCGCTCGCACCCCGGTATATAGGATCAGATCCCCTATTTTCAGATACGACCAGACCCCCGACCCCCGCGATCTATAATAAAGAGTATTCATTTGCGGATTTATTGTAAATAAAGAAATGTAAAGAAATGTTCATGAGCAATTGTACGATCCTGAGCTTGACTGCCAAGCCAGGAAAAATGTGTATAAACTGCTATGATTTTGGTTGTATGGTTGAGGAAGTTAGAGTGATGAAATGTTTAAGTGAGAGTAGTGGATTAAGGATAGTTAGAGGTTCACAATTTTTTTTGTTTTGTAATGCATGTCCCTGTTTGACATTGCGCCCCTTAGAATTGTCAGTTAAAATTTTTTTTGCATAGTTATGGTCAGTGTAGAGGCCATAAAGGAGTGCTCCGCAGGTCAGGGAATGGAAAGCAATGTAGTTATGTGATCCTTCACGCTTCGCGTTATGATCACAAGGAATGAGTGTAGCCACTGCATACTGATGAGCAATCCCGGGAACAATAAGTAACATTTTGGACACACAAAGCAAAGCCAGACTCCTCGGCGCCAGCAGGAGCCAACACAAAGGAGTTGAACGAGCGCCTCAAGATCGCCCATCGATCAGGGAACCGCTCCACAATTGGAGAAATCGAACCAAGCAATTGGGACAAAGTCAAATCACTTGGGACCAGGTACAGGGTCCGCCCCGAAAGGCGGGAAGCCCCTGGGGACTATAAGAGTTGAGCCCCAAATTCAAATCGCCCTCTTTACCTCTCTTCAGCTCTCTTCACGCTCTCTCGTCACTCTTCACCTCTTCTTCCTGCCCGGGTCACCCAGCAAAACGAACTAACATTGACCGTGACTGGTGCACTGATCGCCGAAAGCCTATAAATCTTAATTCAACGTTCGCTATGAGATAGGCGCTCCTAGCTACCAATCCGTACCAACTTCGAATCCCGCAGACTCAGAACCCGAACGAAAGGGTTCCCCTGACCTGGTGGGCCAGTCCGAAGTTAAGTATAGGCCTGTTAGTTGTAGAAGTGGCTTAGACGTAGAATTTGTGCATGAGTAGCGATTACTGTGTATAATAAATGTGCTTTGATTTAAATCTTACTAATCGGTGTATTGGGTTATTGATCATTACTCGGACTTGAACCTCGTGGCGGTATCATAAAGATACCTGGTGACTCGAGAGCAAAGGCAATAAAACAGAGCAATTGAACCAAGGAGAATATCAGCAACAGGAGCTAGCACCAGTGCCACGTGGAACACAATCGATTCCAAAGAGCAATGGTGCCCAGATTTGCGATTGATGCTCAGGAGGCTGACAAGCTGCATCCGCATATACACACTTTACTTCCCACACACATCATCCCAGCCAACAAAATGACACTGGTTGCGCTGGAGCGACCCATACCGACTGGGGCCAGAGGGCACCAAGGAGGGTGGCCTGGCGGGGGACCCATATGACCCCTGGCCCTATGTTCACAGTGGGAAGTCAACAGCATGCGCAGCTGCATGGTTGTCTTGTTGGCTGCGGCAATGGTGTTCCGCGTCTGTCCACACTGACCCCAAAGCCCACCTCCTGGCCATCCCCCGCTACTCATCCCGGCCCGGGCAGAAGCCAGCGACGCAACTGTCAGCAAACTATGGCGATGTTGTACACTTTCCGTATACCCTTTCCCTCCCTCAGCAGCCACACAACCTGTTTCATGATTTTTAAAAGCACAGATGAACCTCGCCGCTGGGAATTCAGCCCATTGGAGGCGGAGAATCGCCGAGGCCCCGGAGAATACCTGGTCGGGCCCGCTAATGATTATGCCAACAGTGTTTACTGTACATACGTTCTGGAACGCATTTATACTGCTGTCGAGGCGACGGAGAATTGCGACTTGGTGTGAAATCAGCGTCCGCTGCGATTTCGGTGTCGAACGGATTCTCCGCCCAATCTTGTTTCCCGATTCCAGCTTCGGCCAACAGAAAATCCTGCTCGTCCCCTCCGGCAATCTTTCAGGACTGCTCAGAATTGTTAACCCAGGCTACAGTCCTGGAGAAGAACTTGTGAACCCACTTGCTCAGAGGTAAAAGTACCACCAACAAATGAAGGCTAATAAGCTGGGCGTGATCTACCGGCCTCGTCGCACTCTCGCTTGAGTGTGACGTGGCCGTTAGATCACGGGAGAGGCCAAAATCGGGAACCGCGCCGGGCGCCGATCGGTTTGCGATCTAACCAGTTGCTCCCGTTGGCGTAATCAGAAACCAATAATCATCAATTATCTCCATATCCTTAACAGGAAGGACCCCCTATCTAATTGGCCTCCCGTGATCTAACCGCAACCAGTCACTTGGGTGCCGATTAGTACACCTTTTTCAAAACGTGATGCTGGCGGAGAGGCTGCTGTGGGATCCGAGGAGGTGAGTAGCCATCTTAAAAGTCGGGTAATCAGTCCTAGGGCACTGGAATTGCTGGCCCAGTGCTCGGGGTGGGGGGGCCTTGGGGTGGAGAACCAGGGGGTTGGCCTCGGTGGGGATGTACCGCCTTCGGTGGGGGGGCACCCATTGGCCGGGGGGTCGGTGCCACAGTGCCCGCGGGTCCACCATGCCACCCCCTGGATCATCTGTACCGATAATGGGGGCACCTTCGGCTACTGCCTAACTGTCCCACCATTTTGAAATGCCGTCCTGATCTCTTCCTGTACTGAGGCGTTCCGGCGAGCAGGGCTCCTCAGTGCAAGAAACGGGACTAAGTGCAGCCTCGGAGACGCGTTCCTTGTTGACGCCCCAAATTGAAACAGAGTCCCGATAGATAGCGTGGTGTTTCTCGGCACTGCGAGTGCCGGGGAACACCTGGCTAAACACGCTCAGCACAGGACTCTGTTCTAATTTGGTGACATTGTGCCCAATATATTAGAAAAAATTATTTAAGATAATTTTTCCTGCATAATTCTAGAGATTATTTTGGATTTATTGTTTATATGTATATTTGATTAGCTCATCCAGAAATTGTTTCTGGTTGTAGACATGGTGAAACAAATGTAAAGAAATTATTTCAGAACAGGAAGGTTCTTAGAGAGGAGGAGCTCCATATGATTCCTACAATGCCAGATTTCAAAGGCATCTCGCTATTAGCAACAGAGTCCCATGCAATTGGCGAGACAATATGCCATCAACCATTTCTGCTGCCTCTAGTGCAGTTAATTGACAGTGACAGGAGAGCAACTTGTACGTGGTTCATGTCAGCATGGAGCCTATTGTATTATTATTCTGTGTACTGTTGCATGGACAATCTTAGTGGACCTCCACGAGAAGGAAGCCATTGCCAGTGATGGGTAAGGTTCCCCACTCAACTTTTATTGGCATCTCTAGGTGTCTTTTGCAATCTTCACCAATATGCTACCCACACGTGCATAATTAGATAAGTGACGCACCAGTTAGCATTGCTAGCAATTTCGTCTCCTTGCCTATTCACTGGCATCAGCTACATGGCACAATATCACTGCACATCTCTGAGTCCCAAAGTAGAAGGAGTTACTGATGGTAACCTTGAACTCATATAGAAGGAAGGTTGGTGCTCCTCCTCTACCACTACCACTTCTGCTCCTGTGCTCAAAATCCACCCAGTGCTTTCTTCACAAGCTCACTAATTGCATTCTCTGTACATATTTGTATTTGTGAATGTTGGTCTGATGAATACAGGATGCTGTGATGAGTAACTAACAGTACTGGCAAAATGCTCCACTAAGTCTGTAAGTATAGCAAAAGGACAAATGTTAAAATCCTGGCTGCAAGACAAACCTTCAAACATAGCTTGCATCGCTAGATACTGTGTGGTGTTTATGTGGTTTTGTGTATGCCTTTGTGGGAGTGAAAGGCAAAGTCCTTGATTTCCTTTAATATCCTTCATATGTTTGAAAGCAGGAGGGTAGGGGGTGGCAGCAGTTAAAATGTGTTGTGCCCCCAGAGAAGTAGTCTTGATATGTTGCTAGTTGAAGGAACGCATGGGCAGGAAAAAAAAACATGCACCAAACCTGCAGATCATCCTGTGGGCTAGTAAGTGATTGCTCATTATGCAGCCGGCTGTGCTGTAATGTTTTTACATATGCAGCTGTTTTGAAAATGTGAGCCTTCCAAGTTTTTGAGCTGTATGTTTCAATGTGATGTCTGGATTCAAGTCTGGATATGCATTGTTAACAAATAATGAGTTGTAACCTCATGGCTGAAATTTTCCACTCCATAGACCAAGTGCGATGGTGGATGGGAAAAGCAGCATGTTTCCAGCTGGCCTGTGTGGCGGGTTTGTACACAGATCGTCTGCTTTTTAGCTCATTATATATGCATGAACATGAAGCAGGTTGTATCTCGTAGTGGGGCATGCTGGAATTTATCAGCCTCGCCGCAACCTCATCGGATCATCTTTCAGGGCAGCACATCTAAACTGCACCCACGCACGTCATTCACTGTCTGCAGCCCAGGACTGTCCGTGGTGAGTGAGGCCCCAGAAAAGAAAGAAGTTCACTACCCCCAAGTTCTGTAACACTGCGTTGGGAACACATCTGGATGCCGTGCAGGCACACCAGGGCATCCTTTACTCCTGTAGGCAGAAAGACGTCCACCAATCTCACCATGCCAACTTGGGAGGGTGTTGCCAGAGTAGTCAGTGCCAATGCTCCTCACAAGAGGACAGCCATCCAGTGCAGGAAGAGAATAAATGATCTCATCCGCTCCATTCGGGTAAGTCACCCTTCTTCACTCTCAACTCACACTTTCATAAGCCCATCAGACATTCACAGGCTCACAGTCCACAGGGCACTCGCACACTATCAGCACAATGGACATCTCCATTGACTCTCTCACACACATTGACACCTTCATACCTTCTCAATTCCTGTGAAACTCGTGTTCTCAGCCTTTACATTGGTCCATTCAGCACCCACCTTGGCATCGTCATGCTCACAAAGGACTTCCCCTTTGTCTTTATGTAGGAGAATATCACCCACAACAAAAGAGAGTCTAGACCAGAGTGGGGATGTCTGAGCTCAGAGCCTTCTCTTGTATGAAGAGTACAGCAGAGCTGGGTGGCAAGGATCAAGACCTTGACTGCACTGAGGGTGAGACCAGTGTCTTCCAAGCCAGTGAGAACCCTTCAGCAACCCATTGGTCACCCAACGAACCCAGCAAAACTGTGAGTGTTTTGTAATATTATTGACAATGCAGCCAGTCACTAATTAATTATTTCTTCTATCTTTGACAGGCACCAGAAGTAAAATGAAGAAGCAGCCAGCCCATCAGCCCCAAATCCACACGTCACATGAGAATCCTGAGGGCACACTGGATGAAGACCCACCACAGCATTCACCCACACCTTCTACCAGCACACAGACACACACCTCAGTGGAACCTAGTTGTATAGCAGGCTCAGGGTCACAGCATGGTGATCACAGCATAGATTCTGGCAGAGGCAGGAACATCCTCCACTTGGAGGACTACGGGAGGCCAGGACTCTGTGGAGTCTGAATCAGATGATGTGTGAGATATGTGGGTTGATATTGTTGTGCTGTTGCAATGTCCCTTTAAGAGTTCAGTCACGTAATGGTCTGTGATGTCATCGGTTACTTCGCTGGCTTAGAGTCAGTCTAGACCAAGTCTGTGTACAGTTAACAATCATCTAATAAACCTCTGTTGATTATTGCATTCAACCCATGTGCTTCAGCAATTCCTGTCTTTTATCTTGCAAGTACTATACACAACAAGAAGCCTCTGGACTTAGTCCTCACACAGATGTTGCAGCTGCAATGACAGACACAGCAACATCTGTCTGATTGGCTGATGCTGTCATAATGGAGGAGTCTGTCCACATTCAGTCTAATGTCATAGCACTGACATGCCAGTGCACCGAGGTCAACACTGGTAGGATGGTGACTGCCACAGAGAACCTTGTCTCGGATATTGCATCTGAAAATCACCAAGACCTGTACTCCATTTCTCTAGTCATAGGTGGGATCCAACAGAAACTAGTGGGACAATCCAACCTCACTACAGGTGCTCCTTCTCTTCAAGGGGTCAGGCAGGGGCCCTTGGGCACCCATAAGGAGAAGGATCATCAGCTGTTCATCCTGGGGTCATCCATCCAGATGACTTCAAGAGTGCCATCAGCTGCAGCTCCACAGGCCGAGGCGGAATCACTTGCCCCACAGCAGGAGACTCAAAGCAGGCCAATCAATGAGTGTGTTGCAGAAAGAGCATCATTATACTTCTCTGAGGAACTTTGTGGCTGCCAAATGGGTGTCAGCAACTGTGACCTTTGTCACCAAAGAGCCAACTCTCGGTGTGCTGAAGGCTCTCAAAGATCTGGGGCACGTACCAGTGCCTCAAGGTATAAGAGTCCTGGGAGCTTCCAGGACAACTCGCACATACCCGCAATACTTCTTCTGGTGGTTGCAGCCTAGCTGCGCATTGAGAGAGTTCAACCCTTTCTTGTTGAAGAATTGGAGTGGCTGCTGCCAGGGAGCTCTTAAAGGCACATGTGTATAGTGAGAATCTGGAGATTGCTGCAAATCCTACTGGTCTGGCAGCCTAACTAACTTCATCTGGGAGAACTGGACATAATTGTATGCCTGGCCAAATAGGATGGCCATAACCACTTGAATGCATTTGAGAGCAGATGCTTGGGAAATCCTGCATTGGTCCACAGTAGAGTCCTGGAACGTGCCACTCGCAATGAAGTTCAGAGCAGCTGTCACTTTTAGAGATACTGGCAATGGGTGACCTTTCAGTCCCTGCAAAGTAAATTCCTTGTGGCAGATATGAGCCACCACGTCCACGTCCCTAGACATACAAAGGCATCTACGTTACTGTCACTGACCTGGAAGGTACGAGAGGCATCTTTATACACACTAATCTTGCAAGCTCAATGGCCCACTCACCCTCAGCTTCTGGCTCTTGAGGTGGCCTCACTGGCCCTTGTTCATCAAGGTGAGGCTCTTCTCTTACCCCAGCCTGGCAGTGGGAGACCCTTCTTCTCCTGCTTATTGGTTGCCAGAATAATGTAGTGTTGTCTGCTCCATCCATGAGGCACTTATGCTCATGGCTGCAGAAATATTGAACAGAAACATGAATGAGCATAAATCTGCAATGGTCACCTTCCATTTTCTAACTTAGGGACTCAGTGTATAGCCCATGGGGCAATTTCATCCAAGCTATTATATCCCCACTTATCCTTTTGAGTAGCTATTACAGCCTTTGGGATCACCAGTAGGGCACCAACAACCCTCCCCCCACAACAAATGACACAGGCAAGAGAAGATTTTGAGACAGGGGCTTGGGTCTGACTGAATTCCACCAGGTGGCAGAAACCTCAGTCAGGGCACTGTCAGATTGTATCCTATAGATTGTACAGCATGTTTGCACTCATGTTGTGAGAGTTTTGTGGTGGAGGGGCCTTCAAAATCTTAACCTGCCTGCTGCAAGATTTAGAGTTGCTAGCACCATTATGCATATGGCTTTTGGCCTGTGGACCCTTCTCAGCTGGTTTCTTCTGACACTTGGGATTCCTCACGAGGAGAGACAAAAGGGGCGGGATTCTCCACTCCCGCGCCGAAGTGCCCACGCCGTCATGAACGCCGTCGAGGTTCACGACGGCGAAAAACGGCCCCGATCCCGACCGATTCACGCCCTGACAATGGGCTAGGATCGGGGCCGCGTCATCTACACGCGCCAGGCCTTGTTGCCGCGTAAAGGCGGCGCCGCATAGATGACGCGGCCGGCGCCGCATAACTGACGTCACCCGGGCATGCGCGGGTTGGCCGGCGCCAACCCGCGCATGCGTGGTTGCCTCTGAGTCCGCCCCGCAAGAGGATGGCGGACGGATCTTGCGGGGCCGCGGAAGGAAGGAGGTCCTCCTTCAGAGAGGATGGCCCGACGATCGGTGGGCACCGATCGCGGGCCATGCCACATTTGAGGTACCCCCCGGTGCAGGATCCCCCCCCCGCCCCGCAGGCCGCCCCCCCAGCGTTCCCGCGCTGTTCCCGACGGCAGCGACCAGGTGTGGACGGCGCCGGGGGAACCCGTCATTTTGGCCTGGCCGCTCGGCCCATCCGGGCCTGAGAATAGTGGGGGTGCCGGAGAATCGCCATTTTGGGTGTCTCCGGCGATTCCCTGGCCTGCGGCCCGGGGAACTCGACGGGGCCATTCCCGTCGCTTGGGAGAATCGCGGGAGGGCGTCGGACCGGCGTCCCAGGAAATTTTGGCGGCCCAGGCGATTCTCCCAACCGGCGCGGGAGTGGAGAATCTCGCCCAAGGTCTTTGGAAGCAAATCCTTCAATGGCCCCAATTGGGTTTATACTCTCACAAGAATGTGCAGCACAGTTTAAGGTGCCACATTCCTTCAATTGGCAATTGATTGTTCCCAACATGTCTCAGCTGTGCCTTCCTCTCCATTTAGTAAAGCGGTAATTAGTATGGTACTCCCTCAATCAGCCCACAAGTGTGGTTGTCAACTCTCCCCTGACAGTCCTTCCCTGACAATTTATTTCATAGCTTTTTAACTGCATTACTGGATCAGCTTGATAAATAGTGGTGCTGAGGTTTTCCTACCACCAGTTTTGAACTCCTTTCGCACCATGCTGGAGGAGCATCATGAGCAGCACCGCCTCCAACAGCGAGGAGGCTGGTGCTATCGGAAAGGTCGGGAAGACTTTACTGAAAACTCTTCCCCCGTGCCAATCCAAACTTCTCATTCAGCTCCTCCAAGCTTGCAAACCACCCTCCCAAAAACAGATCCTTCCTCTCCCTAATCCCCTTCTCTTCCCATTCCCGGAACGTCGCATCCATCCTCCCCGGCTCAAACCCGTGATTTCCACTTATCGGCATCCCCCGACCCCAGCTCCCAACATAAAATGCTGCCAAAACTGCCTCCAAATCTTCAGCTTGGCCCCACCACTGGACTCAGCTAATTTTTTCCTGGGGCCATCGGAAGCGGAGCCGTTGTTAGCACCTACAACCCCGATCCCTGCATGAACCTGCCTCCATCCTCACCCACAGAGCCCACACCTCCCTATTCCATCCCTGAACCTTCTCTGCATTTGCCGCCCAGTAATAATACATCAAATTAGCAAGGCTTAGCACCCCTGCTTGCCGCCCTCTCTGCAGTATCACCTTCCTTATCCTGGCCACCTTCTCGCCGAAACAAACAAAGTGATCAGCCTGTCCAGCCCCTTGAAAAATGCCTGAGGCAAAAAGACCAGTAGGCACTGAAATAAAAGCATGAATTGCGGCAAAATATTCATTTGAAGGCCTGTACCCGGCTGGCCAACGACAGAGGAAGATTATCCCACTTCAGCAAATAAGCCTTCACCCTCCCCACCAAACTAGTGGAGACCTGCCCAATCCCCGGACACCTGCACCCCCAGATTCCAAAAGTGGAACGCAGCCAGACGGAATGGCAGCCCCCCCACCCCAGCTTCCACCCCTGGAGAAGAAACCATAAAGTACTCAGGTTTCCCCAAATTCAACTTATACCCAGAGAATGTCCCAAATCTCTGAGGCATTATGTCGCCTGGCTCCGACATATATAACAAGCCATATCCCCCCCCCCCCTCTCACAATCCCCTTCCACAACCCCAAGCTCCTCAGCGCAATGGCCAAGGGCTCTATCGTCAATGCAAACAGAAGGGGGCACCCCTGCTCCTTCCCTGGTGCTGTGCAAAGTACCCTGAATTCACTTTATTTGTATGCATGCTCGCCATCGGCTCCTTATACAGCAACTGCACCCATGCCACAAACTTTGACGCAATCTCAAATTTCTCCAACACAGCCATCAAATACCTCCACTTCAACCAATCAAATGCTTTCTCCGCAACTAACGCCACCATCACCTTCCTTCTGCCGGAGAAAGCAGCCTCCTCCTATTTGATGACAGCTGTCTGCTCTTGACGAACCTTGTCTGATCCTCTCCAATCACTTACGGAAGGCACATTCCAACCTTAACTCCAGTACCTTTGCCAATATCTTGGCATCTATTTTCAGCAGAGATATGGGCCTGTACGACCCACACTCCACTAGATCCTTATCCTTCTTAAGCAGCAATGAGATTGAGGTCTGCCCCATCGTTCTCGACAAGATTCCCCTCTCCATTGCATCCTCAAACATTTCCACCAACAACTGCGTCAGCTTATCTTTAAATCTTTTATAAAATTCGACCGGGAACCCATCTGGCCCTGCCGCTTTCCCCGCCTACATCTTCCCGATTGCCACCTTCACTTTCTTTACCCCCATCGGCTCCTCCAGCCCTGCCCTCTCCGCCTCACCCAACCTCGGGCACTCTAACCCCCCAGGAATGCCCTCATCTCCCGCTTATCCACTTGTGGATCCGACTTGTACAAGATCCTATAAAACTCCTAATCTGATCCGGAGCTGCCACCAACTCCCCTGTTTTATCCTGAACCCGAACTATCTCCCTTGCTGCAGTCTCCCTATGAAACTGACGTGTCAACATACTCCCTTCCTTCTCCCCGTACTCATAAACACCCCCCCCCCTCCCCCCTCACCCTTTCCTTGTGGACAGTCGGTTGAACCTCACCTGCAGCTCCTTCTCCTATGCCAGGAGCCCTGGGTCCGGATCCCCTACATACCTCCCATCCACCTCCAAAATCTCTTCCATCAACCGTTGGCCTTCATCCCTCTCCTCCCCATCCACCTTAGCCTTAAATAGGATCTCCCACACCATTGCTTCCAGACCATCGATGGCGAAACCTCCCGTTGAATTGAAACCCACATACTCCTCAATCACCTTGCCTATCTTACCACAGAAGTTCCAACCCGCCAACAACCCCACAGCCATTCTCCACCCCGGCCAATGGGCTGCCCTCTTCTCCAGTACCACGTCCATCCAATACGGAGCGTGATCCTAGGTCACAATTGATGAATACTCTGCCCTCTTAACTCCGGCCAACAACGACTTCCCCACCACAAAGAAGTAAATCCTTGAGAACATCTTGTACATCGGGGAAAAAACAAATAATCCTGGTCCCTCGGGTGTAAAAATCTCCCTCATGAGCCTGGCTAATGCCTTCAAGATCATATTTGGTGATATGTAGAAACGTAGAATATTGGAGCAGGAGTAGGCCATTTGGCCCATTGAGCCTGCATCATGGTGTAAAAAACTCACCACTATTCTTAGAAGTCCCCCTGTACCAAAAAGGACCGACATTCTAAATGGTGAACAGGGATTCTCACTCCCTGACTCCGATGCAGGCTTCGGTGGGTGCTATTCAGGTCAAGCTATGTTTTCAAGTTAGCCCCTGGTATAACCCATACCTTCACCGAAGATTTCATCTACTTACCACTTAGTAGCATCGATCCTGGGTCCCGCATTGCTAAGTAAGTAAAGTAGACTTTGGAATAACCACTGTTTCAGGTTAAAACTTTTAAGTTATTTTATTATTAGATATATATTTTTTCTTTTAAAAGATGCAATCACTGTCTTTACAGAAAAATAAAAAGATCTTGCTTCTGGATCCTCCTGGTTGGTTGAAGGGACCTTCAGGCCCACCTTGACAATCAATCTTCTTTAAAGTCTGGCCTTCTTTAGATGTATTCGCTGGTTAGCTCGGTTGCTATGCTCTATCCTTCCCATGTACCGAGCTGTGAGAGCTGGCTCTGCAGGCTGCCTCTGAGCTGACTCTGCCTCCTCTTTAAATTTTGGTCTTCCTTAGATGTATTAGCTGTTTTAGCTCGGCTGCTTTGCTCTGTCCCTTTCCCATGACCAAGCTGACTGTAAGCTGACTCTGCTTGCTTTACTTGTTCCTTTTCTGCTTCTCTGCCTCTCTGCCCCTTTCTCAGGGTTTATATATTTTTCTAACAGTTAATAAGTTTTTATGACTTTATTGTAAAGTAACTTTTATTTCACTTGGATTACAAAAGGTACCATTAATCTAAATTTTTCTAACACGACTAAGTATTCATTTTGACATGACCTTAGCTCATAGATCTCTGATTACATTATTTCCTTTGTGATGTTCAAAATGCTTTGATTTCAATAGGGGTGTGAATTTTGATTCCTGTCATTTCTATAGTTTTATTATCGAATTGTGTCCCCAGCTCATAATTTTGACTTTGATTTGGGTCTAATTTGTGTTCTTGTAGACGGGTTGTCTCCAGTTTTCTTTAATTTACCTGATTTCAGCAGAGCTTCACATCTATATATTTGACCCCCGAGTCATTCTTTTCTATCTGCTGATTTTACTTCAATGAAGGTGTGAATCACTGCTTTTAGCGTAATGCTAAAAATCCACTTGGTTATAACTTGAAAGGTTTACATTTATCACCTAACTTAACTGAAACCCTCATCCATGCTTTTCCAGATGCTTACTAAGATGATGTGAGCCATTGTGTTTAGCTTCATTCAAAAATCCTGTTTGTTTGCTAAGCCTGTTTGGAAGAAGGAACCTGCATTTTATAATCCTGCTCTTTGCAGCTGCTGTTAACCCTTTGTGGGATTTTCCCGATATTCTCTCACGTTTCTCTCAGACCAGATATTGCCAGACTTCTATGTTTCAAATGACACATCTTTCTATATTATCAATTACAACCACTATTCAATATGATCATGTCGGATCATGAAAATTCAGTATCCCGCTTTCTCTCCATACTCCTTGATCCCTTTTGGCGCAAAGGCCACGTCCAGCTTCATCTTGAATATATCCAACAAACTGGCCCCGGCAGCTTTCTGTGGTAGAGAATTCCACAAGTTCACACCCCTCTGAGAGAAGAGGGGCCGGATTCTCCATTTGCCGACGCCGAAATCGCGAAATGCAATTGGACGCAGAATAGCTTCCGATGCCAAAATCGCGGTAGGCCCCAGTTTGACTCCAAATCGAGATGCTCCGGCACCCTGAAAATGGTGTAAATGCATCGCTCGCCACGCGGGGTAAAAGTACAGTAGGCATATCATTAGCGGGCCTGATACCCTATCCACCGGGGCTTTGAGATTCATTGCCGCCGATGGGATGAGTTGCCGCCGTCGATGGGACGAGTTGCCGCCGTCGATGGGACGAGTTGCCGACGCCGATGGGACGAGTTGCCGACGCCGTGGTTCACTTGTGGTCTCAAAAGTCGTGAACCTGGCGTCGTGGCTGCTGAGCGAGAAAGCAGAGGTAGGATATGGCGTGGAGTGACTGTGGGCTGCCGGCCCGGACACCGGCTGTGCTGGCTGCGGTGGGGGGGGGGGGGTCCTGCCAGGACAGGGGGAGGGGGGGAGGGAGTGGACAGGCCAGGCAGCCAACAGGACTGGGGGGGTGCCCGGGCACCAACTGCCATTATGGTGGTCATCTTGCTGACCACCCACTGACCACCCACCTCGGTCCCTGGTTCTACACAGTGACACCAGCCATATGGATGCGCCAACCCCCGCACCCCCCCTCTGCCGCAACGTACCACCCCAGCCCCCAAACACACCGCCCAACCAGCTGCCACCCACAGGCAGACCACCCAGGACAACACCCATGCCAGCCCCAGCCAATGGTACCCCTGGCAGCAGGGACAGGCGCCAGGACTGGGGGAAGGGGTGGGGAGGGACATGCATGGGCGGGACCCACAATGCCAACGGAGCCACTGTGTAACCCACGGAACCTGGCTGGGCACGGTAGTGTGCGCCATGCTAGCATGTTGGCCTTTCTCCCCCTGCAGACAATGGCATTTGGCGTTCAACCTGCAATGCTGGCCGCCGTGGCGATGGTCGCAGCCCTGCAAAATACCCTGCGACCGCCTGAGCGGGGCCGCTTGGAGAGGTTCGGGAAGCTGCAGCAAAGGAGTGGTCAGCAGCAGAGTGGGCAGCAGCGGAACGGCCAGCAGAGGACCGGGCTGCAGAGGGGCAGGTGGCAGCCGCACAGGTTGGAGGGCCGGCTGCCCAACAGGACGAGGAGGAGGAGATGCCATGAGGCCTTGTGTGTACTGGCACCGCCTGTTATTCGAGGACCTGCCCGACCGGGCATGCCGTCGGAGATTCCGGCTGAGCAGAGAGACAATGCGACACATCTGCCAGATGATGGCACACTGGGCAGCCCGGGGGTATGTTGGAGGACACCTGCTCGATGGTGTCCTGAACGTCTATGCCACTGGGTCCTTCCAGTCACCGAGTGGGGACCTGTCCGGGGTTTCACAGGCCTCGGCACACAGGTGCTTTGTATGCTCAGGTGCCTCAATACATCCTGTTCCATGTGAACCAAGCCACCAGGATGGGATATTATAACTATTACTGAAACATGGCTAAAGTTGGGGCAGGACTGGCAGCTCAATGTTCCAGCGTACAGATGCTGTAGGAAGGATAGACCAGGAGATAGTAGAGGAGGGGGAGTTGCCCTTTTGATTCGGGACAGTATCACGGCAGTACAAAGAGAGGATATATACAGGGGTTCGCCCACTGAGTCTATATGGGTAGAACTAAAAAATAAGAAGGCTGAGATCACTTTGATAGGACTGTACTATAGGCCCCCAAATAATGGGAAATCGAGAAGCAAATATGTAAGGAGATTACAGATGGCTGCCGGAAAAATAAGGTGGCAGTAGTAGGGGACTATAACTTTCCAACATTAACTGGGATTGCCATAGCACTAGAGGTTTGGATGGAGAGAAATTTGTCGAGTGTATTCAGGAAGAATTCATCACTCAATATGTGGGAAAGAATAAAC
Source organism: Scyliorhinus torazame (assembly GCF_047496885.1). Lineage (NCBI taxonomy): Eukaryota > Metazoa > Chordata > Chondrichthyes > Carcharhiniformes > Scyliorhinidae > Scyliorhinus > Scyliorhinus torazame. Next base: position 203,517,162 of record NC_092712.1, on the reverse strand, counting down.
ATGTTAACAAAGCATTTCCCCTGTCAACTCTGTTTGCCATGCCCAACGTGTTCAACTAAACTAACGTGGCTCTAACCCCCCCCCCCTCGGGTGCTGCTGCTGTCGGTTTCCTGCGCCGCTCCCTGAGAGTCCGCAGCGACTCTCTCCCCCAGGGGATCCCTCGACATCCCCCCTTAAGTCTCCTCTGCTCCCCTTCCCGTCTGCCCCCCCCTAACCTCCCCCACCCCCCGAGACCTGACCTTCCAGGCCAGCCCCATGCCTGACCCTAGCCCGTCCCTCCTCCTACTCTCCCTGGTGCCCCCTGACGTCCGCTAGCTACGCTGACCCCTGCCCTTGGCGCCTGTCTGTCTCCCACCCGAGCACTCGGGCCCTCCCCCCACACAACAAGGACCCATTAACCTGATCGTATCTCACCGTGCCCTTCCATGTCCCCTGACCAGCCCCGAGCCCATCCCCCTCTCCGAGGCCCCGATCTCCCGCCAAAAGGTACCAAGCGCGGGACCTCCTTTGCAGGGTTCCTCTCTCTAACCCCCCCCCCCCCCCCCCCCCCCGATGCAATCTCCCACAAACACCTCACACAGTGCGCCCTCCAGCCCCAGCTCCCCATCCCGGCTGAAAACAATCTTGGATATAACATTACAGCACATGATAATCTAACAAACCGCCGCCACACAAAAGCTCTGAGAGCCCAGAGTCCCTTAGTTCAAGTCCAGCTTCTTCTTTCAAGAAAAAAACCCCACTCTTAATCTGAGCAAGTTAGGTTAACAGACCGCCGCCACTGTACAGTACTGAAAAAATTAAGTGCCCTTTAGTTCAAGTCCAGCTTCTTTTCTTTGATAAAAGTCCAAACTTGCTCTGGTGTCTCAAAATAGTAGTGGAGTTCCTCAAACGTAACCCATAGCGTCACAGGATACAGCATTCCAAACCTCACCTTTTTGTAGAGGGCTGCCTTCACCTTGCTGAATCCTGCATGCCTCTTGGCCAGCTCTGTTCCCAAGTCCTGGTAAATGCACACCTCGCAATTCTCCCATCTGCTGCTCCTCTCCGTCTTGGCCCTTCGCAGCACACGTTCCCTGTCAGCAAGCCGGTGAAAGCGGAGCACCAAGACTCTCGGTCGGTTGCCTGTCCTGGGCTTCCTTGCGGGGGCTCTATGCGCCCCATCCAACTCCAGGGGTTGGGGGAAGGCCTCCGGCCCCATCAGCGCCTCAAGCATACCTTTCACGTATGCACCCACATCCGACCCCTCGCAGCCCTCTGGGAGGCCAATGATCCTCAAATTCTGCCTCCTGGCTCTGTTCCGCAGCTCTTCAAGCTGCTCCTGCATCCTCCTCTCGCGGGCATTCAGCTCTTCCACCTCGTGCTCCAGCTCCGCCACCGTGTCCGCCTGGCTGGAGCGCTTCCCCTCGACCTCCCTGAGCACCTTCTCCTGGACCGCCTGCGCCTCGACCATTCGGTCCATTACCGCCCTCATCGGGTCCAACGTGTCCCTCTTCAATTCGGCGAAGCAGTTCTTTAAAACTTCCATCTGCTGCTCCCTTGGCCAGTGAGCCTCCACTCCCTGGTCCCTGCCGTCTGCCATGTTTTGCCGCCTGGCCTGGGGTCCCCGCTGCTCCCGCTTCGAGCCCTGCCACTCCACTCGACCACTTCTGGTCCAGCTGCTCATACCCTGGGGGGGGTGAAGCCTCTTCCCTTTCATCTCCTCAACCTAACCAGGTCGCCAGGTCCTGCAAAAGTCCGTTTATCAGGTCCGTTTGCCCATCGTGGGCGGGAGCGATCCGACCTGCGACCTGCTTCCTCGAGGGCGCCACCGGAAGTCCCCGAGGGGGGGCAAAACTTGACCTCCTCTTGGGGAATAAGGAAGGGCAGGTGACGGAAGTGTTAGTGAGGGATCACTTTGAACCAGTGACCATAATTCCATTAGTTTTAAGATAGCTATGGAGAATGATAGTTCTGGCCCAAAAGTTAAAATTCTAAATTGGGGCAAGGCCAATTTTGAGGGTATTAGGCGGGAACTTTCAAAAGTTGGTAAGGGGGGTTTTCAGGCAAGCTGGTAAGTGGGAGTCTTTGAAAAAGGTGTCAACTAGGGTTCAGGGTGAGCACATTCCTCTTAGACTGAAGGGTATTGCTGGTAGAAGTAGGGAACCGTAGATGACTCAGGATTTGAGGCCATGGTCAAAAGGAAGAAGGACGCATATGACATGCATAGGCAGCTGGGATCAAGTGGATCCCTTGAAGAGTTTAGGGCTTATCGGAGTAGAGTTAAGAGAAAAATCAGGAGGGCAAAAAAGGGACATGAGGTTGTCTTGGCAGATAAGGCAAAGGAAAATCCAAAGAGCTTTTACAGATACATAAAAGGCAAAAGAGTGACTAGGGAGAGGGTAGGGCCTCTATGTGCAGATCCACAAGGGATGGGAGAGGTCCCAAATGAATATCTCTCGTCAGTATTTACTGTTGAGAAAGGCACGAATGTTAGTGAAATTGCGGAAATAAAAAGTGATGTCTTGAGGAGTGTACATATTACAGAGAAGGAGGTGCTGGAGGTATTAAAGCGCATCAAGATAGATAAATCCCCGGGACCTGATGAAATGTATCCCAGGACGTTGTGGGAGGCTAAGGATGAAATTGCCACTCCCTAGCTGAGATATTTGAATCATCGACAGCCACAGGAGAGGTGCTTGAAGATTGGAGGGTAATGTTGTGCCCTTGCTTAATAAGGACTGTAGGGATAAGCCTGGGAACTACAGACTGAGCCTTACTTCTGTAGTGGGTAAATTGTTAGAAGGTATTCTGAGGGACAGGATCTACAGGCATTTAGACAGGCAAGGGCTAATTAGGGAAAGTCAGCATGGCTTTGTAAGGGGAAAGTCATGTCTCACCAATTTGATTGAGTTTTTAGAAGGGGTAACCAAGAAGGTAGATGAAGGCAGTGTGGTCGATGTTGTCTACATGGACCTTTGCAAGGTCTTTGACAAGGTACCGCATGGTAAGTTGTTGCAAAAGGTTAAATTTCATGGAACCCAGGGTAAGTTAGCCAATTGGATCCAAAATTGGCTTGGCGACCAAAACCAAAGAGTGGTTGTGGAGAGTTGTTTTTCAAACTGGAGGCCTGTGACCAGTGGTGTGCCTCAAGGATCGGTGCTGGGTCCACTGTTACTTGTGATATATATTAATGATTTGGATGAGAATGTAGGAGGCATGGTTAGTAAGTTTGCAGATGACACCAAGATTGGTGGCATAGTGGATAGTGAAGAAGGTACTGTTCTATGTTCTATATCTTGGTTTCGGACAATGCTCGGCACAACATCGAGAGCCGAAGGGCCTGTTCTGTGCTGTACTGTTCTATGTTATATAAGATTGCAACAGGATCTTGACTAATTGGGCCAGTGGGGTGATGAATGGCAGATGGAGTTTAATTTGGATAAATGTGAGGTGATGCATTTTGGTAGATCAAATCAGGGCAGGACCTATTCAGTTAATGGTAGGGAGTTGGGGACAGTTACAGAACAAAGAGATCTAGGAATACAGGTTCATAGCTCCTTGAAGGTGGAGTCGCAGGTGGACAGGTTGGTGAAGAAGGCATTCAGCATGCTAGCTTTTATTGGTCAGAATATTGAATACAGGAGTTGGGGTGTCTTGTTGAAGTTGTACAAGACATTGGTAAGACCACACATGGAATACTATGTTCAGTTCTGGTCACCCTATTATAGGAAGGTTATTGTTAAATTAGAAAGAGCGCAGAAGAGATTGACGAGGATGCTACCAGGACTTGATGGTCTGAGTTATAAGGAGAGGCTGGATAGGCTGGGACATTTTTCCCTGGAGCGTAGGAGGCTTAGGGGTGATCTTATAGAGGTCTATAAAATTAAGAGGAGCATAGATAAGGTAGATAGTGGACATCTTTTCCCAAAGGTAGAGGAGTCTAGAACTAGAGGGCATAGATTTAAGGTGAGAGGGGAGAGATACAAAAGAGACCAAGGGGAAATTTCTTCACACCGAGGGTGGTGAGCATTTGGAACGGGCTACCAGAGGCAGTGGTAGAGGCAGGTACAATTTTATCCTTTAAAAAGCAGTTGGACGGTTACATGGGCAGGATGGGTATAGAGGGATATGGGTCAAATGCGGGTAAGTGGGACTAGCTTAGTGATAGAAACTGCGCGGCATGGACAAACTGGGCCGAAGGGCCTGATTCCATGCCGTAAACATCTATGATTCATTGTCGATTGTTGTAAAAACTATCTGGTTCACTAATATATTTTAGGGAAAGAAATCTGCCATCCTTACCTGGTCTGGCCTACATATGACTCCAGATCCACAGCAAAGATTTGCCAGGACATTGGTTCCAGCATGATTCAAATATCTCAGCTAGGGAGCTTCTCTTAATGGAACAGCTCCCTCTTTCCCCAGTGTTGGTGCCAATGCCCCATGAATTCAAACCCATTTCTCCCACACCAACCTTTGAGTCACATATTTACCTTTAATCTTATTGATGCTATGACAATTAGCTGGTGGCTCAGGTAGTAATCCATTATTTTGTGGTTCTGCATTTTAATTTAGCACCTAGCTGCTTGTATTCCCCGTGTAGAACCTCAACCCTTGTTCTATCTCTATCGTTGGTACCTACATGGACCTCAACAACTTGAATTTTCCCCTCCAAGTTCCTCTGCAGCCCAAATGAGATAACTTTAACCCTGGCAACAGGTAGACAACACAACCTTAGGGACTCTCGATCCTGGCTACAGAGAAGTGTCTATTCCCCTAACTATACATCCCTGACTACATTTCTCTTTTCTGCCTCCACATGAATGACTCCCTGTACCATGGTACAATGGTCAGTATGCTCATCCTCCACACAGTCCCTGCTCTCGTCCATACAGGGAACACGAATCTCAAACCTGTTGGATAAGGACAAGGGCTGAGGCTCCTGTAGTGCTACCACTTGAATCCCTCTACCTGCCTTATCTTTGAGTACAGGTCCACAGGTCACTGAAAGGGGCAACACAGGTGGAGAGGGTAGTCAAGAAGGCATACGGCATGCTTGCCTTCATTGGCCGGGGCACTGAGTATAAAAATTGGCAAGTCATGTTGCAGCTGTATAGAACATTAGTTAGGCCACATAGTGTTCAATTCTGGTGGCCACACTACCAGAAGGATGTGGAGGCTTTAGAGAGGGTGCAGAAGAAATTTACCAGGATGTTGCCTGGTATGGAGGGCATTAGCTATGAGAAGAGGTTGAATAAACTTTGTTCTCACTGGAACGAAGGAGGTTGAGGGACGACCTGATAGAGGTCTACAAAATTATGAGGGGCATAGACAGAGTGAATGTCAGAGACTTTTTCCCAGGGTAGAGGGGTCAATTACGAGGGGGCATAGGTTTAAGATGAGAGGGGCAAGGTTTAGAGGAGATGTACGAGGTAAGTTATTTGCACAGAGGGTAGTAGGTGCGTGGAACTTGCTGCCGGAGGAGGTGGTGGAAGCAGGGACGATAGTGGCGTTTAAGGGCCATCTTGACAAATACATGAATAGGATGGGAATAAAGGGATACGGACCCCAGAAGTGTAGAAGATTTTAGTTTAGACAGGCAGCATGGTTGGCGCAGGCTTGGAGGGCCGAAGGGCCTGTTCCTGTGCTGTACTTTTCTTTGTTCTTTGTTCTTACTCATAGTCACACCCTCCTGTCCCTGACCACTGACCAAATCAAGGTACAAAGAATAATAAAGCTCAGGAACAGGTCCTTAGTGGTGCGACTGCCTCCTGAAACACAGCATCCAGATAACACCCCCCCTCCCTGATGTTTCGCAATGTCTGAAGCTCGGACTCCAGCTCATTACCTCTGAGCCGAAGTTCTCGAACCAATATATGCTATAGATGTGGTCGTTATGAACCACAAAAGGGGTCCATCAGCTCCCACATGTTGCAGCAACATCGCCTGGCCCTGCATCCATATTTTATTTAATTAGATTTTTATTTTGTTTTAATTTTACTACTGCTCTTTAGTTTTCACTCTGTAATTTTTCGTACCTAGTCTTCAATCTCAAAACAAGTCAGAAAAGATAGAAGAGAAAGATAACACCTACTAATTACTTGACTGTGATATCACACGGGCATGTTCACGCTACATTTTAGGACTGCTGTGGCTTATCTCCCAGCTCTCTGGCCTTGGCCCACTTGTATGTGAACGTAGTAAGGGAAATAAGACACAGCAATACCTCTGTCCCCCACTTCCCCAAACTTTCACACTTACCTCAACTCCCAATCTCCACTCTATGCAGCTAGCACTCCTTTCTTCTGCCTCTGCACTACATTGCACATATCACCTTTCAAGCATTCAGGTCTTCTAATGGTACCTATGCAGATTGTTATTCGAATCTATAGAATCTTTACAGTGCTGAAGGAGGCCATTTGGCCCATCGGGTTTGCACTGACCCTCTGAAAGAGCACCCTACACTGGCCCACTCCCCTTCCCTTTCCCAATAACCCCACATAACCTGAACATCCCTGGACACTGAGGGGCAATTGATCATGGCCACTCCACCTAACCTGCACATCATTGGACTGTGGGAGGAAACCGGAGCACCTGGAGGAAACCCACGCAGACACGGGGAGAACGTGTGAACTCCACACAGACAGCTACCCGAGGCCAGAATTGAACCTGGGCCCCTGGCACTGTGAGGCAGCAGTACTAATCACTGTGCCACCATGGCAGTTGGTCATCTGGTGTCTCCTGGTTCCTGGGGTGATTATGCCTCTCCGAGGAATGCCATTGTTGCAAGTGTTGCTGCTGATCTGTTGCATTTGGTGGAAAACAGTTGGCCCCCTGGGACTGATCGTTTTTTTAATTGGCAAAATGAACTTTTCTTCATCAGGTGCCTGCTGTGAAGCAGCAACTTGTCCAGTTTTGTATATGTCTGTGGTTGTGACAATATATCTGGTTGTTTACTTTCACTCTGTACAATCGACGTGACAATTGCTTTATATGTATTCCAAGACTTTCGTTGAGTGCATTGAATATTTTCATCCTGAGTGGCCCTCCAACTCTCAATGCTGTCCATTAATTTGGGTGCTTTATCCAAGTGAAATTTGGCTTCTGTCATTTCACTTTGATGTTCACATTCACTCGTATTACTACTTCTGGCTTCAGTAGTTTTTTAGCTGTTGGAAAAGTAGTTTGGGTGCAGTGTGACATGAGTCACTAAACTGGACTACTTTCCATGACTTCATTCTACATATCTGTGTTGGACCTGCACAATTTCTTTGAAGATCTCTTTGGCAATTTCCAACGCTGTCTCAGCCTTTTCATTTGACTGGGGATAGTGTGGAGATGATGCTGAAATTTCCAATCATTCATTAAGTGTCTGAATTCTTCACTTGTGAACTGAGAGCCATTGTCAGTAAGCACAATATAAGAAATACTATGACTGAAGTGTGCTTTCAGGCTTTGAATGATCTCACTGGCAATCATTTAAAATTTTATTTTATTTTATTACAAACGTAGAGAAGAAGTTATAACACAGAAACAATTCGGGAAACAAGCTTCCCACCAAACAACTATGCATTTTGTACAAATTTCTCCCCTTTTTCACCCTCACCCACCCTCCTCCTCCTCACCAGCCGCGACAAACAACTCCTCAAATACAGTCATGAATATCCCCCACCTCGCCTCAAACCCCTCCACTGAACCCTTTAACTCGTATTTGATCTTTTCCAGCTGAAGAAAGTCATATATGTCCCCCAGCCAGGCCGCTATCTCCGGTGGCGTGGTGGACCGCCACTCCAATAAAATTTGTTGCCTGGCAATCAGAGAGGCAAAGGACAAAACATCGGCCTTCCTGCCCTCCATCAGCTCGGGCTTCTCTGATACCCCAAATATCAGCACCAAAGGGTCCGGCCTAACCTCCTCCCCCACTATCTTTGCTCGCGTCGTAAACACTCCCGCCCAGAATCTCTCCAACTTTCGCAGCCCCAGAACATATGTGCGTGATTCTCTGGTCCTTGCCCACACCTCTGCCACCCCCTGAAAGAACCCACTCATTCTTGCCCGAGTCATATGTACCCTGTGTACGACCTTGAACTGTATCAGGCTCATCCTTGCGCACGAGGAGGTCGCATTTACCCTTCGTAGTGCCCCACTCCATACTCCCATGTTTTTCTCCCTTCCCAAATCTCCTTCCCATTTCCCCTTAATCTTCACCACCCGCTCACCTCCCTGATCTCCCAGCCTCCTGCATAAGTCTCCAATCTTACCCTCCCCTTCCACATCCAAAAGTGACAGTTGCTTCAGCAGAGTGTACCTCAGCAACCTGGGGAACGCCTTCCGAAACGTCCGCGCAAGTCCCTTACCTGCAGGTACCTAAACTCACTTCCTCTCGGGAACTCTACCCTCTCCTTCAATTCATCTATACCGGCAAACCCTTCTTCCAGATTCAAATCCCTCACCTTAACCAGCCCCACTTCTCTCCACTTCTTATACATGCCATCCATCCCCCCCGGCTCAAACCCGTGATTTTCACACAACGGCATTAACACCGACATCCCCCCTATCCTAAAGTGTCTCCTCAGCTGGTTCCAGATCTTCACCGTGGACTGCATCACTCAGGGATGCTCCCTGAGTATCTGCTCGCCGCCATTGTCAACGCTGCCATCACCATAGCCCTTTAGCTGGACCTCTCACAGGATTCCTCCTGAAATCCTAACCCATTCTACCCCCTCTCCTTCCGACCATTGCCTCACCTTCTCCATGCTCGCTGCCCAATAGTAACGAAACAGATTCGGCAACGCCAACCCTCCCTGCTGTAACAGGGTCTTCTTAACCCTTGGCACCTTCCCTGTCCATATAAAGTCCAAAATAATTGTGTCTAGTTTCCGAAAGAAGGCCTTTGGTATAAAGATCCGGAGTGTCTGGAAAATTAACAGGAACCTCGGCAGAATGTTTATCTTCACTACTTGGATCTCCCCGTCAAAGTCAATGACATGTCATACACAGCTGTCCTGCCGCCCTCCCCGTTGTCAGCCTATCAAATTGCCCCTGTAATTTTTTCCTCCTCGCCAATCCCTCTGTGATGGGCATCCTCAAGTACTCCCTATCTACCATCACTATCTCGTTCATGTTCCTCCTGTCGTGTTGGGTGTTCTGATGCACAAATGATCCAACATGGCTGTAGATGGTACAACTCTGTTTTATTGTCTAATCAACGGTAACAACTAATTACTGGCTTGGGTACGTGCTTCACCAGCTAACCTGTGGACCCAGCCCTATCACTATCTTAGTGAGGCACTCAGCACATGGTCTATGTCTGAGTGGCACGCTGTGAGCTCTGTGCTCTGAGCTATCTCCTGGTAGAATGAGCGGGAACTGTGGTGTTCCCTGTTTTATAGTGCGTGTGCTCTCACTGGTGATTGGCTGAGACGTTATGTGTGTGCTGGTTGGTCCAACTGCCTGTCCATCAGTGTGTGTGTGATTGCACCATGATATGCTGATCTGGATATCCTGACACCTCCCTCCTTTTCCTACCCGCATGAGCCTTGACCGAGATAACCTCCCCTTGGACCAACACTATTACTGCTTTCCAAAACGTGGCCGCCGAACCTCCCCGTTTTGGTTCAATTCTACATAATCTTTAATCACAGCCCACACTTTGTCACAAAACTCACTATCTGCCAACACCCCGAATCGAGCCTCAACCCTGGCCTCTGCTCCCGTCCCAATCTAAGCCAAATCTCCAGCCAATGGGACGCATGGTCGGAGATTACTCGGCCCTCTCCATTCCAAAATCTCCCTGCTCACCACAAAAACATTATTCTGGAATACACCCTGTAAACATGCGAAGAAAAGAAATACTCCCTTCCCTCTAAGTTCTTGAAGCACCACGGGTCCACCATACCCATCTTTTCCATAAACACACCCAACTCCTTTGCCATTCGTATCCTACCCATTGACCTGGGGCTCGACCTATCCACCCTGGGCTCTAGGACACAGTTAAAATCTCCTCCCATAATCAACTAGAGTGTGGCCAAGTCCGGGATTGCTGCCAGCAACCCCCTCATAAAACCTACATCATCCCAAATCGGTGTATACACATTCACCAACACCACCGCCGTCCCTTCTAATATCCCACTCACGATCACATATCTCCCAACCCGGGTCCCCCCACTCCCTTAGCGCTCAGAAACCTCATTTTCCTACTCTTCAAAATGCCACTCCCGCGACTTTGAATCAAGCCCCGAATGGAAAACCTGACCCACCCACCCCTTCCTTAGCCCAATCTGGTCCTTCCCGCAGAGGTGCGTCGCTTGCAGAAAGACCACCTCCGCTTTCAAGGTCCTGAAGTGCGCAACAACCCGAGATCTTTTAATCAGTCCATTGAGCCCTCGCACGTTCTACGTTATCAGTCTTACCGGGACCTTACGCCTCCATTTCTCTCTACTGCCCGCCATCCTCCCCTTTCGGCTCTAGCCCCGTTAATTTCACCGTGTACCTGGCCCATCCAAGATGGCTCCATTCTCCGCCCCGATCCTGTTTCTCCTCCCACCTCGCCTCGTCGCGTCACCCTCCCCATCCCCTCCATTCCCCCTCCCCCCCCACAGCCACCTCTCGCGGCCTTCTCTCCCACCTCACTTCCATTCACCAACATTACTTGCCAGAGTGGCAGCCGCTGCCCAAAGGCTTCTCCCACCGACCTTCCCCCACTCCTGCCCTCAACTCTATGCTCAGTGAAGAAGGCTTCCTGCTGACCCTCCCCCAAGCAAAGACTCATCTTGAATCACAGGTCACCTTCCCCAAGAACAAACAAACAGAGAAACAAAAACACAGAGAGCCCAGGCAGCAGGAAGGGGGATGGGGACGGCCATCCCCGTGTAAACTTTTCACCTCTGCTACACTCTGTCAACCCAACAGTAAACAAAAAGCCAAGAAAAATCCCTCTCCGTATCGGTTGAAAAGAAAACTCCCTACCCCCACTCGACCCGTATTCCCAATTATTTCATAGTGCCAGCACCTCAGTTTCCCGAAATTGTTCAATTCAGTTCTCCCACAGTTTATGCTCCTTGATAAAATCATTGTCTGTTTCTGGGGTCTCAAAACAGTATTCCTGGCCTTCACACGTCACCCATAGTTTCGCTGGGTAGGACACCACAAACCTGATCTGCCGTCGATACAGCACCGCTTGGCTTTGTTGAACCCCACACGCCGTTTCGCCAGCTCGGAAACAATGCCCTGGTATATTTGGACCTTGTTCCTCTCCCATCCACAGTTGTGCTTCTCCCTGGCCCACTGCAAAATCTTCTCTTTCTCCACGAACTTATGGAGTCTCACGATGACCGCCCACAGTGGCTCCCCTGCCACAGGCTTCTGCCTCAAAGACCTGTGTGCTCTGTTCACTTCAGGGGCCTTATCCATCACCCCCTCCATCACCAGCCCACCAGCATCCTCAAAACATATCTCGTGGCACTTGAACCTTCCACTCCTTCAGGAAGGCTCACTATCCGCAGATTCTGCCTTCTCAAACTGTTTTCCTGCTCCTCCACCTTTCCTTACAACGTCTTGCAAAGGTCTCTTATGAGCCCCACCTCCGCCTCCAATTTCACCACCGCCACCCGACCGCTGTGATCCAACATCACCCTCTCAATCCCTATGATCTGCAACCCTGCGCCTCCAAGCATTTCTCCACCCTCTCCATTGAGCCCTTCAGGGGTACCACAGCCCCTTCAATGGCCTTCGAGCGATCCTCCTGCATCTCCTTCCTCTGCTAGCCGAATTCTTCCTTGATGAAGGCCATCAGCTGTTCCAGCTGGGACTTTCCGACTTGCACAAGCCCTTCCCCCTCAGCCATCCTTCCACTGGCTGCTGCACCAGAGGTCCCTTCCAATTCCTTGGCCAGGTCTTTCGCCTTCTTCCGCCGGGTTTGGTAACCAGCGGACATACCACTCCCAGGGGGAACTACTTCTCCGACCTTCAACTACACCTTTCTGTCGAGGCTGCACCAAATTTAAAAAGAGCTACCGCACCCAATTTAAAAAGAGCTCTTTTCTATGCCTTCAAGCAGGAGCTGCCCTTTGTGCGACCACTCACACCATGGCTGTCACTGGAAGTCCCTCACTGGCAATCATTGACTAACTCCCAGTAATCTGAATAATAGTCAACAGTTAGTCAGTTCCAAACGAAGTAAAGCGATCTACTCCAACCTTCATCTATGGTATGTTTTAGATGTCATTAGTGGCTCTTTAGTTTGCTTAGCTTGATGATCATTGCAAACATTGGACTGGCTGATGTGGTCCTTATTCTCTTGCTCATGTTGGCACCATCTCTCTTGCATTTCTCAGATTATACTCGATTTCTTGATGGATTTCAAGGATGTTCTTCTCATCTCCTGAGGAATGATGACTCTAGTTTCTTTTAAAAAATGCCATCTTGGGCAATCACTTCATTTACGTATGCCCAATATGACCTTATAGCAACAGGTGTCCTTGTTGGTTTCAGGCCATTCTTTCATCGTTATTTCCTGTAGCAGCTAAAGAGTTGTATCTCATTGCGTAGTTTGCTAATGTGAGCAAGGTGCTTTATGCTGGATTCACTGTCTCTGTTCGTCAATGACCTCCAGAGCATATCAAGCCACTGCTTTTCATTGAATCCAGAACATTTCACACTCTGGGGCTGCACTGTAGCATAGTGGTTAACACTGCTGCCTCACAGTGCCAGGGACCCAGGTTCAATTCCGGCTTGCGTAACTGTCTGTATATAGTTTGCACGTTCTCCCCGTGTGTTTCTTCCGGGTGCTCCGGTTTCCTAAGCAAGTTAGGTGCATTGGCCATGCTAGATTGCCCCTTAGTGTCCAATCATGTGTAGGTTAGGTGAAATTGCGGGGATAGGGTGGGGGAGTGGGCCTGGATAATGTGCTCTTTTGGACGGTCAGTGCAGATTCAATTGGCCAAATTGTCTCCTTCAGCACTGTAGGGGTTCTATCACTAGCGTCATCAACTTCCTTCAAAGGGAGTGTGGCTCTCTACAGCATGTCAGCAATGGTATCTGCTTTCCTCTCTTGTACTTCCCTTCCAAATCATATCTCTGCAAATGACGTAACATTCTTTGCAGATGCTTTCCTACAGATAAAAGCAGTTTGAGAAAGTTTTGAAGTGACTTGTGGTCACACTCAACTGTAACTTTGTCTGTCCCAAACAGGTACCAATTAAAATGCTTCCATGCAAAACCAGTAGCCAGCCACTCTTTCTCAATCTTGGCTTGTAATGAAGTATGAACTGAGTGGCTCAGCGGAGAGTTTCGAGACATTGTAGGGGCTGTCCGTGGCCATGTTCAAGGAGCTGTTTATCGGGGTTGGGGGGTGGGGGGGGGGGGGGGGGGGGGTTGGGGGGGGGGTTGGGGGGGGGGTTGGGGGGCGGGGGGTGAAATGAGAAAAGACTTGCACAAACTGTAAAACTTTGAGATGTTTGTTTGGTAACTGTTTGAATAAGTTTGGAATAATATACATTTTAATAAAAAGTTCTGTAATAAAGATTCAAATAAAACTGCCTGGTTAATTTCTTTAATTAAAACCCCATCATATATTTTCCAGATGCCTTTTATTATACCGCACAATATCTCACCTATGGTGCTGGCTTCTATAGATATAGTACTTGTGCTTAATATGAACAGTGATGGGTGAGGCTGATATTATCCATCTTGAAGTGACATTACATGTAATGTATTACTATCAACTAAGTTTACAATGAGGTGTATGGTTTGCTTTATAACACTCTATTGTTCATGTAATAAATGTGGAAGCTTGCATTTCAGATATTCAAGAAGACACCTTTTCCTCTCGAAGTTGCCATAAGTGATGCAAATGAGGGAAACATATTAGCAGCACGCTTAAAGCAGAATACATGGTACAAAAAGTTATAAATCACTCTACAGCTTTGTTACAGAAAATTATTTTAAAGATGGGCTTGAAAATTATGATGATAGAATACCATGAGTATATATGCACTGAATGATAAAGAAGTCGATAATTTATATAAAAGGAAACTGCGTACAGGAATAGCCAGACAATGGATTGCATAAATAAAACATAATTCATATCATTCCAATGATGCTTGTCAATATCCTGGCAGAATCAGTCTTTAGGCGGAGCATATTGTGACATCGAATTAAAGGTAAACAATTAAAAGCTAATTGGAGGTAGACGTAAAATTAACATCAATTACCACTGGTACTAAAAAGTAATTTTCTTTAATGGAAGACATGTTCCATCCCAACTGAGATCCGCTAACTCAGCACAAAAGAGGATTGAAACCTGAATGCTGCACCAAGTGATGTCTTAATCTACTTAGCCACTGGGAGACTTTTTAATTAATTTTTGAATTCTGATTTGTATGCAGACAAAGTAAGGAAGCACGTGAGCAGAGTGGAGTATTGAATGGATTATTGTCCTTTTGATTTGGATGTACAAATGATACCACAACCTTCAAAGGCTTTAATGCAAGTGCTGCTATCAGGTGCTTGAGTGATTTCAAAAAGCATTTTCCTAATCATGTTAGCTTCCTAATTATTTTATGTTATAGTTTAATGCTCAAGACTTATATTTTTCCTCTGAGTAATCATGGAAGCCTGCACTTATTGATTATGCAGGAAACATGAAAAAGAATGAAAACACTACGTTCACGTTAGTGCTAATATTTTACAATGATTTTGTTCTACAATTTAATTTTAAAATTGAGCCTGTTGATTAGGCATACTTTATAGACTGCAATAATATGTGGTGTGTGGCTGATCACTCAAGGAGTCTGGGTTGCTGTGGCAATATTCACTTTTACATGCATTTTGTAGTCAGGAGTTAAGGATGGTAAGGGTAGTGTCTCCAACTTACTTTCTATCACAAAGCCAACCAGCAATCTCTCCCACTCTTACCACTTGCCATTGGCGTGGGTTGGGAAGATTTGCAAGTTGGTAATAAACCTGTTTGGCCAAGTTAACAAAGCTCTTTCCTTGGCCATCAAATCCCGGGGAAAGATCTGAAGCAATGGCTTCTGAACCTGAGGCAGGGACGCAAGTATTATGAACCCAAGTAAAAAGTGACATTTTGTCCTAAATGTTTGTTGTGGCTTGTGGATGGAATGAACTGGTGACAAAGCAAAGCATTTCTGAGCACTGACATTAAAGAGACCGACATGTACCATTTTCAGTTGTGCTTATCTTAACCGATGTATCTCAGCTGCAGAATTTATGAGGTAATGAAGGGCTATCAGCTACTGAATAGCTTAGGCAGACACAGGCACTGGTTTGTCCAGGAAACACTGCATCTCCAGTGCTCTTAGCTGTCATACTATACAGGGAAGCACTAATTGAAAATAAATCTGTTTACCCAATTGATTTTGCTGTTTCCAGCAGACCATGTACAATAATGTAACAGTGTGGACTCGCACTAATTTGTAACAGTAAAGGATTACGCCAGGTAACTGAAACACACAAAAAGTTTAAATTATGAAGTTTTGCTCTACCATTTGGATGTCCCTAAATTTAAATAATTTCAAATGGATTTGTATGGCTTGTTTTGTTTTAATGGACGCGATTTAATGGAAACATTTCTAAGAGTAATTTTGGGAGCGATTGGCAGGGTGTTTCTCGACGGCTGGTTTGGCGAGATCATCGGCAAATGGCACTTTGTGACAAGCTTCTCGCCATGACCGGCTGTCTCGCCGTCTGATTTTCCAGACTTGCGCCTGAGCGTCTCACCACTAACAAGGGAGAGCAGCTGCTTTTAAAGGCTGCCTCACCACTCACTCCCAGTCAACACACAAGCATTGTAGCGCAGAGACCTGCTCCTTGCTTTTGGGATGCCGACCTGGCCAGGTTTCTCGACACCATTAATGCAAGTAAGAACATGCTGTTCCCTGTGGGGGTGGGGGAAGGGGTTGGAAGATGAGCAGCAGGGTCACCAATACCGCCTGGGAGGTAGTGATCGTGGCTGTCAGTGCAGGCAACATGACAAGAGGACTTCCGTACAATGTTGGAAGAGGGCCAACGACCACCACCGAGCTGCAAGGATAAGTTACCACCTCTCTCCTGCCATCAGTTCTGCTTGCCACCCCTCAAATTCCAGACCCTCCCCACAAATCACTGGCTGGCTCATCGCACCCTCCCCACATCCAATCTTCGAGCTTACTCCTCAGAACCCACTGGAACTCACCAGGTACGGTGCCCACATATGCCACCTGCTCTAGACCCCCTGACCCATCAAGCATGTGGCTCAAAATGCCCTCTCTTTGTCCCCGCAGGAGAAGATAGCCCATAATAAGCAGGAAAGGGCTATGATGGGGGGAGGGGGGGGGGGGGGGGGCAGAGTACCAAAGATTCGAGTCCTCACCCCGAACGAGAAAGGGGCCCTGGAAATTGCAGGGTTGACTGAGGAGAGAGCAGTCACCGACAACGAGACTGGTCTGCACCACAGAGGTGAGGATCCACTGCCCCTTCACCCAGAGCATGGCCCAGTCACTGAGGACCATCACTGAGGGCGTTGACACCATGTTGCAGTCAATGGGGAGCCACCAGGACTGGCAGAGCCAGATGACGCAGAGGCCTGTGGAGCTCACTCCAACTGCCTCTTTTTCCTATGGAGACCCCCAGGGCTCTATGGGCGCCATCAGAGAGGAGGAAGTGCTGGGGCGTTTCACCAAGGAGATTAAGGCGGTCTCCAGTTCTTCCAAATCCCCTCCTCCTGACACCGGTATATCTCATGGGCCGCAGGCAGAACAGGGTGGCACATCAGTGCCAATAACACCGGTAAGTCAGCTAGAGCCCCCCGGCCTTCGGCCATCCAGAGGACGTTCATTCAGGGCATCAAAGGCTACAGGGTACAGAAAGTAGCAAGCTGTGCCCACCTCTGATGTGCATCCTTGGGGCACACCTAGACAAAGCAGTAGACCATGAAAGAGAGAGGATCACTGTTAGTGGGGGAGGTGCACTATCTGTAGCGAGGGGAAATGGAAATGTCAAATGTTCACAATTAAAACACATGATACACATGAAGCACCTGTCACGTTAATCTTTACAGGGGGTCAGCCTGTAGTGATCTGCATAGTATTTGCTTTAATTGGAAGACTACAAGTGTTAATCAACATCGAGTTAAAGATCATCCTGGCAAGAAGCAAATGTGTAGCAGATATTGCACAAAGTGATATAACATGGTACCAGGAAATTGACTTCAAGAAAGATTACTAGATAGATTAGATAAGAATTAGAAAGAAAAAAAGAAAATTTGTACCGACTATTCGACTTTGGAAGGCTTCGCAGCATTTGGATCCCTCAAAAAACAATCGACTCGATGGACTACGTTAAAGCTCCACGTCAACTGAAAGCTACCGGTAATCTTAACCTCAAATTGGAAACTTTTCAAACAGCAATTCCAAATCTTTCTACGTACAGTTGGAGGATAGTGATGAGGATAGTGAGAAAAAGCGTCATAGTCGAAGGGTTGGTGGGAATCTATTTAAATATGTCCAAGCATTGCCAAAGTTTGACGAGAAGGAAGTGGAAGCCTTTTCCATTTCATTTGAGAAGGTAGCTAAACAAATGAAATGGCCACAGGACATGTGGGTATTACTGATTCAAACAAAGCTGGTAGGTAGAGCTAGTGAAGTGTTTGCATCACTACCGGAAGAGGTATCTGGAACGTATGAGGTGGTGAAGAAATCCATCTTAAGTGCGTATGAGCTAGTGCCTGAAGCTCACAGACAAAGGTTTAGAAATTTAAGGAACGAATTTGGTCAAACATACATGGAGTTTGAAAGGCTCAAACAGAGTAATTTTGATAGGTGGATAAGGGCTTTGAAAATAGACTAAACGTATGAAGCTCTGAGAGAAATTATACTTTTGGAGGAGTTTAAAAGTTCAATTCCTGATGTAGTGAGAACTCATGTGGAAGAACAGAGGGTTAAAACTGCGAGATTAGCAGCGGAAATGGCAGATGATTATGAATTAGTTCATAAATCAAAGATTGGTTTCCGACATCAGTTTCAGCCTGTGAAGGATAGAAACTGGGGACATGAGAAATATTCAAGTGGTAAAGGTAAAGGTGATCTGATGGGAGACAATAAAGAGAGTGTACCTCAGATTAAAAAAGAAATCCAGGAGGGTGGAAAAGAAATGAAAAGTTTCAAATGTTTTCACTGTAATAAACTAGGCCATGTAAAGTCACAATGTTGGGGGTTGAAGAAAAGCACTGGAAAGGCTGATGTGGTAAAACAGGATAAGACAGTGGGATTTGTTAGAGTGGTAAAGGAAAGCCCAAGGGAAGCGAAGGAGGTGCAAACGTTTGTACAGCCTGTTCAAGAAGTAATTGTTAAGAAGGTGCCAGATGTCTTTAAAGAATTTACTTTTGTGGGTAAAGTTTACTCATGTGTATCAGGAGAAGCAGGTAAAGAAGTCACAATTTTAAGAGATACAGGGGCTAGTCAATCTTTAATGGTAAGAGATGAGGAATTATGTTGTTTGGGAAGAATGTTGCCAGAAAAGGTGGTGATATGTGGAATTCAGGGTGAAAGGAGTAGCGTTCCATTATATAAGGTAAGGTTGGAAAGTCCAGTGAAGAGTGGTGAAGTGGTAGTAGGAGTAATAGATAAACTATCTTGTCCAGGAATACAGTTTATCTTGGGTAATGATATAGCTGGATCGCAGGTGGGAGTGATGCCTACTGTGGTTGATAAGCCAGTGGAAAATCAGTCAACTGAAGTGTTGAAGGACGAATATCCTGGGATTTTTCCAAATTATGTAGTAACAAGGTCACAAAGTCACAGGTTAAGACAAGAGGAGATATCAAAGAGTGAAGATGAGATGGAAGTGGAATTATCAGAAACGATTTTTGATAAGATGGTTGAAAAAGAAGAACCAGTGGAGGATGAGGCGGATATTTTTAGTTCAGGAAAATTGGCAGAGTTACAACAGAAAGATGTAGAAATAAAACGGATATATCAGAAAGCATATATGGAAGAGGAATCTGAGAGTATACCAGAGCGTTATTACCGTAAAAGTGATGTCTTGATGAGAAAATGGAGACCTGTACATATGCAGGCGGATGAAAAGTGTGCAGAGGTTCATCAAGTAGTATTGCCGGTAGGGTATAGAAAGGAGGTGTTGCGAGTTGCACATGAGGTACCAGTGGGAGGTCATTTGGGAATAAGGAAAACTCAAGCTAAAATCCAG
Source organism: Scyliorhinus torazame (assembly GCF_047496885.1). Classification (NCBI taxonomy): domain Eukaryota; kingdom Metazoa; phylum Chordata; class Chondrichthyes; order Carcharhiniformes; family Scyliorhinidae; genus Scyliorhinus; species Scyliorhinus torazame. The sequence goes on along the minus strand of NC_092712.1, from coordinate 203,497,977 downwards.
AAACATTTTTATTGGCCTGGACTACATAAAGATGTAATTAAATTTTGTCAATCATGTCACACATGTCAAGTGATAGGGAAACCTTAAGCAGTGATGAAACCAGCGCCCTTAATACCCATTCCAGCATTTGAGGAACCTTTTACAAGTATCCTAACTGATTGTGTAGGACCGCTTCCTAAAACAAAAAGTGGGAATCAATATCTTTTGACTATAATGGATGTGTCTATTAGGTTTCTAGTGGCCATTCCAGTACGTAATATTACAGCTAAAAGGATTGTGGAGGAGTTACTTCAATTCTTTACTCAATATGGACTACCCACAGAAATTCAATCGGATCAAGGATTGAATTTTACTTCAAAGTTATTCAAAGAAGTTATGGATAGCTCAGGAATAAAACAATTTAAATCAACTGCATACCATCCAGAATCGCAGGGAGCGTTAGAAAGATGGCATCAGACATTAAAGACAATGTTGAGGGCGTATTGTTACGATTATCCAGAGGATTGGGTTAAAGGAATCCCATTCGTATTGTTTGCAATTAGGGATGCACCTAATGAGTCTACCAAATTAGGTCCTTTTGAACTAATTTTTGGTCATGAGGTAAGAGGACCACTTAAATTGATTAAGAAAAAATTGGTGGGTGAGAAATCGGAAATTGCACTATTGGATTACGTGTCAAATTTTAGGGAACGATTAAATAGAGCAGGTGAATTGGCTAGACAACATTTGAAAGTTGCATAAAATGTGATGAAACGGGTAGCGGACAAGAAATCCAAAGTTCGTAGTTTTGCCAGTGGCGATAAAGTTTTAGTGTTGTTACCAGTGGTAGGGGAGCCTTTAAAAGCTAGGTTTTGTGGATGGTATCAGATTGAAAGGAAATTAAGTGAGGTGAATATGTGGTAAAAACACCAGATAGAAGGTAGACTAACCGAGTGTGTCATGTGAATATGCTTAAAAGGTACTTTGAAAGGGAAGGAGAGAAAAGGAGGTTTGAATGATTCTAACTCAAAGTGACGAACCATATCCAGATGACTGTGAATTTGACATACCTCAAATTAAATTGGAAAATGAGGATGCTCTTAAAATTGGGCTGAATTGTTAAGTTACCTTCCAGAGGAAAAACAAACTGACCTGAAAGAGTTATTGATATCACATGGGCAAGTTTGTAGAGATAAATTGGGAAGTACTAAAATGGCTATACATGATGTTGATGTGGGAAATGCTGTTCCGATCAAACAACATCCATAAAGACTTAATCCTTTAAAATTGGCACATGTTAACAAAGAGTTTGAGAGTATGCTTAAAAATGGCATAATTGAAGTGGATTGCAGCCAATGGAGCTCACCCATAGTGATGGTACCTAAACCAGACGGAACCCAACGGTTGTGTGTGGACTATCGAAAGGTGAATGCAGTTACAAGAACGGACTCTTATCCTATCACACGTTTGAAGGATTTCATTGAGAAATTGGGACAATCTGCTTGTATTTACAACTTCCAGACATGGAAAGAACATTTAAAACATCGTATGGAGTTCGTGGATCGACTTCAGGCGGCGGGTTTGGTGATGAACCTAGCCGAAAGTGAATTTGGAGAAGACCGAATCACTTTCTTTGCGGAGTTTCCGATACCCTCAAGACGAAGGGAAATAATGCGATCTCTTAGCATGAATGAATTTGATTGAACCTTTGTGCAAAAGATTTGTAGCATGGTTGCTCCACTGATGGACTTGCTAAAGAAAATTTCAATGGACAGCGGACTTTCAACAGGCATTTGACTGCCTGAAAGCTGTGTTAACCAATGTTCTTGTATTGGAGAATTGCAAGGGGCTCTGTGGTCAGATTGAACTACAGTATATGATTCTAAAGAGAAATGCCGAGGAGTAGAGGAATGGATGGATCTTGCAGAGACTTTGTTCAAAGAGACTGTCAATCGAGAAGGATTTTGGTTAGAGGAAGAAGAACGGGAAAGATGGACTTTTTTATTATGCCTGTTTGGGTGTGTTTTTTTTGGGTGTAACGAAAAAGTATTTTTACTGTGTGCATTTCTTAGTGGACGGTGCAAAAGTGAAAATGAAACCATCTTGAAGTTGATGGTTTATTTATTTTTCTTGGGGGGAGGTGCCATGTGAGAGTGCCTTTAAGAAATGGATGTTTAAGCAATGTACCTTTAAGAAATGCAGTGATGTCAGAGAGTGGGTGGAGCTGAGCTCAGTTCGGCCATTTTGAGGTTAGTTCTGAGTTTTTAGTTTGAGTTTGAGAAAAGGAGCTTGGGTGTGTGTCTGTGTTTGCAGTGAGCTGGATCTGCTGTGATTTCTGCCATGAAAGACTATCTCTGGATCATTTGGGTGATTTAAACTCATAATAGTAAAGCCTTTGCCTGATGTGTTTCTGTTTAAAGGTGTTAAGTCTCATGGATGTTGAAAGGAATAACTGAAGGATTATTTAGTGTTGTAATTTTTTGGGGGGGTTATCTTTGAAGTAAGGGGTGTTAAGAGATCCAATGTTTATTTCAGAGGTTAAGTTTAGTTCATGGAATAAACATTGTTTTGTGTTTAAAAACCCATGTGTCCATAATTGTAATATCACACCTGGGGAACAAGCTGTGTGGTCGGAAAAGCAACAATACATTAAAGGGGAGGTTGGTTGAACTCCATGATACATTTTGGGGTTCTGAAAACACCTCTCCCATAACAGTGTTAAAAAACCATCTGGAGATCTTCGAATCTGCTTGGATCCGAAGGGTTTAAGCAAAAATATTTGTAGGGCACACTATCCCATCACTAAGCGTGGAGAAATCTCATGCGAGATGGCGAATGCTCGTATCTTCACAAAACCCGATACTTCGCAGGGATTCTGGCAGTTGCAGCTTGACGACTCAAGCACATTGTTGCGCACATTCAATACTCCATTTGGATGCTTCTGCTTTAACTGCATGCCTTTTGGAATAATCTCCGCTTTAGAGATTTTCCATCGGATAATGGAGCAGATAACTGAGGGTATCGATGGTGTAAGGGTCTACCATTCTCCACGCTCTTGGGGTTTCTGGGCATAGGGCTTCTGGGGTGTCCCCTGTAATCTGTCATTTAATACTATGCGGTGGAGCTTCACCAACTTAGGATCTCGTTGAGCCCACGTGTGAAAGTGAACAGCCATCATCGGCAGAGAATCATAAAATTCAGGGTCGCCACAACTTCATCCACCATTGCTGGGGTCGGGGACTCATGGGCAGCAGAAGATCATTAAGGGCATCAGCGTGGGCTGTGTAACTGGACGGTGTTGAAAGGAGTACTCATATGCAGCAAGCAAAAGTGCCCAACGCTCAACCCCAGCCGGTGCAATGGGAGGAATCCCCTTGTCCTATTTAAAGAGGCCCAGCAGAGGCTTGTCATAGATTATCATAGAATTTACAGTGCAGAAGGAGGCCATTCAGCCCGTCGAGTCTGCACCGGCTCTTGGAAAGAGCACCCTACCCAAGGTCAACACCTCCACCCTATCCCCATAACCCAGTAACCCCACTGAACCAACACTAAGGGCAATTTTGGACACTAAGGGCAATTTATCATGGCCAATCCACCTAACCTGCACATCTTTGGACTGTGGGAGGAAACCGGAGCACCCGGAGGAAACCCACGCACACACGGGGAGGATGTGTAGACTCCGCACAGACAGTGACCCAAGCCGGAATCGAACCTGGGACCCTGGAGCTGTGAAGCAATTGTGCTATCCACAATGGTCATAATGGACAAATGCCACCTGAAGACATACTAATGGAACATCCTGGCACCGAATGTCACCGTCAAGCCTTCCTTCTCTATTTTGGCATAGCATCATTCCGCATTTGCCAGAGCCCTCGAAGCATCTGCCCCAATGCCATTGGGGGGTTGGTGGTGGTGGTGGTGGTGGGGGGGGGGGCGGGGGGGAATCACATGTTCGGATTAGTATTCAAACTGGGTCATAATGGCTGAGGAATTGCAAGGATGATAGGTGCTTCTTCACCCCAGCGAATGCTTCTTTCTGTAAAGCACCTCAAACACCATTTGGTCCTTCTTAAGGAGTATGTGGAGGGGTGTCAACAGGATGGCCAAATTTGGGATGAATTTCCCATAATAATTTACCTGGCCCAAGGAAGGACCTGAGTTAAGTGGTGTTCCTTTGAGCTTTTTTTTATTCGTTCATAGGGATGTGGGCATCACTGGCTGGGCCGGCATTTATTGCTCATCCACATTGCTGTGGATCTGCAGTCACGTGTAGGCCAGACCAAATAAGGACGACAGATTTTCTTCCCTAAAGGACATTAGTGAACCAGATGGGTTTTTACGAATGGGTTCATGGTCATCTTTAGACTTTTAATTCCAGATGTTATTTTTATTGAATTCAAATTTCACCATCTGCCATGGTGGGATTCAAACCCAGGTCCCCAGAGCAAGACTCTGGGTCTCTGAATTACTAGTCCAGTGACAATACCTCTACTCCACTGCTCCTTTTATGGTCTGAACTTTCTCCTCCACAAGGTGTAGGCCATCTCTGTCCATCCTTTACCCCAAGGACGTTACCATCTGTGCTCTGAACACGCATTTGTTCATCTTCAGTCGGGCGCCAACCTGGGAGAATGGTATGAGCACTCCTCCAGGTTTTCCATGTGCTCCTTATCGGTGGCACCCATGATGAGCACATCAACTAAGTATACAGCTACTTTTGGTAGCCCTTGAAGAATACCTTCCATTACTCTTTGGAAGATTGCTGGAGCTGATGACACCCCGAATGGGAGGCAAGTATACTCAGGTTACTCTCTGTGATTGTTTATAGTTGCGAATTTCCTGGATACGGGATCCAGTTCCACTTGCAAATAGTCATGGTTCACACTGAGCTTTGTAAAGGAACACCTTCCAGCCAGTTTCATGTATAAGTCTTCCACTCTAGGCATCGGGTAATGGTCCAGATGTGAAGCCGTATTCACCGTGAGTTTGTAATCTTAGCAGAGTCAGTCAAACTTGTCCGGTTTCATAACTGGTACTATGGGTTCGTCCCATTCTACAAACCGTACTGGGTATATGATTCCCAGATCCTTTAGGCACTGCAGCTCTGTATCAACGTTTGTGAGTAAAGTGTAGGGAACAGGTCTTACTCTGAAATATCTGTGTTGAGCCTCTGAGTCAATGTATGTGCAGGCATGGCCCCCTTCATTCTGCCCAGACCCTCCTGAAATACTTCAGGGAACTTGCCCAGAACTTCATCAAGTTTCCGGTGCCCATCCGACAAATTTGTTGCCAATCAATACAGAGGACTTGTAACCAGTCATGCTCCAACAGATTGGGCCCTGGTCCCAGCACCACGGCTAAGGGTAGCCTGACCGTTTGCTATCCGTGTGTAGCCGGGGTCAGAGTGGTCCCCACAATGCTCAACGGTTCACCTCTATAGGTTGCCAACCTGGCCTTGGTGTCTCGCAGTGTTAGTGGTAAGATCGCTGTAGACAGCCAGCGAAAGGCCTGTTGGTCCACGATGGAGACAATAGATCCCGTGTCTATCTCCATCACAGAGGATGCACGTTCACTTGCAAGTGATTCAGATCGACGCCACCTTCGGGGCTGTGACGCAGTTCAGCTGCATCATACCATCTTCTTCTTGTGGGACTACGTGCAATACGCTGGCTCATGGTGAACTCATCGGCTGCCCTGGGCAGCATTCTCTTCACCGGTTCTGGCATCCCTGAACGCCATGTGTTCCCGGCCCACACATCTGGCAATATGGTTAGCCCTCCCCTTTGTCCTTGGGGAGGTATCCCGCAGGTCTGCAGTGGCTCCTGAATACTGGGCCCGACTGCAGAATTGTGCCTTGGGCTGCCTCTTGGGAGGTGATCTGGCCATTCTGGCACTGCCCTGTGATGTTGCAGCAGTCCTATATGGAGGGCAGGTCAATATGGACCCCTGAAGTTCCTGTACCCTTTACTCCGCATTTGCGCAGGATAGTGACAACTCAGTGGCAGGGGCGGCATGATGGCGCAGTGGTTAGCACTGCTGCTAATGCCACTGAGGACCCAGGTTCGATCCCAGCCCGGGGTCACTGTCTGTGTGGAGTTTGCACATTCTCCCCGTGTCTGCATGGGTTTCACCCCCACAACCCAAAGATGTGCAGGTTAAGTGGATTGGCCATGCTAAATTGCCCCTTAATTGGAAAAAAAATAATTGGGGACTCTAAATTTAAAAAAAAATGAATGGCTGTTTCAAGTCTAACATGGGATCCGTCAACAGCTTCCTTTGTGTGGCCATCTTACTTAGTCTATAAACCAACCTTTCCCTCAGATTTTTGAGAGGGACATCCTGAACTCGCAGTGCTCCATCAGCCGCCTAAGGTGGGTCAAAAAGTCAGTTACCGAGTAACCCGCCCGGAGAGTGCAGGCTCATTATAACCCCAAAAGTCAAGGCCCCACCGGATGGCAGGAGAATCTCTTTTTTACAGTCTTCCCCCAAGATATCATTGGCCTGAAAGAAGTACCTCATACTTTCTGCATATTGGCCCCAAACTTCCAGGCCCACGTCAAGCTTACTAAACAGCAGCATTTTAAAACATATATCTTCACGTTTCTGCACGGTCGTAATCGAGGGTGGGTGGGCATTTTGAAAAGCAAGTCCGGACTCTCCTCTTTCCTTGTCGTCAGTTTAATGACCAAGGAAGCCAGCAATAGGAAGGAAATGATTTATTTTACTTTTAACAATAACCTGCCTATGGGACAACCAATATGCCAGTCCCTGCTCGTCCCGCTTTTATTCTGGGTTCTAACGAGCCCCAGCTGGGTGTGCCTCCGCCCCCTACCTGCGAGGCTCGCACTCCATGAGTCCCATGGGAAGATTGATAATGGTTTCCCCGTGAGCCTCATGGAGGTTATGACAGTTTGTGAGGAAATGTTAGGAAAATCAAAAGGGAATTTGAAAATGGCTGTATACCATCATCTCCAAACTAAAAGAAATATGTTTTTCAAAATGTAATCGGAAGATAAGAAGTAAAAAGGTAGAAAGTTAAAAGTCAGAAATATGATATGTGGTGTATTTCCTTATGAAATGTCAAAAAAAATCTGAGATTGAACACAAGCTGTGAAAAGCAACAGGTGCACTGAAATTCAATTTAGTGGAAAATAAATTAAGCCGTCACCTCAGTAACATAAGCAGCCAAACAGTATGAATGGTAAGCTGCTCTTTGGAGTGGACAAATTAATTGTATTTAATTTTTTAAAATCTATTTCTTTTTTCATCATTCTACTTTTTATTGCTTTGTGTTTTTTTAAATTAATCCTGAAAGCCCCTATATAAAACATATTTCAAATTCCCTGGCAAGAAACCAATGAGCTGTGTTTCTGGAAGAATTATGAATAAATAATCATACCACTGGGCTGCATCATAATTGAACCTAATACATTTTGTATGAATGAAACAGTTTTATTTTTGACATCGGCTGATGTATATAAATTCTCTGCTATGTGGCTTCTTCATCATGGCAATGGTGCAGACTGCATTATTATGCTGTAAAAATCAAATTTTTAACAGATAAGATTTGCTGTATTTTATGATGATGAATTGCTTTGATTATTTTGCATTGTTAATGTAATAAAATTGTGAATAAAATAAATGATTTAAGGCAGCCATATGTTATATCACATTTATATTGTTCAATTGCTGCACAATTATGTTAGGTCAGCTGCAGTTCTGGATTTGTCCTGTATACACTACAGGACAGATGCCTGTCTGACACCAAGAAAATACTGACACCAAGAAAAGCACAGCTGAGTGTGTAATAAAGCTCCCACGTGTATTTCCTCATAATTCACTTTAGCAATTTTACGATTCTGTCAGTGGCAAGTGATCCATAAAAACCTGCAATGTAAACCCTGTTGCTGTCCCCGATAGATACGCTGAAGAATAGTGGTCTAGCAGCCAGCAGGAAGATGGCAGCCATTTAATTATAATAATAGTAATCTTTACTGTCACAAGTACGCTTACATTAACACTGCAATGAAATTACCGTGAAAAGCCCCCGTCGCCACATTCATAGAATGATCATAGAATTTACAGTGCAGAAGGAGGCCATTCGGCCCATCGAGTCTGCACCGGCTCTTGGAAAGAGCACGCTACCCAAAGTCAACACCTCCACCCTATCCCCATAACCCAGTAACCCCACCCAACACTAAGGGGAATTTTGGACACTAAGGGCAATTTATCATGGCCAATCCACCTAACCTGCACATCTTTGGACTGTGGGAGGAAACCGGAGCACCCGGAGGAAACCCACGCAGACACGGGGAGGACGTGCAGACTCCGCACAGACAGTGACCCAAGCCGGAATCGAACCTGGGACCCTGGAGCTGTGAAGCAATTGTGCTATCCACAAGGCTACCGTGCTGCCCATTCTGGCGCCCGTTCGGGTACACGGAGGGAGAATTCAGAATGTCCAAATTACCTAACATCACGTCTTTCGGGACTTGTGGGGGGAAACCGGAGCACCCGGAGGAAACCCATGCAGGCACAGGGAGACCGTGCAGACTCCACCCAAGCCGGGAATCGAACCTGGAACCTGGCGCTGTGAAGCAACAGTGCTAATCATTGTGCTATCGTGCCGCCCATAATTTCATTACAGGATTAGGGTTCAGCCAACAGTTCTCATTGGTTTCAAATTAGAAGATCAAGAACTTGTTTCGCAATCTATTTTATTTGTAGAGCACTTTTTCACGCCCACAAAGAATGGACAAACTTTGATATGCAGCCAATATTGTGTCAAAAAATAGAGCAGTTAAAGTTTGCACAACAATGTATCATAAACAATAAATGAAATGAATGACCAGTTAATCTGTTTAATTGTTTGCCAGGAGACATGGAGAAGACTTTTGTCTTCATCAAACAATACCATGGGATTTTACTAATCACCTGAACAGGTGGGCAGGATCTTGGTTTAACACTTCATCTGAAGGAAGGCACGCCCACCATTACAACCTTCCCTCAGTGCGTAACTGAAGTGTCAGCCTATAGACGTGTTCAGTATTGCAGCGGGATTTGAACACACATGCTTCATAACTCAGAAAAGTATTGCTTTGATTGCTGAAAAATCTAACACACAGCCAATTAATGCAGAGAATTTAATTAATGGACTCCGTGTACTTCTCATCCGGTCAAAGCCAAGATGGATTTTCCGCAAAGCGTGCTGGCAACAGTTCACTGACCAGCTCGATGTTGCCTGCATCCCGATCAAACAGATCCTAATCAATGAGACTTGGACATGCTTCACCGAGGTCATCTTTAAAGCTTCCAAAGCAAGCATTCCACGTGGATTTCATCCAACGTACATTCCTTGGTTTGACTGTGAATGCCAAGAACTCCTCAAACAATTTAAAGAATCTGGCGATCCAGATATTGCCCAACATCTAATCAAAACTCGAGACAATGCACCCCGCACTGTCTGGCAAGCTCACTGGCAACCTGGGCTGCACTCATTCCAGCCAGAACGTTTGGAGACTGATACAGCAACCAGCTACTGGGCAGCAACTTCGAACCGGAGCTGCATCCCGCCGAGTGCAGTGGCCAGGCACCTTGTCAAAGGTGGCAGAGCTCCCACCAGAGCCAGCCATAGACGCAATCATAGAATCCCTACAGTCCATTCGGCCCATCGAGTCTGCACTGGCCCTTGGAAAGAACACCCTACTTAAGCCCATACCTCTACCCTATCCCCGCAACCCAGTGTTGCTCTCTTTATTTGGTTCTAAATGTGGCGGGCAATATGGTCACCTTCCTTAATCCTAATTATGTTTGCTTTAGAGTCGCCAAGTATCTTTTGATACCGTCACAAGGTTCAAACCCAAATACTGATCAAAGAGCCGATACACCAGTTAGTTAGTTCAAAGTCAATACTATTTATTTACATACACAGCAATATCTACTCATGCACGAAATATTACAAACTAAACTATCTCTAATGCTAAAGCCTATACTTACCTTCGGGTGCCCACTCAGTCAGAGGAACAATGGCCGTTGTTCGGATCTGAGGCTGCTGGGGTCGAAGTGGTACAAGAGAACAGCTAAGGTCGTCCGTCTGGTAGTGAGCTTTGACCTTGGACTTACTTGCTTCTGGTGTAGTTGGTGGAAGAGTCTCTCCGCTTTGAGAGCCGATTCCAAGAGAGCGATTCTCTCTTGGGGCCTTCTTATACCTGAAAGGGCTTCACGCACTTTTGGGCGGGCCTTGAACTTGGCCCCAATCAATTGGGCCGTATCTTGATCACTCGTATTGATCTTGACCAATAAAGGGGTGAGTGCCCTGATGGCTGGGCATGTCCTAGGTGGCCGTTGGCCTGGCTTTGTTTGTGCTTTCGGTTTGGGGAACTGGCGCCGTGAGGTCTGGAGCCAGATCGGTTACTTGAGTATCTCCCCTTTGTTCCTGGAAATGGGCCATCAATATGCTAATAGTTTCAGTCTCGTCTGGGAGCTGCGGTCCCAATACACGTACAGGCTCTGTGCCTGCTTGTTCTCTTAGCATTGTCTATAGTTCCCTGCAATCTTTGCAAACATCCATTTTGTATTCTGGAAGTGGCCATCCCAGATGGCTACACCAGTAACCGCACCTAACGTTTTGGACATGAAGGGACAATTTAGTTTTGCAAATCCACCTAACCTGCACATGTTTGGACTCAGTAAGAAGTCTTACAACAACAGGTTGAAGTCCCAACAGGTTTGTTTTGAATCACTAGCTTTCAGAACGCAGCTCCTTCACCAGGTGAGTGAAAAGGTGGGTTCCACAAACACATATATAGACAAAATTGTTTGAAAGCAAGTAATGGGGGTGTGGGGATGGACTTGGCAAGATGTTTGTCTCCATCAACGACGTGTTGAAGGCTGCGAAGAAGGTGTAGTTTCTCCACTCAGGGGAAGTAATGAACGATGAAGGGTGCTCTGTCGGTTGTGTCCCGTGTTTGTCTTCTGAGGAGGTCGATGCATCTTTTTGCTGTGATGCGTTGGAACTTTCGATCGATGTGTCGAGCGCCATAACCCGTTCTTACGAGGGTGTCTTTCAGCGTCTGTAGATGTCCGTTACGTTCCTCCTCGTCTGAGCAGATCCTGGGTATACGAAGGGCTTGTCCATAGGGGATGGCTTCTTTAATGTGTTTAGGGTGGAAGCTGGAGAAGTGGAGCATCGTGAGGTTATCCGTGGGCTTGAGGTAAAGCAAAGTGCTGAGGTGACCGTCCTTGATGGAGATGCGTGTGTCCAAGAATGCAACTGATTCTGGAATGTAGTCCATGGTGAGTCTGATGGTGGGATGGAACTTATTGATGTCTTTGTGTAGTTGTTTCAGTGATTCTTCGCTGTGGTTCCAAAGGAAAAAAATGTCACCGATGTATCTGGTGTATAACGTCGGTTGAAGGCCCTGTGTGGTGAGGAGGTCTAGTTCGAACTTGCGCATGAAGATGTTGGCATATTGTGGTGTGAATTTGGTCCCCATGGCTGTTAAGTGTGTCTGGATGAAGAACTTGTTGTCAAAGGTGAAGACGTTGTGATCCAGGATGAAGCAGATAAGTTGTAGAATTGCATCTGGCAGTTCTGGCCTCCACCCTGTTCAATCTGTACATAAATGACCTGCCAGGAACAGCCACAAGTTCATCTATGCAGATGACATCTGCTGTGCTTACCAAGCAAGATATTTCAAGGACGTTAACAGTGCTCTTAATGATGACCTTAGTAAACCCTCTGACTCCTGTCAAAACTGGGGCTTCAAATCAAGTGCTGCCAAAACCAAATCATGTGTCTCCCACCTTGACAATGCAAGAAGTCACCAAGAAGTTGACCTCTACCTAAATGGCAGCTGCATCAAACACCACCTACACTTACCTGTCTTGGTGTCGTTTCAAACCGCACACTGATCTTCAAGCCACACCTCCAGAAAGTCTCAGCTTTCAGGAAGGCTAGCAACAATTTCATCAGCAAACTAGCAGGAACCTCTTGGGGAGCCAACACCAGAACGTTAAGAGCTTCCTCCTTGGCTCTCTGCTACTCAGTAACTGAGTACTGTGCTTCTGTCTGGATGAACTCTGTGCACTGCAAACTGGTAGATGTCCAGCTGAATGACACCATGAGGAACATCTCAGGAGTAATCCAGTCAATAAGCACAAATTGGCTACCTGTGCTCTGCAACATTGCACCACCACAAATCCGCGTGAAGAAAGCACAGCACAATTATTAGAAAGAGTGCACAAAAATGCGAATCTACCACTGGTAGAAGACATCACCCACCCAGCAAACGCCTAATCTCAAGGTAGCCATCTGGATCAACCTACCCGAGTTAAGCAGTTCCGCTGCGGACCTGTGGAAGGACCTATGGCATAACACCAGTAACACAGCCCAGAATTAGCACTTGGTTGATGATCCCACGTTGAAACTCCCAGGCTTCAAACGCCTGCGTGGGAAATGGGTCAAGATGAACAGGTTTTGCACTGGAGTCAGGCCCTGTCGCAACAACCTCTTCCATTTGAGACACCATGACGCACCCCTGTGAAACTGTGATGAAGTGTAAATCATGGTGCATGTAAACTACAGGTGTCCCGGCCTGTGTTTCAATGGCAATTTCAAAGTCCTCCATCAGGCTGATGAACAGGCTGCCATTACTTAACTGGATAAACCTATGGAACAGACTGCCAGTCAGTACAATGAATGCAGATTTAGTTAAAGTAAGGGTTCTAGTTGGACAGAGTTGAGGAATGTGGAATTGTTAATAGACCAAAAAAGATGTGCACGGTCTAAAATGAGTTCGCTTTAGAGGCAATAGGAAATTAAACTTCACCTCAATGTCTCAGGGCTGAGTTCGGTGAAGAAGAGTCGGTCAGAATTCTGACTTCTTGGGCATAATCTCACTGCCTTAGCTTTTTTCCAGAATTTGGGACCCCGAGTATAGAAGACCTGCTTGTCCTTTGCCAGAGTAAAATAATTAACAGCCCACGCCGAGGCGTCCAGGCCAAATAAGGGGGGCAGAATGATCCAGTTATTTTGTCAAGGAAGGATTTTGGCTTAAAGGGGTCACAGCTTGTTTCAGCGAAGTTCATCAGGACTTGAGCTTTTTTGGCTGCAGCACTCACAGGAACTGTGAGGAGGCCCGGGAAAGCTGGATCTGGGTTTCTTACCCTTACCTAGAGGTACAGCTGAGGGAGGTGAGGGGCTGCAGTGAGATGTGCTCCCCCAAAGGCAGGGTGAGGAGGACACCTTGTTCAACAAAGCAAGGGTCGTGGAAGTGACCAAGGAAGTGAGCAGCGGCAGAGTGGCCCCTCCAACCTGAAGACCATGTACCAGGAGTGTCCAGGACTTCAGGAGAGCATGGCAGGTGAATGTCGTAGCATTGTAAGGTGCCAAGCCCCCCCACCCTGAATTGCAAAGCATTCTCCTGGATAGCACACTTCAGGTCAACTCACCTTGTAGCTCCACCCATTCCTCTCTCTGCAGCCACCTCATATCCCCAGCAGCAAACACTCACACTGGCCCTTACCTTATTGCCCTCTCGCACCCATGTCTCACAGTCCCTGTTCAGAAATATTCTCCTTCACTCCTCTGAATACAAGCCATTCCTAACACTCCCACCCCTGGGCTTTCTCTACTTCGAAGTGAAGAGTTCAAACAACTTGAAAAGAGTTAGAGATGTGGGGTTACGGAATGCAGTGGGGCATGACATGCACCTTCAATGACTGACACCTTATTGAGAACTGGCAATGCATCCCTGGTCCACTGGGAAGGGGGTCTTGTACCATGCAAGAAGACATATATGCCATCAGCAACCTGCCGTGAGAACCTGAGCTTCTAGAGGCACTGGTGCTGGGATAGCTGGTCCCCTCACTGTAGATCCCTGTAGGTCTTGCTTCCTTCCACTTCAGTGACAACCCCCTCTTCCCTCTGGAAGGCCATGTGGCTGTGGAAAAGGCAACTGGTGCTGCTGTAGATGTTGCAAATTGAAACATGTTGCAGTAGAAAATCCACGCTCTAAACCCTTAACCGAAGAGGACAGTGCTGCATAAGCTACCACTTTGAAGGCTGGCAGCTGGAAAATGCAACTGAAAATGGGTTAATTGCTGGTCAGGTGAAATGCCTCCCAGTCAGTTGGCCTGTCAAGACATGGTAGCACTTCCTGGCAGGAAGAATGATGTGCAAGCCAGCTGTCCTGATATCCATATTAACATATCATGGTGCAATCACACACACACACTGACGGACAGGTAGATGGACGAACCAACACACACACATCATCACAGCCAATCACCAGTGAGAGCACACGCACTATAAAACAGGGAACACCACAGTTCCCGCTCATTCCACCAGGAGATAGCTCAGAGCACAGAGCTCACAGCGTGCCACTCAGACATACACCATGTGCTGAGTCCCTCACTAAGATAGTGCTAGGGCTGGGTCCACAGGTTAGCTGGTGAAGTACGTACCACAGCCAGAAGTTAATAGTTATTATTGTACAGATTAATAAAACAGAGTTGTACCATCTACAACCGTGTTGGTTCCTTTGTGTATCGGAACACCCAACACGACAGCAGCCTCTCAGCCTGCCATGTTTGCAGCTCTTCATTGCAGCTGGAGGGAAGGGTCGGAAAGTTGACCAGGATCTTAAACTCAGAACTAAGTTGATTGTTTAGTGGGCAGCATACGTGATTCCATGCTGCTATATGCTTTGAAGACTTAGATAACCTATAGTAGGCACCTGAAAACACTGGAGACCAACCATCAGTAGGGCCTTCGCTAAATTCAAGAACGGTGGTCCAACAGCAGCATCCTCTCACAAGCCGACATGCTCGGCATTGAGGCGGTAATACTCAAAACCCGCTTTGATGGTGTAGCCACTTAAATTGGCCAACTCCCGATTTAAAATGGCAAACGGCAAAAGCTGGTGGGAAAGTCAGCCAACAAGACAAAAACCAGCAGTTGCAGGTTTGCTGTGTATTTACCTCTGCAAAAACCAGACAACATCGATACCAGCGACCATCAGCATAACAAAGTGAACAGCCATCTGCATACTGATGAGCAATTCCCGGGAACAATAAGCAACATTTTGGACACACAAAGCAAAGCCAGACTCCTCGGCGCCAGCAGGAGCCAAAACAAAGGAGGTGAACAAGCACCTCAAGACCACCCATTGATCAGGGAACCGCTCCAGTATTGGAGAAAATCGAACCAAGCGATTGGGACAAAGTCCAATCACTTGGGACCAGGTACAGGGTCCACCCCGAAAGGCGGGAAGCCCCAGGGTATTATAAGAATTGAGCCCCAAGTTCAAATCCCTCTCTTCTCCACCTCTTCTCCACCTCTTCGCTCTCTTCACGCTCTTCTTCCTGCCCGGGTCACCCAGCAACAAGGAACCAGCATTGACCGTGACCGGAGCAGTGATCATCGAACTCGTAAGTCTTAATTCAACGCTCACAACGAGATAGGCGCTCCTAGCTACCAATCCGTACCAACTTCGAATCCCGCAGGCTCAGAACCCAAACGAAAGGCCATTTGTTTCCCTGACCTGGCGGGCCAGTTCAAAGTTTAGTATAGACCTGTTAGCTGTAGATGTAGCTTAGACGTAGAATTTGTGCATGACTAGCGATTACTGTGTATAATAAATGTGCTTTGATTTAAATCTTACTAATCGGTGTATTGGATTATTGATCATTACTCGGACTTGAACCTCGTGGCGGTATCATAAAGATACCTGGCGACTCGAGAGCAAAGGTAATAAAACAGAGCAATTGAACTAAGGCAAAGTTAGCAACAATGGGCAGGACATGCCATGTGCATGCCTGACTCCCGAAGCAACTGCACTAATAACAACTTTACTAACTAGGAGATTTCCCGAAGGACAGCTTTAAGAAATGTCCTCAAAGGATCCCCGTAGAGGTCAAACATTCCCACTGACTCTTGAGAATATCTGGCCTTTGACCAACCAAAATGGAGATGGTTCATTTGGGAAGGTGCCAAACACATCAAGAGACTTCATTGGAATACACAGTCAAAAGTCAAAGTCAAGGCATTGGAAAGAGTGCACCAACCTCCAAAAAAAACTAATCTATTCGACCCTTCAAGCGCCACCTGCTCCCCTTGCGGCAGAGTCTGTTGATCGTGCATTGGATTTATCAGTCATCCCAGAACCCATTGAACCAGAGTAAAAGCAAATATCCTCAATCCCGAGGGACTGCCTGAGAGAAAAACAGGGACGGAAATTGACGGGGACGGGGTGGGGGAGGTGTGCTTGGTGCAGTTGGGATTGCTATATTTATACATACTAAATATTTGAATTTGGAAAGAATATTTTTATAGGTAGTTAAAAACTATGAGGATACACAATTAAAAAGCAAGCCAGTTAAAAATGGATAAAATTCAATTGATAGTTACTTGCTGACGTGCTTACTGTTCCCTTCTGCTATGTACAGATTCAGAATTTCATCATCTCTTCCTTTAATGCAACAATAAACCATTGTAGTCTTGGTCTACTTTTTCAAAAGTAAATTATGTTGCATGGTTCTTAGTTTAATTGCTAGTTTAGAAATCATTAGCCAGCTTTGTTAAATGTTCCTCCTGGTGTTTATGTGGATATGATATTAAATTGTATGAAACTTCGCTAAACATTTATTCAAAATATAAATTTGAGACACAGCAATCATCTAATTACTGTTGTAACTACTAAATTAATACACCAGCACCTCCAATACCTGGTATATTGTTCCTTACTTGCTGAGTAAAGAAAGTATAAAACCCAGAGGTTATATATATATATGTGTATCTTTCCTTGGAGCACACAATGGTGGAATTTAATCGGTGGTGTGCTGTTCCACACGGCAGAACAGAAGTGGGTGCCACTTGCACTTTGGTGTTGGGAGCGGTGATGCGACCATCAATTCACTCGAAGACACGTGGAGAAGTAAACCGTGGTTTTAATCAGCTTAGAACTGAGCCTGCCTGTGACCGGTACAACACTGAAGGCGGCCCCGCAGGTCAGCAGCTCTTATACTTCCTGTAAAGGGGGTGGAGCCATGGGCGGAGCCCGTACATGCCCCAACATAGCCCCTGTGGGTGAAGCCACACAATGGCCCATAGGTATAGCCCACAGGGTTAATAACATAACACAGTGCACTGGTGAATTATCAGTAATTATACATTCACCACAAGCGGCATCCACACAATTCGTATGAAAACATAAAGGCGCAGCGACAGGCACATGAAACATGTGCAATTGTGTGTTGGGACTGACTTTCCATTGGAGGATCCCCTCCTCAGGTCACTGTTCAGCATTCTGGGCAGGCCACAAAATATTTTCCAGGTCAGGCAGGGAGGTTTTGCATCAAGGCTCTAACTTTTTTGCCCACCTCCTATGGGGAAAGCGGGATTAGGCTATTGAGTTGGATGATCAGCCATGATCATAATGAATGGCAGAGCAGGCTCGAAGGGCCGAATGGC
Organism: Scyliorhinus torazame; assembly: GCF_047496885.1. Taxonomy (NCBI): domain Eukaryota; kingdom Metazoa; phylum Chordata; class Chondrichthyes; order Carcharhiniformes; family Scyliorhinidae; genus Scyliorhinus; species Scyliorhinus torazame. Next base: position 203,480,525 of record NC_092712.1, on the reverse strand, counting down.
CTCCTCCTGCCCCTATTTTTTTCTATGTTTCTCCTTTCTGTCAAAAGTCTGAGCCATTTGATCTGTGCATCCCATCATCCCTTTCAGTCCCTCAAACCTGTGGCCCCATCCCCCCCCCCCCCCCACACCCCCAATATTAATCTTTATTGGCCTGGGAACCCTCTATCATATCCAAGCTCCTTACACGATGCTTTGGAGATGTCAGAGCAAAGAAATAGGCCAGCCCCAAAGTTCAGTGATGCCTCCCTGTAAATGCACCATGAGGGAACGGCGATGGCAACAGGAGACCCTCCCTGATGACCAAGGTAGCCTGGACGGAGATGCCGAGGAAGTTAGCACCCATGGGGGTCCACCAAAGATCATGGATGCAGTGCCAGATAAAGGCTAATGATCTTCTTTGATCTGCCTGGGTGTGGGTCATGGTGGCATGGGATTTTCTCTCATGTGGGCATCAGACTATGTAATCTCTTTTAGAATCGTAGAATCCCCACAGGGCAGAAGGAGGCCATTTGCCCCATCGAGTCTGCACCGACCCTCCGAAACAGCACCCCACCTAGGCCCACTCTCTGCCCTATCCCCGCAACCCAGTAACCTTGCCGAATCTCCAAATCCCTGGACACTAAGGGGCAATTTAGCATGGCCAATTCACCTAACCTGCACATCTTTGGACTGTGGGAGGAAACCCACATAGACATGGGAGAACGTGCAAACTCCACTCTAACAGTAACCCGAGGCCTGAATTGAATCCGAGTCCCTGGTGCTGTGAGGCAGCAGTGTTAATCACTGTGCCATCTAAGTATTTGTGGGAGTACGTGACTAGGCTGGATGGGTGAATCAACAGGCCCGCATATGTGATGGGGATTCGTGAAGACAAGGGGGTCAGTTGGCATTTGTCAAAGTCACTAAATCTCCACTTTCTCCTGCAAGACAAGCAAAGCCGTAACCAGAAGGAAAGCGTCAAGGTGGGTGGAGGGGTGCCCCATCTCAAGGTCTACACCCCTGCTGAGGAAGAAACCATCCAGACTGCTGGGGAACAGGGAGACTGATCCATTGCTGAAGGTGAGATTGGAGTGGCAAGTGAGAATGGATCCAACCTGGGGCTGTCCTAATGGGCGCTCAGGACTATGAGAGAAATTAGGCTCAGTTCATAGACTCTATGGTACCTCAATGTATTTATTTTTGTTCTCCTTTACAGGTGCCCGCAATACAGAACCCAGGCCTTAGCCACTCCAGGAGACCAAAGATCCATCTCTGCGCCAATATTACCAGTGACCCAATGGATGCATAGGACCAGCACAGCTACACATACATGGATCACGGAGAGGTTGCATTTATATTCAAGCCTACATTCTGGTGAGCATAGCAAGACAGGGCCCAGTAACAGAGGGAGGCTATGACATCCAAGGTCCAGACACTTGGAGGACTGTTGAAAAACAAGCCCCTGTTGAACCCCAGACTGATGACAGGCCTCTGGACATGACCATAACAATCCTACTGGAAACGCAGCAGAGGTCAGGGAAACATATGGCAAAGATGGCAGGGATTATGCACAACTTTGTGTGGATTAAGGAGGAGTCCATGCATGCCATGAGTTCTGCCATGTCTCAGGCTTACACATGCATGGTTTATTGCATGGAGAGATTGCCGATCGCCTGGAGAGCCAGGTCGAGCAGCTCCTGCCCATTTTGAATGACCATCAACTGTAATTAGAAACATACATTCTTCAAATGGACCTGCGTAATCAACGTATACCCTTTGCCAAGCTTCTTTTGGCCATTCCCATGGATGCAATGGTGTTAACGGTGGCAGGTTTCACACCTTCACGCAAGATGAACACATTCCCGCCTTCTCCCCTATTTCAACATCTAATCCAGGCCACTAGAAATAGCTCCTCGCTATCTGCTTCATTCTTACAGTTCGACAATGGCCCTCGTGACAACAAGTTTTCTGATATACGCTCTGACTTGCACTCTGTGTACCCAGGTGGAGGAGAAGCACTTGCCAGCTGTCCCGGAGTCCTCCTCCCACTCCCAGGGTGAGAATCCCCACCTCCGGAGAATTATAGCCTATATATTGTTTCATTTCATTCATGTGTGCATCATTACCTGGTCCGAACCGGTCCCAGGTTCGATTCCGGCTTGGGTTCCATTAGTATGTCTTCAGGTGGCATTTGTCCATTATGACCATTGTGGATAGCACAATTGCTTCACAGCTCCAGGGTCCCAGGTTCGATTCCGGCTTGGGTCACTGTCTGTGCGGAGTCTACACATCCTCCCCGTGTGTGCGTGGGTTTCCTCCGGGTGCTCCGGTTTCCTCCCACAGTCCAAAGATGTGCACGTTAGGTGGATTGGCCATGATAAATTGCCCATAGTGTCCAAAATTGCCCTTAGTGTTGGGTGGGGTTACTGGGTTATGGGGATAGGGTGGAGGTGTTGACCTTGGGTAGGGTGCTCTTTCCAAGAGCCGGTGCAGACTCGATGGGCTGAATGGCCTCCTTCTGCAATGTAAATTCTATGATAATCTATGATTACCCCTTTTTGAGACTTGATTTGTCACAGACCTTACCATACTGACTTGCATACTGGCTGGCACTCAGTGTTGGCAGCAGGGCAATGTTAGAAATTTCTTTTAATGTATTGGAGACTGTGGTATGTTGTGTTTACGATCAGTCAATATTTAATGTTCATGTGGGTCCATTCAGATCTTTGTCAGTCAGTAGGTGATAGAGGAACACATGGGCTCTGTAGATTCACTAATATATGCAGTGTCAAGGAGATTGTCTGAGATTATGGGCGTGATTCTCTGCTCCCGCGCCGGTTTGGAGAATCGCCAGGCGCGCCATTTTTCCCCGCGACGCTGGTCCGACGTCCTCCTGCGATGCACCCAAGCAGCGGGAACGGCCCCGTCGAGTTCTGCGCGGCGCAGGCTGGAGAATCACCCGGGACACCCAAAATGGCGATTCTCCGCTACACCCGCTATTCTCCGGCCCGGATGGGCCGAGCGGCCTGCCCAAAACGACGGCTTCCCGCCGGCACCATCCACACCTGGTCACTGCCAGCGGGAAAGCGCGGGAACACTGGAGGAGCGGCCTGTGGGGGGGCGAGGCGGGTTCTTTCACCATGGTTGCACTCAAAAGGGGTCTGGCCCACGATCGGTGCCCACCGATCGGCGGGCCGGCCTCTCTGAAGGAGGACCTCCTTTCCTCCGCGCCCCGCAAGATCCATCCGACATCTTCTTGCGGGGCGGCCTCGGGGAGGACGGCAACCACGCATGCGCGGGTTGGTGACCGGCTGGCGCCGGCCAACTTGCGCATGCGCGGGTGACACCCGTTAGGCAGCGGATGACGCGGTGCCGCTATTATGCTGCGCCAATGCCCGGCGCACGCTGTTGACGCTGCTTTAGTGACACGCCCCCTGGGTTTCTCGCGGCCCCGATCCTAGCCCGTTTTCGGGCCCTGAATCGGTCGAGATCTGGGCCGTTTCGCGCCGTCATGAACCTCACTACGGTGTGGGCACTAAGTCGCGGGAGCGGAGAATCGCGCCCTATGTTCCACAGGGAGAGTTGAACTGCCTTTTGTGAAGTCAAGAACCTGCAACGATGGAGCAGGTTTTGAGATCTCGGTCATAATAGGCCTCTTGATGTATAACTGCTGGATAACAGTCTTTCATAGAGAGTGTGTGTGAGACAGACGTCCACTGTCCTTGTTATTCTAGGTGGTAGAGGATGTAGGTTCAGAGGTAGCTCCTGGGGGGAGGCTGGTCGGGTTGGGTGGAGATCCCTTTTGTGTATTTGCCGGATTGAAGCTATGAGGCCACAGATGTCGATCAAACTAAGGAGTTTTATTCAGGAGATATGTTCAGTACAGGCTGAAGACCTACTCTGCGCAGTTACCCGCTCAAACGGTTGATGATGTCACCTCCAATGATATCACCCATACATTATCTTAAATGACCCTGTTCAGCTTCAATGCTACTGGTAAGAAATCGCTATAGATACATAACAATCCCAGACAAACCTTTTTGGGATGATGGGACAATGGTCATGTAGGCTCCTCAATTTTAGCTCAGTTGGCTGCACAGTTGGATGCAGAGCGAGGTCAACAGAATGGGTTCAATTCCCATACCGACTGAGGTTATTGATTAAGGCCTCGCCTTCTTAACTTTGCCCCTCGCCTGAGACGTGGTGACCCTCAGGTTAAATCACCACCAGTCAGCTCCCCCGCCTCAGATGGGAAAGCAACCTATGGTGATCTCGGACTATGGCGACTTTACTTTTAGAGGGGACATGAGGAAAGACTTTTTCATCCAAAGGGTGGTGAGCGTCTGGAATTCGCTGCCCAAATTGGTGGCTGAGGCTGAAAATTCAGCTCATTTAAAAGATACCTGGGGCGAAATTCTCCGGAAATGGCGCGATGTCCGCCGACTGGTGCCCAAAACGGCGCAAATCAGACGGGCATCGCGCCGCCCCAAAGGTGCGGAATGCTCCACATCTTTGGGGGCTGAGCCCCAACCTTAAGGAGCTAGGTTGGCGCCGGACGAATTTCCGCCCCGCCAGCTGGCGGAAAAGGCCTTTGGTGCCCCGCCAGCTGGCGCAGAAATGACATCTCCAGGCGGCGCATGCGCAGGAGCGTCAGCGGCCGCTGACGGCATTCCCGCGCATGCGCGGTGGAGGGAGTCTCTTCTGCCTCTGCCATGGTGGAGACCGTGGCGGAGGCGGAAGGGAAAGAGTGCCCCCACGGCACAGGCCCGCCCGCGGATCGGTGGGCCCCGATCGCGGGCCAGGCCACCGTGGGGGCACCCCCCGGGGCCAGATCGCCCCGCACCCCCCCCAGGACCCTGGAGCCTGCCCGCGCCGCCTTGTCCCGCCGGTAAGGTAGGTGGTTTAATTTACGCCGGCGGGACAGGCATTTTAGCGGCGGGACTTCGGCCCATCCGGGCCGGAGAATCGCACGGGGGCTGGTGTGAATCCCACCCCCGCCGTGTCCCGAATTCTCTGTCACCAGAGATTCGGCGGGCCCATCCCCAGCGATTCTCCGGCCAGCGATGGGCCGAAGTCCCGCTGCTGTCAACCCTCACCCGCCAGCGTGGATTAAACCTCCTTTTGAACGGTGGGACAAGGCGGTGCGGGCAGGCTCCGGGGTCCTGGGGTGGGGGCTCGGGGCGATCTGGCCCCGGGGGATGCCCCCACGGTGGCCTGGCCCGCGATCGGGGCCCACCGATCCGCGGGCGGGCCTGTGCCGTGGGGGCACTTCTTTTCTTCCGCCTTCGCCATGGTCTTCACTATGGCGGAGGCGGAAGAGACCCCCTCCCGTGCGCATGCGCGGGGATGCCGTGAGCGGCCGCTGATGCTTCCGTGCATGCGTCGCCCGGCGAAGACCTTTTGGCGCCGGTTGGAGTGGCGCCAAAGGCCTTTCCCGCCAGCCGGTGGAGTGGAAACCACTCCGGCGCGGGGCTTGCCCCTCAAGGTGAGGGCTTGGCCCCTAAAGGTGCGGGTTCTCCGCACCTTTGGGGCGGCCCGGCGCCGGAGTGGTTCCCGCCACCCCATTACGCCGGAACCCCCCGCCCCGCCATGTAGGGGAGAATCCCGCCCCTGCAGATCTGCATCTGAAGCGCTATAACCTGCTAGGCTACAGACCAGGTACAGGAAAGTGGGATTAAAAGGAGTAGCTAGTTTATTTCATTTTCTCTTTTTTGCCTGGCACAGCCACAACTCTGAATGGCCTACTTCTTTTTTTCAATAAATTTACTACACAATTCGTGTTTTCCAACTAAAGGGCAATTTAGCATGGTCAATCCACCTACCCTCCATATCTTTGGGTTGTGGGGGTGAAACCCACGCAAACACAAGGATAATGTGCAAACTCCACATGGACAGTGTGAATGGCCTATTTCTATGCTGTAACCCAGTGTTCTTCAAACTTTTTTTCCGGGGACCCATTTTTACCAACCGGCCAACCTTCGGGACCCAACCCGGCTGACCTGCGCGACCCACGCCGGCCGACCTTCGTGACCCACGCCGGCTGACCTGCGCGACCCACCATTTTCTCTTACCTTGTTTGCTGCTGACAAAAACGGAGGAAATAGTTTTGGGTCCCTTTGGCCCTCGTACACGCTCCTCCAATGGAACCTGTTGGATGAAGGTGAAGCCTTCCGGTGTCAGAAAGTATGGAGTCTCCATCTGTCCAAAGTTCTGCATTTTTTTCCGGTAAAAGTTTATCAAATAAACCACGCCCCGAACTTGTAAAACAAATATGAATAAAATAAATGAAAAAAAAAAATTAAATGAATAAAATGAATAAAACCTCCCCGAACTTGTAAAACAAAAACTGCGACCGTTTTTAAAAAAAGCAGCCGCACTGTGATTTGCGCCCATGATCTGGCACGCATGCACAGTGCGGCAGCATTTTTTTTACACGTTCGCGGCCATTTTTAACAGCCGGCTGCTGTGGCTGTTGCGCGCAGATTTGCGCGATCGGGAGCGCCGCGATGGTTGGCTCCGCGACCCTCCCGACACCCGCCCGCGACCCACCCGCGGGTCGTGCCCCCGAGTTTGACAATGCCTGCTGTAACCTTTTTAGTTGCAATATGAGTGTGGTAAATTACCTCTTGCAATCTTGGGAAACAGGCAATGGCCACAGAATGCATTGCCCTGGCCGCCCGGCTGGTATCCTTTGCGGTGAACCCGATAAACCCATTGGCATGATAGAAGGGGACATTTGTCACCTAGGTGTAGCAGCCTGCAAAATTCCACACATGTCATCTGTGGAGCACTGAAAACAACTAGTGGCAAAAAAGTTGAGCAACGCAGTCACTTTGAAGGCCATAGGCATGGGGTTGACACCAAATCCATGTGGCTGCATGACTTGCTGTAGGTTCGATAAACTTTCGGCGACCACTTCCCAGGGCATCCTCAGGAGCCTTTGGTGTTGCCTTGTGGCTTCAGTTGTTGACCTGCCCTTCTTTGTTGCATCCGCTCCTTCTGCTCCCAAGGTTGTAAGAATAAGGCCACGGGCTGGATTCTCCATCGGCAAATCCCCCGTTTTGCCAGCAGTGCACACATGCCCATGGATTTCACGACGGCATGGGGGTGGCTCCGATGGGAAACCCCATTTGTTGGCTGCCGGGACGGAGAATCTTGCTGCCGGCGGGATGGAGAATCCTGTCCCATGGGTTTCAGCATTGCAGCTGCTGAGCAGTGAGATTTTCTGCTCTCATTGTCCACACCCCAAACTCCACCCATCCCACAATTGTAGCCTCCCATTTGGATCTGTACTCCTGGGGAGCTACAAGTAAGGCCTTGGACATGGCCAGTTATGCTGTGCAATTGATCCTCGATTTGTAAGGCTGACTGTCCACCCTTCCCTTGTCATCTTCAGCTTTGTTCCAAAGACCTTGACCCTCTCAACATTACTGTGCGCCTTCCCCCTGTAAGACTTGAATCTCGACCATTACCTTGGACTTTGTCATCTTGAAAGTGGACATGCCATCTCTTCCCTTCTGAGCCTAACCACATCACCATCGAGATTCCTCCTCTGATCCTATACCTTCCCCATATCATCCTTAGAATTACCGTTATCTGCGCTACGGGACCTTTGATTGTCCCAACCTTCACCCCTTGCCAATTTAAATCCCCCTGTGACAGTGAAAGCTCCCCCTGCCAGCCAGCATCCTGAGTTTGATTCACAGAACGAAAATGTGGACAGTGTTGACCCACCCTTTAAGCACTTCATTTTCTTCATATTCACTGCTTGCTCCCAA